>NC_041390.1:65675735-65737881 GCF_002162155.2 Triticum dicoccoides | reverse complement strand
GCAAGGCCTTTGGTCCCGGTTCGTGGCACCAACCGGGACTAAAGGGGTGCATTGGAACCAATGCCCCACCTTTAGTCCCGGTTGGTGCCACCAACCGAAACTAAAGGGTGGCATTAACCGGGACCAATGCTTCGTATATATAAAAAAACACTTTGCAGTTTCTGCAAAAATCACTTCTTCTCCGCCCGACGCCCCCACTCTGCTCCTCGTCGCCGTCGTCGCCGATCCCCTGCCCCGACGCTGTCAGGCTGCTCCACCTCACCGTCGCCGTTGAGCCCTGCCCCGACGCCATCAAGCTGCTCCACCGCGTCATCGCCGACGCCGTCGGGCTGCTCCACCTCGCCGTCGCCGCCGCCGTCGCCACTGCCCTCTGCCCTGACGTCGCCGCCACTCCCCGCGCCCCTGCTCTCCCCGACGCCACCCGCCGCGCGCCCCTGCCCGCCCCGACGCCGCCGTTTGTGAGCACCGCGCCCCTGCTGGCCCCACCGCCGCTATATATGCTATTTTTTACATGTTTTTAGATTTTCATATATGTATGTATGTATTTTTTTAGATATATGTATTTTTTGATGTATCTTCATATATGTATGTATGTATTTTTTACATGTTTTTCGTATGTATGTATGTATGTATTTTTTTCAATTGTAATATGCATGATGTTTTAAAAATACATATATGCAAAAGTTAGATTTTTAGAAAAGTTTTATCTATATATGTTCTCTGATTTAGTACATTAATTTTAGGTTAGTTTCATTTTTAGAAAAGTTTTATATATTTAGGAAGAAGAGAAGGAAGAAGGAAGAAGAAGAATAAGTTTTATATATGCAAAAGTTACATTTTAAGAAAAGTTTTATATATCTAGCTAGGAAAGGAAGAAGAAGAAGAAAAAGAATGAGAGGAGAAAGGAAAATAAGAAGAGGAAGAAAGGAGAAGAAGAGGAGAAATAAATAAGAAGAGGAAAAAGGAAGAAAAAGAAGAGGAGAAGAAGAAAACATTGTCTATTTTTTCTTCTTCTCTTTTTTCTTCGATCTTCTCCTCTATTACTTTCTTCTTCTCCTTTTCTATTTCTTCTTCGTCTTCTTATTTTTATCGGGTATGTTGTTGTTGATATACCCCCTCCCGATAACTTCAACACGAGGGGGGGTGGATCGATATACCCCCTCCCCGATAACATTATTTTCCCATGTATATATGTCGTCGTTGTCGATATAACCGGCCCCCTCCAGGATAACTTCGACATGAGGGGCGGTCGATATATATACCCCCTCTCAACCGTGATAACTTATACCACGGGAGCACCCCCTCCCCCCCGGCCCTCTCACTCGACCAAAACTCTCGAGGACACCCAAACCCTAGAAAATAATGATGTTGGTCTCCTACCCCCTCCCGCCGCGCCCCTACCCGATCGACAAACTCTCTTGAGGCCACCCAAATTTACCAAGTTAAAAGAGCGTTGTCATCGAGGCCACCCCAAACCCTAGAGAAGCGTCAAGGCCAGGCCACTAATATGATTCCTTATTGTGCTTAGCTAGCTAGTTCAACGTTTGCCACTAATTAATATATCCATCTGCCATGTTTGAATAATAATTGCCATGTTGTAAATATTTGCAGAAACTATGGATCCGCACCCCCGAGACGAATCAAAAGAAGCGGTGTTGGGGGAGATAATCGCACACGGAAGTGATGCCGTCTTGTCATTTCTCAACGTCACATGCACCGGTGGTCTGGAAAGACAAGATGAAGAAGCAGGCTACGACGATGATCAAACAATGAAGGAGGAAGGACACCGTGATGACGGCTCCCGTGACCGAATGGAGGGGGAAGGACACCGTGATGACGGCTCCGATGACCGAACGGAGGGGGAAGGACACCGTGATGACGGCTCCGGTGACCGAACGGAGTCCGGCCAGGTATATATATAAATTAATTACGCATGTGCTGACTATAGCTAATTGATGCATTAATTGTTTTGGTATGTACATATATTAACTCTCTTCTTTTTCTTCTTTTCTAGCCCTCCGGATCGAGCAACACTTCGGTAACGAGACGAGGCCCGAAGAGAAAGTTGCGCGCGGATGAAAGGTACACAATCATCGAAATTGATCGTGCTGGCCAACCGATTGAACCCCTCCGGACCAATCAAAAATTAATGCTCAGTGTGGGGTTCTAGTTAGGGACATGATCCCGATCAGCATCGAGCAATGGTTGAAGCCTAAGGACAAAGACTCTCAGGTGTCTTATGTCAGCGATAGGCAGAAAGCTGATTTTTGGACCGCGCTGCAGGAAAATTTCACCTTCCCGCTAGAGGAGGATCCGGTGAATCCAGTTAAAAAACCAATGATCAAGGCTTATGCTCTTAAGAAGATGGGTGAGCTATTCAGGAGGTACAAGAATGAGCTGAAATCATCGTTTGTCGACCAAGACAAGACTCCAGAATTCATCGGCCGATTTGAGAAGATCAAATATCAGTGGCCCGCATTTTTCACCAAAAAGAGATCTGAGAGAGCAGCGAAGATGTCAGCGACAAATAAGAAAAATGTTGCAAAGAAGAAGCATCACCATCGCACGGGGTCAGGTGGCTACCTGAAAGCCCGGCCGTTGTGGGACAAGGCTGAGAATGACCTCATTGATAAAGGGATCGAACCAGAGACGTGACGCTGGCCAGATCATTGCAGGATTTGGTTCTTCGGGGTTGGGGGGAATTGGACCAACGAGCAGCTGAACACACCCATCGAGAAGCTTCAGGAGTATATCAAAAAGGTGCAGTAAGGGACGTTCGTTCCGGACAGAGAGAACGACGAGCTCACAGAGGCCCTCGAGAATCCTGAGCACCTCGGACGGACCCGAGGCACGCCAGGCTCCATTTCGTGGAAGACAGGATTTCCCGACATAGGCGGTTACAAACGCCGGGAGAGGAAGAAGAAAAAGGAGTTGACCCAACTACAGGCGCTGCACGCAAGGGTACAAGCGCTGGAGAAACGAGACGAGGCCCGCAGCACACGACCTGCCGAAGCTACACCCGAAGCTACCCCGCCATCTCAAGGGAGAAGCAGCGTGGCTTCCACGGAGCTGCTTCAGGAGCCTGTCTTCACGGCTCCTGCTAGCTACCCCATGGATGCTATCACGGAGTCTCAGAATTGCCACCTTATGACGCAGTGGATGGAATTGAAAGTCAAGGCGGATGTTGGCTCTGTTGCACCTCCTGAACCTGGCGCAACTTTTCACTGCCGGCCGATTCCAAAAGGATATGCTAGGGTGATGGTGGATGAAATCATAGAAGGATTTGAGGACCTCCAGCTTGACCACCCTACGGGTAACGGGGAGACTCGGCTGGATTCTTGTCTGAAAACTCCATGCCTATGGCGGAAGGAGCTCATCAACCTTCCGAACTGGACGCTTCCACCTCCTCCTCCTCCTCCGGCGAGTCAAGGCACTCCGCCTCCTCCACCGCATCCTCCTCCGGCGAGTGATCAGGGCACTCAGCCTCCTTCTCCGGCGCGTGGCGGCACTCCGCCTACTTCTCCGCCCGCGCCGACGCGCCCGAGCAGCCACCAGCCTCCTCCTTCTCCGCCTCGCCAGCAAGGGCGGAAGAGACCCGCCGCCGCCCCGGCTGCTCCGGCGCGTCGTAGTCCTCCTCCTCATAAGCAAGGAAATAAGATAGCCGCAGCCGCTCCATCGGCTCTAGCGTCTAGCAGTACATCCAGAGGCGGGAGGCAATACAGATTCGGTCTTTCTCTGAAGACTCCAGAGAAATTACCATACGAGATGACCCCGGAGGAAAATGAGAAGATCGTGCAACACGAAGTGAGGAACTTCTTTGAAGGGGTGAAAGTAAAGAAACATCCACCTCCGGAGGAGAAGGTAGATCCGGTGAAAGCGAAGCGCACTCTGGAAGCCCTGAAGAAACCACCAAAGTCTCCGCTGAAAGGCAACTATGAGCGCATTATTGAAAAGTCATTTATCGAAGCGGAGCAGTCGGGAAGTACTGTCAGTGATCAAAGGTTAGCGGAACGACGAGCTGGGAAAAAATTGCCCAGCTAGGCGAACAAGAGAACCAATCGTCCCCCCCGCTCAACGTGTCTAGCGATATCGTCGCTAACGATTCGAGGATGGTGCCCGGTTATAACAATCTTGATGATTACTTGCCCGATGATGTACATTATGAATTCTTGGAGGTGGAAGAACACAGATACGAGTACGGGAAGCCTCTCGTCAAAGATGAAAGGTCTCTAACAACGATGATGCGAAGATTCCATGATTGGTACATGAAAACCTACAGAGAGTCTGGGGGAGGAATACTTTGATGCTGAGAGTTAAAGAGGAGCATGACCTCATTGGAACCGATCTGTTGAATGTTCCATTTGAGGAGTTCTTCTAGTTTTTTAATCAGAGGGCCCTCGATAAATTAACGGTCACTTGCTACTGTCTGTAAGTACTACTTCTGTCATTAAGTCTCTATATATAGGTCAGCTCTTTCATTGCATGTATTTATAGTTATCCTCACTATATTATGCAGATTGAAGATCGCCGAATTGAAGAAAAGACAAATCGGTGATATTGGGTCCATTAACCCAGATATCATAGACGCATTTTCGGTTGAATTTAAGAAAAAAGAAACCAAGGCCAACTTGCTACGATCGTTGGTATTAAATCAAAACAAAGCTATAATACTCTTTCCTTACAATTTCAAGTGAGTGTTACTTTTTTGTGCATATTCGGTTTCCCTTATTAGTCGAGGTTATAGTAATGTAATTGATGAGTTATGCATGCGTGCGCAGGTTCCACTATATTCTCCTAGAGATTAAGCTCGAACAGGGACTAGTAACCGTTTTAGACTCGAGACGAAAAGATCCCAAGGAGTATGCGGACATGACTGAAATTCTCGAGAAGTAAGTTAAATCAATCATTATCGCACCATATCGGCAACTTTGTTCACTTCCTGATATCAAGTAATTGTTTTCTTTGTCTGGCAGGGTTTGGAAAAAATTCACCTCAAAAGCTCCGGGACTGCCGAAGAAGCTGGAATTTAAACGCCCGAAAGTAAGTACTACTAGCATGTTCCGCGCATCTCCTAGTGATTCAAGTGCTAGTTTCATCAATACCATTTTAGCATGCTTGCTTATCAGTTTGATTGACCTCTATTTCTTGTAAAGTGGTTGTGGCAGGAAGCCGGGAATAGTTACCGTGGATACTACGTTTGCGAGTCCATCCGCCACACGACCTGTGAGCGGGGCTACACTAAAAAACAATATGAAGTGCGTAAGCAATAATATTCAGAATTTAACTTTATTTACCATCTTTTGTGTTGAGTTTCATTCATTCATATATATGTATTGACCACCTTCTTCAAATTAGATGTTTCGAATGCGGGATGAACTCCTAGCACCAGATCGCATGCGAGGAATTCAAGAGAAATTGGCAGCACTCTCTCTTGACCACGTGATCGATAAAGACGGAGAATACTATGTGGACCCTGTGTTCATATATAATTAGGGGATTATATTGTAAGAGATCTTATATTGTATATATGTAGCCAGTAGCGTCGAATAGACATACGAAAACTTGTTGTTCGACCAATCTCTCGGAGAAGGAGAGGTCGATATCACGTCTCTCTGTATGCATATGTTCATGACGATCTTCTGTTTCCTTCATTTTTGCTTACTAGCTAGCGTGTCGAGTGCTCTCTATACGTATAGTACATAGCGTTGGCCAAGCACGGAAATAAGAGGGGACACTTCTCTCTATTAATTAATTAGCTACCTAACATAATATATGAAACACCTTAATTAACCATACAAAACCCCCAAATCCCCCCCTCCTTCAGAAAAAAAACAAAAACCCTAACCCCTGAACAGCTGACGCGTGGATGCCTATTGGTCCCGGTTGGTGCCACCAACCGGGACCAAAGGGCCTCCTACCTGGCCTCGCCGCACCGGCCACGTGGAGGCCCATCTGTCCCGGTTCATGTAAGAACTGGGACTAAAGGCCAATGTCATTAGTAACGATCTTTTAGTCCCGGTTCCCAAACCGGGACAAAATGCCCTTACGAACCGGGACAAAATGACCCTTTTTCTACTAGTGAATGTAAGTTCTAAAATCCTCTCACCGTGAATTCAACTTATTTTTTCTTACAACAGAAGCTGATTGCCGATAACCGTCAACCCAAACACATGTTCACTACAGTGTTGGCTCTATTTAGAAACCCCTCAAAAAAGGAAGTACAAGAGGGACAGGGCGTTTTAGTGCCCAAGCCCAGCTGCTCTCGATATCTTCGCCCTCCGTTCCGAGCTCGGGATGCGGGAAAATCGGTCTGGCGTGTCAGCCGTGTTTTTTGGAAAATAGGTTTGGAAGTTGGAATACCGTACGACATAGTGCGGCGTCGCGTACTGCTATGACGGGGGGCGCGGGTGTAGGCTGGGCCGTAGACCAGACATTAGTGTTTTTTCTGATCCATGGATCAGATTCACCCTGTGCGTTCGGTTTATTCGGTCTACATGGTTCAGTTTATACGGATTTTCGGTTTGTACGGTATTAATACTTCGGTAAATACGGTATGAAATTAAAATACGGTTCGGTTTCGGTATATACCAAATTATTTCGGTATGGTTTCGGTATATACCATAAAAACCAAAGTTGACGCGAATTTGAAAATGATGTAATAATAATTTGCAAATTTATGACTCAAAACACATATTATTTTACACAAATAGTATATGACTATATATATAAGTATATATGCATGCATTAATTCATCTCTTGATGGTTATCGACATGCTTTGCATTTTAAAAAGAGAAAAGTGACTATGTTACAAGAAAATTTTACATGCTTATTAGTGAATTTGACTCATGTACAAGAAAAATGACAACTTGTATGGTTGTTCATCTTAAGGAATATAAATTTATTTTTACTTCGGTTTATTCGGTTAACCGTTCGGTTTTTCGGTATATATCATAAAAACCAAAGTTTAAATCGGTATGAAAAGTTCATACCATACCGAAACCAGAAACCATAAAAACCATAAAATCGGTTCGGTTCGGTTTATTTTCGGTATGGTTTTTCGGTTCGGTTTTGAAATGCACAGGGTGAGATCAGATAAGGGCGATGAGGAAAGGGAAGCTGTCTGTCCGGTAGGGTTCCGTCACACCTGCGTGTCGTTTGTTCTGCAAACCCCTGGCCTCGCCCCTCCCCCACTCGTGCCCGGCCGCCTACCACCACCCACAGACGCCCCCCTGTCACCAAACCCGTCGGCGGCGACCGGTGGGGACATTGATTCCGAGGGCGAGGTATCCGGTGACGGCCGTCACTGGCTGAGAGGAACTGGATGCGGTTGACAGGTTAGTAACCTCGGATCCGCAAGAAAGTTCTGAACCGCTAGCTTGTACTGAGCACTTACGGGCAAAAAAATGGCCGCCTACATTGCCATGTGTTTGCCAGGTTCCCACTTCTTGAGGAGTTCGCGGATAGCCGGGAGCAACCAGATCGGGTTCCTCTGGTGGTGGTGGCGAACAACGGGGCAAGGGTTGATGTACCTGCAGGTTCCAATGCTGATTCTGGTTGTGGGCAGCAGATTGGATGCGAGGGCAGCACTCCTGCGCTTGCTGGCGTTCGACGACGATCGGATTCATCCCCGACAAGGCCTGCACAGTGAACCAGGTGCCTTGTTGGATGAAAAGGTATGAAAAGAATGATTCGCACGCGCCGATGAAAACAATGATTCACGCGGGTGGGGAAAATTCAGACATGAGAAAGATGATTTCTGGTATGGTTCAGAAAGTATAGTGTTTAGTAGATGAATTTCGACAGCTGAACCATATCCATTAATTGGATGTTCAAAAATCGTATCACTGTTTTGAATGACCACATTATCCGCGGTAGCATAATTGTTGTACATAAAAACATCCATTAAGGAAGAAAGGGTAAAAAAATTGAACAAAGTATTGCCTGTCCCGTCATTTTGCAGATTAAGGTTGGGGAGTACGCCACCAGACCGGACACCGTGTCCATCCCGAATGAGTGCTATGGAGCAGTTGATTCGCAAATACGCAGAGGAACCAACTAAAAGTGTGATAGGACCTGAATTTGGCTTTAGCCAATCCGGAGCTGTTTGAAGGTTAGCTGTGATTTTTGACAAAGCTTATCTGGTTCTCTTGTGACATGGACGCACTAAACAGTTTGTGTTGCCGTTCAGGCATGTTTGAGCATGCAAAGGCGTCACTGACTACGCTTGGTGTGGAAGGTGACGTCGCGGGTAAGTACATTTACATCAAACACATTTACATGTGTGAAACCGAGATACCTTTGGCTACAAGATTGATGTTGGTCAACTTGCTCCGATTTGATAATGCCAGGAGATGCCCCCCGTGGATTTGGAGGCAATTTCTGCAGAGCTGGGAACAGGGAATTCGTCGAGGCGTGACTGGGGGAGAAGTACCCCACATCGATTGGGCTGTGCCAAGTGGAACCTTCTGAACATGACATTGGCAAGTTCTACCTCGGCATGATAGGGTGCGGCGAGAACATTCTAAAGAAGTAAGAATAACATAATCACACACCATACCCAAGCGTGTATTCTTTTGTAAATACCATCCTTGACTTGCTTATCTGGGAACCCGAAAAAATGTACAGGAAATGGTTCAAGCATTATCATCCAATACTAGTAGTGGGTTCTGGTAAAGACCTGAAGGATGAGCTAACCCCTGGTGGCGAATTGACACTGAATTTGTGGAGATGCATACAACGGATGCTAAGCGAGAAGGAGATCATGTACAGAGGGTAGTTAAATAGATTCAGATGGATATTTGACCCTCATTTTGTGGTACACTGTTAGCAACAGGCTAGGATATCTCTCTACTGATGAACATCACTCAGATCTGTAGCTCTAATTCGAAATTACAAGCAGGGAGAAAGGAGGAAGAGAGTTACAAGCAAACGGCGGACTGCCGTGCCAAACTGGCCGCCCTCACAAGGAAGCTGTCCTCCTTATTTATCCTACCTCGTGGTCCATTCCTTGCCAGCGTAGCACGTGGATGGGCGCCTGACCCTCCTGTGGGCCCCGACGTCAGTGGAAGACCTTGGCTTGTTGACTGGGTCTTGGCTGCCCTGGCCGTCATCCTCTGTAACCGGCTCGGTGATGCTAACATTCCCTCTCCCTTGGAACACAGCTTGCCCCCAAGTTGTTGCACGAGGAAAACGCTGCTGCAGTTCCTATAAATCTTCCCAAGTCGCCAGGTCTTCAGTTTGCCCAGACCACTGAATTAAGCCTTGTGGTACAGCTATATCACCCACTCGACGGAATCTGCGCTGCAATACTCTGATTGGCACAGAAAGAATGGCATCAGTAGGTGGCAAAGCAGCTTCTACCTGACAGTGCTCCCCAAGCGCTTTCTTTAGTTGAGAAACATGGATCACAGGGTGAATGTGAGACTTGGGCGGCAATTGAAGACGATAGGCCGTGGCACCAATGCGTTCGAGCACCGGAAACGGTCCATAGTACTTGAACAGCAGCTTATGGTGAGCACGTGGAGCGACAGAAGATTGAATGTATGGCTGAAGTTTCAGAAATACAGAGTCGCCCACCTGGAACACACGATCAGATCTTTTCTTATCGGCCTGGTACTTCATACGATTTCTGATGCGCTCCAAATGTTGTTGAAGAAGACGAAGCGTTAAAGCACGTTCTCCAAGCCATTCTGTAAGCTCAGGAACTGAACAGGCATCAGATGCAGTGATCCCAAACTGACGAGCAGAGTGGCCGTATAGGACCTCAAAGGGCGATTTACCATCCAGGGCAGAATGCATGCTAGTATTATACCAGAATTCAGCAAGAGATAACCATTGCGCCCACTTGACAGGGCAGGCATGGGTGAAACAACGCAAATACCCTTCCAGACACTGATTCACTCGTTCCGTAGTGCCATCTGTCTGCGGATGTTGAGAAGAACTCATGCGAAGTTTGACCCCGGAAAGAGCAGCCAATTCGCGCCAGAAACGGCTGGTGAAAATCCTGTCACGATCAGACACAATGGATTCAGGCATCCCGTGAAGCTTATGCACATTATCCATGAACGCGGCAGCCACCACTGGTGCAGTAAACGGATGAGACAAGCCGGCGAAATGAGCATAACGGGACAGTTTATCCACTACCACCATCACACAGTTAAAACGACTGGAGCGTGGTAACCCTTCCACGAAATCCATTGTGAGCATCTGCCAATATTGCGAGGGGACCGGCAATGGTTCCAGTAGCCCCGGGTAGCGAGCGCGATCAGGCTTAGCGCGTTGACAGATACAACATTCTTGCACATACTGATGGACAAAAGCGCGCAAACCCTTCCAATAAAAACTCTGCTTAATGCGGCGCAAGGTAACAGGTATACCAGAGTGCCCACCAATTGGAGAATCATGAAGAGCAGCAAGAATCCTTTGTTTGAGATCAGGAGAATCCGGAATCCAGACCCGGTCTTTGTAACGAATCAACCCATTGTGCAGGTAGTAATGATCATCCGTTGTAGTCGAGACGGCCAAGCGAGCCAGCAACTCTTGTGCTGCAGGATCCGAAGTATAAGCATCCACGATGTCCATCATCCAAGCAGGGCGGCCATGGCTAACAGTCGCTAAACAAGTGTCAGGTGCAGGTCTGCGCGACAAAGCATCAGCTGCTGCATTGCTAATCCCTTTTTTGTATTTGATCTGAAATTGTAAGCCGAGTAGCTTGGTAAAGACCTTCTGTTGCCACGGAGCATGCAGACGCTGGTCGCCCAAATGCGCCAAACTGCAGTGGTCTGTCATAATCAAAAACTCTGAATGTTGCAAGTATGGACGCCACTGTTCAACAGCTAGTAATATGGCCATATACTCTTTTTCATAAGTCGACAGACCCCTAGTTCTTGGACCCAGTCCCTTGCTTACATATGCCAGCGGGTGGCCGCGTTGCATCAGTACAGCGCCCACGCCCATGTCACTTGCATCAGTCTCAACAACAAATTAAACTTTGAAATCCGGCAAGGCCAACACAGGGGCACTCACTAAAGCTTGCTTCAAGGTGTCAAAGGCTAATTGAGAGTCAGCTGTCCAGACAAACGGAACATTCTTGCGAAGCAAGTGTGTCAGAGGTTGGCTGATAACACCATACTGACGGACAAATTTGCGGTAGCAACCTGACAGACCCAAAAACCCACGCAGTTCTTTGACAGAAGTAGGGACCGGCCATTTCTGAACGTCAGTCACTTTCTGGGGATCAGTAGCAACACCTTCTTCCGACACCACATAACCGAGATACTGCACAGATCTCTGGGCGAACGTGCACTTGGACCCTTTGACTTTCCAGTACTTCTCTTCAAGGATCTGAAGCACCTGACGTAAGTGCTTGATATGCTCATCGTATGTCTTGCTGAAAATAAGGATGTCATCGAAAAACACCACAGAACAATGACATAGAACAGGTGACAAATCTATGTTCATAACGGATTGGAAAGTGTAAGGTCCATAACTGAGCCCAAAAGCCAAGACTGAGAATTCAAAATGGCCGTTGTGTGTGTGAAACACTGTCTTGTATTCATCCCCAGGGGCCAAACGGATTTGATGATAACCGGCGCGGAGATCCAGCTTGGTAAACCAAGATGCACCGGATAATTCATCCAATAGTTCATCGATAACAGGCATTGGATATTTGCTCTTCAGCGTCAACAAATTCAGATGGCGATAATCAACACATAGGCGCCATGTTCCATCGTTTTTCCGGACCATGATAATGGGCGAGGCAAACGGGCTAGTATTGGGCTTGATGACACCCGACTGCAACATTTCTGCGATCTGCCTCTCGATTTCAGTCTTGAGTTCAGGAGAAAAACGATACGGGCGGATGTTCACTGGCTGTGCGCCGGGAATCAACGGAATCTTGTGGTCGCAAGCACAACGAGGCGGAAGTCCAGTGGCAGCCTCAAACACTGCAGAGAACCCATCCAGTAGGCATTGAATTTCATCAGGAAGCTCTAGATTTTGTTGCCCTTGAATTAACTGGAGCTCAACAACTGTAAGATCAAACACAGCAGGGGGATGCCCTTGGAGAAGAATCCGTTGCCCCAGATGCTCGAATGAAAGCCACTTCTGGTCCCAGTTCACCTGCATAGTGCCTCGCGCTGCCAACCAATCCATACCAATAATCCCATCATAAAACTTCAACGGCAAAATTTTGAAATCAGACTGGAAGGTATGCCCATCAGCTGACCAAGTGCAATTGGGTACCATATGAGTACACTCAAGATGACCCCCTCCTGCGACTCGAACCTGTTGCTTACGAGCTAGTAGTGTGTGTCCAGGAACAGTTGCTGCTACCTTAGTACTGAGGAAGGAATGGGAGCTGCCGGAGTCCAACAAAAACACAAACCATTGCCCTTGCAACTGACAATTGAGCTTGATCGCACTGGGTTCAGATTTATCAGACTGAGCTTCTGTTGAGAGTACCATCAGATCATCAGCACTATCATCAGAATCTGGAGAATTGAGGTCACAAAATCCCAGCATCTCATGCACCACATGTAACTGGACAGTTGTATTACATTTATGATCACGACCCCAACGCTCACCACAGACATAGCAGAGTCCTTTGGCGCGACGGTATGCCTTCAATGTGGCTAACTTGTCATCAGTTTGAGCTGGTTTGACAGTGAGATCACGAGTGTCCTCGGAATGTTTGGCTTTGTACGGCCGGCTTGAAGCAGATGAATTTGGCCGCCGACTGTATCCAGAGGAATTCAGCTCCGTCCCACCTTCACCCACCTCTTCCTGCACAGATGCAATAGAATACGCAGCATCGAGATCTGGGGGGCGTTGAACAGCCACAATAACACGAACAGCAGGTTTTAAGCCATCTATGAAACGAGTAGTGTAGTGCATCATGTCAGGACTAGGTTCATATGCCGCAAGCTGATCCATCAGAGCCGAGAACTCGAGGATATAATCCTCTATAGAATCAGTTTGATGTAAGCGATACAAGCGACGAATCAGGGTTTGGTGTTGATTCCTACCAAACCTATGCACACAGCACTAAATTCCTGCCAAGAGGCGTGTGCAAATTTAGACTGAACTGATGCCAGCCAACGCGCTGCAGGCCCTTCAAACTGCATTGCGGCGATCGCTATCCATAGCGCAGGGTCAGTGTCAAATAGAGCAAAGTAATCTTCACACCGGGCCTGCCAGAATTTAGGATTGTCGCCGTCGAAACGGGGAAAATCACACTTCGGTGTGCGGCTATGGTGAGGCTGGGATTGATACTGAGATGCGCGGCGCTCGCGACGTATCAGACTGGCAAACGAGGACGATGGGGGCGGATCGGTGATACCTCGTGCCGGAGGCGGAACGTAGGGCAGTGAGGCCCCAGGTACCGACCCCCGTGTAGTCGAATGTCCGCGGAGCCCATCGGGACCGGTCTCCGCCGCTCCCTTGAACGCAGGCGGCCGCACTGTCGCCGTGCCCGAGTTGGAGGCGAGACCAATCGAGGCGCGGAGGTCGCTGATTTGCTTGTGTAGGTCCTGCTCGGCGCCGTCGGTGTAGGCTTGCAAGTCCTCGACCACGGATCCCAACGCCTGGTCGACCGCGAGCGGAACAGACTTGGAGATCGCCGCGTCGACGGCGTGGCCGACCGCCGCGATGATGAGCTCCTCAAGCTCTTTCTTCTGTTGCTGGTGGGCGATCGTCGCCGCGATGATGAGCTCCTCAAGCTCTTTCTTCTGTTGCTGGTGGGCGATCGTCGCCGCGGACGTGAGCGTCTCGTACAGCGCCTTGCCCTCTGCAGAGAGGTTCTCCATCAGCTCTCGTCGCCGGCGCGCCGCCGCCACCGCCGCCGCCACCACCGCCCACGTCTCCGTGGTGATGTTCCAACGCAGCGTGGATGGTGGAAAATTTTGGCTCTGAGTACCAATTGTTAGCAACAGGCTAGGATATCTCTCTATTGATGAACATCACTCAGATCTGTAGCTCTAATTCGAAATTACAAGCAGGGAGAAAGGAGGAAGAGAGTTACAAGCAAACGGCGGACTGCCGTGCCAAACTGGCCGCCCTCACAAGGAAGCTGTCCTCCTTGTTTATCCTACCTCGTGGTCCATTCCTTGCCAGCGTAGCGCGTGGATGGGCGCCTGACCCTCCTGTGGGCCCCGATGTCAGTGGAAGACCTTGGGTTGTTGACTGGGTCTTGGCTGCCCTGGCCGTCATCCTCTGTAACCGGCTCGGTGATGCTAACATACACGTCATTGCTTAATTGCAGATTGTGACTGTTATGTTGCTGTATATTTGTAAAATCATGATGGTTTTGTACATGGTCTGGGTGCAGGTGGAGCTTTGTAAGGATGGTGAAGCAAAAGACTGGGAGGACATCTACATGATGATGGACTGTAAAAAGATGGGCTACAGAATCGACTGGCTTAAAAAGGTACGCGAAATGTCTTCAGAATAATACCTAACACTTTGCAATAAGATGTTTGCTATCTGGCTTACTTATTCTGGTTCTTGACAGACAACTTTCAGTTCATGTTTCCGGTTAATTACATGGATTGCTAGTCAGTGTACATCCTGGACAAGGGTACGAAAGTTGTGATGTGGCTTGATCCAACTGAGACAGATGGGCCAGATGAGACGAAGATCAAGCACGAGCCCTTGGCAAGGAAGTTTCAGCAAAGCTTCTGCACCCTGTTCAATGACGTTTATGGTTTTGGATTGGTAGACAGCTGGGTGGTCTTTTATGTACCTGCTGGTGGCGCAGCACGAGCCATGT
The DNA here is from genome assembly GCF_002162155.2 of Triticum dicoccoides. Taxonomy (NCBI): domain Eukaryota; kingdom Viridiplantae; phylum Streptophyta; class Magnoliopsida; order Poales; family Poaceae; genus Triticum; species Triticum dicoccoides. Next base: position 65,723,113 of record NC_041390.1, on the reverse strand, counting down.
AGCAGGTGTGTGAGATTCCGCAAAAGATACCTTGCTGGTAGATTGAGCGGCCTTACCACAGTTTACACACTTGAAAACTCGTATTGACTGTCGTGTTTTGATTGCAGGGAAGACAGTAGTATATATGCCATGCACTACATCCTGGATTTCACCGGTCTGTACCTGTGAAGGACTCTTACTCAGGTAAAACAAAATGAGGCGACTACTCGATTCCTAAGTTACTTTGAACATGGTAAGACTGTCAAAATGGAAAAAGAAAAACTAACTCTTTCACAAACAATGTCTGTTTGCCACAGGGTCAGATTGAGCATCTACGAAAGAAGATTGCATACGAGATAGTGGCCACGAAGGGTAACAAAGGAGAACTCCCGGACTTCCTGTACCAGGAGATTGTTGATTGATGACGAATCAGAAGTACCTGCAGTCTGTGTGCAGCCCGTCGAGATATTTTGGCTGTGCGTCCTCTTTGTCGGTAGATGTGGAGGTTTAATAGGGAAGCCATGATAGGGTGCGGCAATAACATTCGAAAGTAGATTGTAAGTTTGGGGACCTATGGACATGCGTTGTTTTAATTATGTGGACCTGTACTTAAGTATGTGGAACTGGGTGAACTACGGTGGTGTTTGGTTCTCTAGTCCTACGACTTTTTTTTAGTCCCAACTAAAAAGTCCCTAGTCTCTAAAAAGCCTCTTTTTGTTTGTTTCCAGAGACTAAAAAGTCTCTAGTCCATTTCTAGAGGTTATTAAATGACCATGTTGCCCTTACTATAGAAAAATAACAATTAAACAACACTATGGGATGACGGGCCAATGGATGCATGGAGGGGTATTGTTGGAAAAGTCTAAAAAGACTCTTTTTGAGAGTTTTCTTCATTTAGTCCCAAATACCTAGTTTAGTCCCTGAAAAATCCCTCCTGTTTGATAAAAAAGTCTCTAAGAAAGACTTTTTGTAATTCCTACACAAAAAAATCCCTGGAAACAAACATCCCCAACGTCGAGGTAGTAAGTTGTGATGACTGAACTATTTGCTTGGAAAGTGTTGTGTGCGACGAACTGAACTATTAGTGGCAAAATTAGACAGTGCTTGTGCGTGCATGAATTTAGGTAGTACGTATAGCTCTGGAAAGGAAAAAAGGCACATGTGTCTCGGCCAGAATGGTTGTTGGGTGTTCGCGAACAATTTCTGAATGGGAATACTTTGTTTTTGCCATTCTAATTTTTGCCAACTTTGCTTATGTCACTCTAGAATTTGATATCTCACTTTTGCCACTTTTAGCTTTTGACAATACATCATAAATGCCATTTCGTGGCAAAAATGATAATTTTTCATTTCACTTTTGCCACTCTTAGCTTTTGACATGTATGGCAATTGCCACTCTAAATTTTTGCTTTTGCCACGGAATGGCAAGTGATATATTATCAAAAGCTAAGAATGACAAAAGTGAAATGTCAAATTCTAGAGTGGCATAAGCAAAATTGACAAAAACTAGAGTGGCAAAAACAAACTTTTCCCTTTCTGGATTGTATATTCATGCATGCAAAAAGTCTTTTTTTTGTTCAAAGCGGGCTCGAGCATTGGCAGTTGAGGCATAAGCAAAAGGAACAAAAATGTTTTGGAAGAAATGAATATACTTGGTTCGGGACAAAATGTGTTTAGGGGATTATAGATTTGAATGAAAAGAGAATTGACAACATATCTATGACTAAGAGCTTGTTCGGCAGTCATCTAGCTTCTCAAAATACGGAAGCCGACAGAGCGCCACTTTGACGACTCTAGAAAAATAGGCTACGGCGCCGCTCTGCTCCGGCCGCTCCAGGAGCTGAGCCGTGGAGCGGAGAGCTGCCGAACAAGGCCTAAGAGTTCATGAAGAAGGGGGTTGTGACCGACTCGTGTTCTCCTTTGAAGCAGTAAGCTGCGATATGAATTTAAAGTTTTTGTTATGAGGACTCGGTGCACCCACGTAAACGATGATGGCACGGATGAGATAATCAGTGACCTGATGAGAAGCAGATACGGGGCAGGCCCGTTGAAAGGGGTGTGCGAACGGTGCGATCGCACAGGGCGCCCAAAATCAGGGGGGCCCAACCGAAGAAAAAAACCAGGAAAGCCGATCAAGTTTTGTATGTTGGCTGGCACGCTGCCTGGGTAGACCGATCCGATCGAACAAAATAAAATTGTCTCCGGACGCAAGCGGTGGATGCACGCGAGTGGGTTCATGGGCCCTCGCTAGCAGGCCCCAGTTGCCAAATACGTGTGCTCCTACTTCCGGCCTATATGCAGAAAATCAGCTAAAAAAGCAAGGCAGACCAGTTACAGCAGGCGTGTGTGCGTCTCCAGTCTCCACGAGTTCACGATATGTACTTTTTTTTGCATGGTAATATCTACTATCGTTATTTTCATGTCAAATCCAATGTAATCCCTACTACTCCCTCCGTTCCTAAATATAAGTTTTTATAGAGATTTCACTATGAACTACATACGGAGCAAAATGAATGAATCTACATTCTAAATGCATCTATATATATCCGTATGTGGTCCATAGTGGAATCTCTATAAAGGCTTATATTTAGAAACAAAGAAAGTAGTATATTAGTATAATTCTGTTCTAACAAAAAATAATAGGGTTATATACTTTGTGCTACCATATTTCATTCAAAGGAGTCAACAGATTGGCTACATTAACACCTGGAAATAATGCCATGGAGAAAAATAATTATGAAGATATAATTGAAGATTTTATTTGAAAAAATAGAAAGATTATCCTTTTCAACATAACATGAGATCACTATATAATTTTGTTACTACACTCTTTTTGCATTATTGCTTCTATATGTTAAATAATGCATGAGATAATATATATTTGAAGTTATACAACTAAGAGAAACTACATTTTAAAAGAATTATGTAGTTTTACAGTTTTCTCGAAAAAAAATTGAGGCCTATTTTACATTTCGCACCGGGGCCTCAAATGTCTGGAGACGGCCCTGATACGGGGATGGGGGAAAATTGAGCAGCTGGGTGTGTTAAGTAGAGGGGGGCGTGAGCTGGTAGATGCATTTATGATGGGGGGTGGCCGGTGGGCATTTGTGCAGCTGTCGGCGTGAGACGGCTCGGGTGGGCTCAGGAAATAGGATGAGCCGTGCGCCCTGATTCTGGCCCGGACGCACAGTGTTTCGCCCGTGACAATCAATGCGTCCTCTGTCGATCCTATTTCTAAAGAAATAGGATGACAAAATACAGCTCTAGGCGTGCATCCTCAGGCGAACGGAAGATCACGATATCGGGATCATCTGAGCCTGTGCTCAGAAACTGATTTTCGGTACAAGAGCCTATAACCAATTACAACACGCTATACAATATTTCAACACTATGCATCAACTACATGCTGATCCGGGTCGCAGCGACCTAGAACCAGACGGAAGGATTCCAGCAGACAAGGGCGATCGGATTCGATCAAGTTATCCACAAGCCTTTTCCCCTCCGGATTGCCTTCAAACCAGTCGGCCACGAGCGCGGCGAAAACGAGGACGAACCAGCCGCCGACGAGCGCAGCCAGGAGCCCTCCGAGGTCCACCATGATACCCAGCATGGTCTCCGCAGGATGGGATTCCTTGAAGTGCAAGAAGCTCTGGAAGGCGAGGACGAGCGCCAAGGCGACGCAGCACACTAGGCACATGTACACGCGCCGGCTGCACTGGGCGGGCTCCGCCTCTGCCACGCTGCCGTCGTCGACGTTGGGATTCTCGATGTCGGTCATAGCTGTGTGATAGATCGGTCGACCCTGCGGCACTGCTGCGTCCCTTCAGTCCCTTTATATATCGTCGATCGGATCGATCGAGGGCGTGTACGTGGGCCGTCTGGGCTGGACTGTTGCCACACGTACGGACTCTTTTTCTTGGTCACGTGTTTCTTTGTGAATAAGTTCGGTGTTTGGTTTCGGCGAGGAAAATGTCTTAGAATCAAGGGAAATCAGCGCCTCTTTTTCGATGAAGTAAGATATTATAACTTTTTTGAGAACTTTTGATGTATTCATCAAACACTAGGGTAGTACAAAGAACAAAAGAAGCAATAGAAATTACATCCATGTTTGTAGTTCACTTAGTGATGACTGCAAGCATGGGAGCGAGAGGAAGCCTCGTCACCGTCATCGCCCTTTCTTCACTGAAGCCGGACAAACCTTTTTTAGCAGTCAAAAAATCATTGTGTTAAGGCCCCAAAGGACTAGCGTACCAGAACAACAATCGTCGTCGATGAAAAAGAAGCATAGATTATTTAAAATGAAGCATTTAACATAATGAACACACTTCCAACCTCTCCATAGCTAGGTAATTACGAAACACACAACCAACACTAGCTCAGACAAATAATGATACCGGCAAATAGCAAACTCCTACAAAACTGAAGCTATACCTAGGTGGAGCACAAAAGAAAAAGAAGAACTCCAAAGTGACCAAAACAATATATACTCGACAAGCTACAGTAACAATCATACCCGCACCAAGCACCACTAGACATCACAAGTACAACGTGAAAAGTTCTTCAACATCAAAACCTTCTAAAAGGGAACGCCGCTCAGTTGCCGTCATCACTGGATCTAACCATCGAAGGCCAGATCTTGGATTTTCACCCTAAAAATCAAGTCCGAGCAATGCCTCAACAAGGTAACAGCATAAAATCATCGTCATTGCCAGATATAACCAATTATGGTTATATCTCAAGTTTTCACGCTAGAACTCAAGACCAGTACTTGAGAAGTACCACCAAATCGAAGTCTTCTCGCCACCGCTTTCCACGATTGCAGTAGTTATATGCGTATCACGATTTTAACGTGAGATTCCACAGAAGTGAAGACCATGCTTGCACAAGCAGACACTTCTAAATACGTCTATACATAATACCGGCCATGCACGTGACACAAAAAAACTGAATATCAAAACTCTATAAGTTAACTCAAATTTTCCTATGCCTAAGTCGGCGATGCCAACCGTCTTATCTCATATTGTTTCTCCCATCTCCTTTGTGGATTTCCTGCAAAAAAACTCCATGGATCTCAAAGCAAAGAGATTGGACAACCCAGCCTCTTAGGATGTGTTCGGTTGCAAGAATCGTCCAAGATGGGTTGGGATGGTACCAAAAAGATGGATGTTTGGTTATAAAACAACTTAATGGATCCACTCCAAAAAAGAGAATATCCACAAAATATGTTGGACCGATCCATCCCCACACAATCGGTCGGCCCGAGCGGCACACTCCCTCGCCGCTTCCTCACATGACATGCATGCGTTCCTCTGTCTCACCTCCCGTGCTATATCGCTATCTCTCACCTTCCCGAAACCCTCACTCTCTTCATTTCTAGATCGAAAACCCTAGGCGATGGCACACTCATCTCTCGTCTCTCCAATCCGACCGCCCCATCTCTTCCTCCCCCTCTGCTCACCTCGTCACTACGGGAGGTAAGAGGGCACGTGGTGACCTGGTTCTTGTTGGAGGAAGCAAGGGAGGCGGCTGACCTTCCTAGAGGGTGCATCGGCTCGGTTTGCTGCATGAGGAAGCAACAAAGAAAGAAAAAAACTATGCCCAAGAAAGTGATGATAGGCTGATGGCAATATTCATGGCTGTTTTGATAAGATCGCTAATGCTATAGTTGTTGGGGAACATAGCATAATTTTAAAATTTTCTATGCATCACCAAGATCAATCTATGGAGTCATCTAGCAACGAGGGAAAGGGGAGTGCATCTACATACCCTGGTAGATCGCGAGCGGAAGCGTTCAAGAGAACGGGGTTGATGGAGTCGTACTCGTCATGATCCAAATCACCGATGACAAGTGCCGTACGGATGACACCTCCGCGTTCAACACACGTACGGTTGGGAAGACGTCTCCTCCTTCTTGATCCAACAAGGGGAAGGAGAGGTTAATGGAGATCCAGCAGCACGATGGCGTGGTGGTGGAAGCAGCGGTGATCTTGGTAGGGCTTCGCCAAGCTCCAACGAGAGAGAGAGAGAGAGGTGTTACGAGGGAGAGGGAGGCACCAAGGCTTGGGTGTGGCTGCCCTCCCTTCCCCCCACTATATATAGGACCCTTAGGAGGGCGCCGGCCCTAGGAGATCCAATCTCCAAGGGGGGGCGGCGGCCAAGGGGGGACTTGCCCCCCAAGTCAGGTGGGGCGCCCCCCACCCCTAGGGTTTCCAACCCTAGGCGCGGGGGGAGGCCCATGGGGGGCGCACCAGCCCACCAGGGGCTGGTTCCCCTCCCACTTCAGCCCATGGGGCCCTCCGGGATAGGTGGCCCCACCCGGTGGATGTTGGAAATATGCCCTAGAGGCAATAATAAAAGTATTATTATTATATTTCCTTGTTCATGATAATTGTCTTTTATTCATGCTATAACTGTATTATCCGGAAATCGTAATACACGTGTGAATACATAGACCACAATATGTCCCTAGTGAGCCTCTAGTTGACTAGCTCGTTGTGATCAACAGATAGTCATGGTTTCCTGGCTATGGACATTGGATGTCGTTGATAACGGGATCACATCATTAGGAGAATGATGTGATGGACAAGACCCAATCCTAAGACTAGCACAAAAGATCGTGTAGTTCATTTGCTAGAGCTTTGCCAATGTCAAGTATCTCTTCCTTTGACCATGAGATCGTGTAACTCCTGGATACCGTAGGAGTGCTTTGGGTGTATCAAACGTCACAACGTAACTGGGTGACTATAAAGGTGCACTACAGGTATCTCCGAAAGTATCTATTGTTTTATGCGGATCGAGACTGGGATTTGTCACTCCGTGTAAACGGAGAGGTATCTCTGGGCCCACTCGGTAGGACATCATTATATGCGCGATGTGACCAAGGAGTTGATCACGGGGTGATGTGTTACGGAACGAGTAAAGTGACTTGCCGGTAACGAGATTGAACAAGGTATCGGTATACCGACGATCGAATCTCGGGCAAGTAAAATACCGCTAGACAAAGGGAATTGTATACGGGATCGATTGAGTCCTTGACATCGTGGTTCATCCGATGAGATCATCGTGGAACATGTGGGAGCCAACATGGGTATCCAGATCCCGCTGTTGGTTATTGACCGGAGAACGTCTCGGTCATGTCTGCATGTCTCCCGAACCCGTAGGGTCTACACACTTAAGGTTCGATGACGCTAGGGTTATAAAGGAAGCTTGTATGTGGTTACCGAATGTTGTTTGGAGTCCCGGATGAGATCCCGGACGTCACGAGGAGTTCCGGAATGGTCCGGAGGTAAAGATTTATATATAGAAAGTCCTGTTTCGGCCATCGGGACAAGTTTCGGGGTCATCGGTATTGTACCGGGACCACCGGAAGGGTCCCGGGGGCCCACCGGGTGGGGCCACCTGCCCCGGGGGGCCACATGGGCTGTAGGGGGTGCGCCTTGGCCTACATGGGCCAAGGGCACCAGCCCCAAGAGGCCCATGCGCCTGGGGAAACCCTAAAGGAAGAGTCCCAGCAGGGGAAGGCACCTCCTAGGTGCCTTGGGGGGGGAGGACTCCTCCCCTGGCCGCCGCCCCCTTGGAGATTGGATCTCCTAGGGGCTGGCGCACCCCCCCCCTTGGGATCCCTATATATAGTGGGGTAGGAGGGCCTCCCAAACATACCTTATGCCTTTGGTGCAGCCCCTCCCTCTCTCCCAAGTTCTCCTCCTCTTCTCCCATGGTGCTTGGCGAAGCCCTGCGGGATTGCCACGCTCCTCCACCACCACCACGCCGTTGTGCTGCTGTTGGATGGAGTCTTCCTCAACCTCTCCCTCTCTCCTTGCTGGATCAAGGCGTGGGAGACGTCACCGGGCTGTACGTGTGTTGAACGCAGAGGTGCCGTCCGTTCGGCACTTGATCATCGGTGATCTGAATCACGACGAGTACGACTCCATCAACCCCGTTCACTTGAACGCTTCCGCTTAGCGATCTACAAGGGTATGTAGATGCACTCCTCCTTCTACTCGTAGCTGGTTTCTCCATAGATAGATCTTGGTGACGCGTAGGAAAATTTTGAATTTCTGCTACGTTCCCCATCAGTGGACCCCCGGGACCCTTCCGGTGGTCCCGGTACAATATCGATTACCCCTGAAACTTTCCCGATGGCCGAAACTGGACTTCCTATATATAAATCTTCACCTCCGGACCATTCCGCAACTCCTCGTGACATCCGGGACTCCGAACAACTTTCGGGTTACCACATACTAATATCTCTACAACCCTAGCGTCACCGAACCTTAAGTGTGTAGACCCTACGGGTTCGGGAGACATGCAGACATGACCGAGACGACTCTCCGGTCAATAACCAATAGCGGGATCTGGATACTCATGTTGGCTCCCACATGCTTCACGATGATCTCATCGGATGAACCACGATGTCGAGGATTCAATCAATCCCGTATTCAATTCCCTTTGTCAATCAGTACGATACTTGCCCAAGATTCGATCGTCGGTATCCCGATACCTCGTTCAATCTCGTTACCGGCAAGTCTCTTTACTCGTTCCGTAACACATCATCCCGTGATCAACTCCTTGGTCACATTGTGCACATTATGATGATGTCCTACCGAGTGGGCCCAGAGATACCTCTCCGTTACACTGAGTGACAAATCCCAGTCTCGATTCGTGCCAACCCAACAGACACTTTCGGAGATACCCGTAGTGCAGCTTTATAGCCACCCAGTTACATTGTGACGTTTGGTACACCCAAAGCATTCCTACGGTATCCGGGAGTTGCAAAATCTCATGGTCTAAGGAAATGATACTTGACATTGGAAAAGCTTTAGCATACGAACTACACGATCTTGTGCTAGGCTTAGGATTGGGTCTTGTCCATCACATCATTCTCCTAATGATGTGATCCCGTTATCAGCGACATCCAATGTCCATGGTCAGGAAACCATAACCATCTATTGATCAACTTACTAGGGACATGGTGTTGTCTATGTATCCACACATGTATCTGAGTTTCCTATCAATACAATTCTAGCATGGATAATAAACGATTATCATGAATAAGGAAATATAATAATAACTAATTTATTATTGCCTCTAGGGCATATTTCCAACAGTCTCCCACTTGCACTAGAGTCAATAATCCAGTTCACATCGCTATGTGATTAACACTCAAGGTCACATCCCTATGTGACTAACACCCAAAGAGTTTACTAGAGTCAATAATCTAGTTCACATTACCATGTGATTAACACTCAATGAGTTCTGGGTTTGATCATGTTATGCTTGTGACAGATGTTATAGTCAACGGGTCTAAACCTTTTAGATTTGTGTGTGCTTTACAAATCTCTATGTCATCTTGTAGATGCAGCTACCACGCTCTTTTGGAGCTATTCCAAATAACTGTTCTACTATACGAATCCGGTTTACTACTCAGAATCATCCAGACTAGTGTCAAAGATTGCATCGGCATAACCCTTTACGACGAACTCTTTTACCACCTCCATAATCGAGAAAATTCCTTAGTCCACTAGTTACTAAGGATAACCTTGACCGTTGTCCTGTGATCCATTCCTAGATCACACTTGTACCCCTTGACTGACTCAAGGCTTAGCACGCTTCAGGTGCAGTACACAACATTGCATACTTTAGAGCCTACGTCTAAGGCATAGGGGGTGACCTTCGTCCTTTCTCTCTATTCTGATGTGGTCAGGTCTTGAGTTTTACTCAATACCCATACCTTACAACATAGCCAAGAACTCCTTCTTTGCCGATCTATTTTGAACTCCTTCAAAATCTTGTCACAGTATGTATTCATTTGAAAGTACCATTAAGCGTTTTTGATCTATCTTGATGCTCAATGTTCAAGTAGCTTAATCCAGGCTTTCCATTGAAAAATACTTTTCAAATAACCCTGCATGATTTCTAGAAATTCTACATCATTTTTTATCAACAATATGGTAACAACATATACTCATCAAAAATTCTATAGTGCTCCCACTCACTTCTTTGGAAATACAAGTTTCTCATAAACTTTGTATAAACCCAAAATCTTTGATCATCTCATCAAAGCGTACATTCCAATTCCGAGATGCTTACTCTAGTCCTTAGAAGGATAGTTTGGAGCTTTGCATACTTGTTGGAATCTTTCAGGATTGACAAAACCTTCTGGTTGTATCACATACAACCTTTCCTCAAGAAAAACGTCGAGGAAACAATGTTTTGACATCCTATCTGCAAGATTTCATAAATAATGCAGTAACTACTAACATAATTCCAATAGACTCTTAGCATTTCTACGAGTGAGAAAGTCTCATCGTAGTCAACTCCTTGAACTTGTCGGGAAACATCTTAACGACAAGTCGATCTTTCTTAATGCTGACACTTACCATCATTGTCTGTCTTCCTTTTAAAATCCATCTGCACCCAACAGCCTTACGACCATCAAGTAGTTCTTTCAAAGTCTATACTTTGTTTCATACATGGATCCTCTCTCGGATTTTATGGCCTCGAGCCATTCGTCGGAATCCGGGCCCACCATCGCTTCTCCATAGCTCGTAGGTTCATTGTTGTCTAGCAACATGACTTCCAAGACAGGATTACGTACCACTCTGAAGCAGTACACATCCTTGTCGACCTATGAGGTTTGGTAGTGACTTGATCCGAAGTTTCATGATCATTATCATAAGCTTCCACTTCAATTGGTGTAGGTGCCACATGAACAACTTTCTGTGCCCTGCTACACACTAGTTGAAGTGACGGTTCAATAACCTCATCAAGTCTCTACCATCCTCCCACCGCTTTGGGTTCGAGCTTATCAGCCTGAAACTTTTTCACATAAGCATCGCAGCCCCAAACTTTTAAGAAACGACAACTTAGGTTTCTCTAAACTATAGTTCGCACGGTGTCGTCTCAACGGAATTGTGTGGTGCCCTATTTAAAGTGAGTGCGGTTGTCCCTAATGCCTAACCCATAAACGATAGTGGAAATTCGATAAGAGAGATCATGGTATGCACCATATCCAATAGGGTGCACTTGTGATGTTCGGACACACCATCACACTATGGTGGTCCAGGCGGTATTAGTTGTGAAACAATTTCCACAATGTCTTAATTGTGTGCCAAACTCGTAACTCAGATATTCATCTCTATGATCATATCATAGACATTTTATCATCTTGTCACGACGATCTTCAACTTCACTCTGAAATTACTTAAACCTTTCAATAATTCAGACTTGTGTTTTATCAAGTAAATATACTCAGCATCTACTCAAATCATCTGTGAAGTAAGAACATAACGATATCCACTGTGTGCCTCAGCACTTATTGGACTGCACACATCAAAATGTATTACTTCCAACAAGTTGCTTTCTTGTTCTATCTTACTGAAAACGAGGCCTTTCAGTCATCTTGCCCATGTGGTATGATTTGCATGTCTCAAGTGATTCAAAATCAAGTGAGTCCAAACGATCCATCTGCATGGAGTTTCTTCATGCATATCTACCAATAGACATGGTTCGCATGTCTCAATCTTTTCAAAAACGAGTGAGTCCAAAGATCCATCAACACGGAGCTTCTTCATGCGTTTTATACCAACATGACTCAAATGGCAGTGCCACAAGTACGTGGTACTATCATTACTATCTTATATCTTTTGGCATGAACATGTGTATCACTACGATCGAGATTCAATAAATCATTCATTTTAGGTGCAAGACCATTGAAGGTATTATTCAAATAAACAAAGTAACCATTATTCTCTTTAAATGAATAACCGTATTGCGATAAACATAATCCAATCATGTCTATGCTCAACGCAAACACCAAATAACAATTATTTAGGTTTAACACCAATCTCGATGGTAGAGGGAGCATGCGATGCTTGATCACATCAACCTTGGAAACACTTCCAACACATATCGTCATCTCACCTTCAGCTAGTCTCCATAGCCTTTTATTTTGAGTTACTAACGCTTAGCAACCGAACCGGTATTTATTACTCTGGTGCTACTAGGAGTACTAGTAAAGTACACAATAATATAATGTATATTCAAAATACTTCTGTCGACCTTGCCAGCCTTCTCATTTACCAAGTATCTAGGGTAGTTCTGCTTCAGTGACCGTTCCCCTCATTATAGAAGCACTTAGTCTCGGGTTTGGTTCAACCTTGGGTTTCTTCACTAGAGCAGCAACTGATTTGCCGTCTCATGAAGTATCCCTTCTTTCCCTTGCCCTTCTTGAAACTAGTGGTTTAACCATCAACAATTGATGCTCCTACTTGATTTCTACTTTCGCGGTGTCAAACATCGCGAGTTGCTCAAGGATCATCATGTCTATCCCTGATATGTTATAGTTCATCATGAAGCTCCAATAGCTTGGTGGCAGTGACTATGGAGAATCATCACTATTTCATCTGGAAGATTAACTCCCACTCGATTCAAACGATTGTAGTACTCAGACAATCTGAGCACATGCTCAACGATTGAGCTTTTCTCCCTTAGTTTGCAGGCTTAAGAAACTTGTCAGAGGTCTCATACCTCTTGATGTGGGCACTAGTCTGAAATCCCAATTTCAGTCTTTGGAACATCTCATATGTTCTGCGACGTTTCAAAAAACGTCTTTGGTGCCACAATTCTAAACCGTTAGTATTACGCACTGAACTATTACATAGTCATCAAAACGTGTATGTCAGATGTTTCCCAACATCTACAGACGATGCTCGAGGTTCAACGCACTGAACGATGCATTAAGGACATAGCGCTTCTGTGCAGCAATGAGGACAATCCTCAGTTCATGGACCCAGTCCGCATAATTGCTACTGTCAACTCTCAACTAAATTTTCTCAAGGAACATATCTAAAACAGTAGAACCAAAGCGTGAGCTACGACATAATTTGCAAAGACCTTTTGACTATGTTCATGATAATTAAGTTCATCTAATCAAATTATTCAATGAACTCCCACTTAGATAGACATCCCTCTAGTCATCTAAGTGATACATGATCCGAGTCAACTAGGCCGTGTCCGATCATCACGTGAGACGGACTAGTCATCATCGGTGAACATCTTCATGTTGATCGTATCCACTATACGAATCATGTTCGACCTTTCGGTCTTCCGTGTTCCGAGGCCATGTCTGTATATGCTAGGCTCGTCAAGTTAACCTAAGTGTATTGCATGTGTAAATCTGGCTTACACCCGTTGTATGCGAACGTTAGAACCTATCACACCCGATCATCACGTGGTGCTTCGGAACAACAAACCTTAGCAATGGTGCACAGTTAGGGGGAACACTTTCTTCAAATTATTGCGAGGGATCATCTTATTTATGCTACCGTCGTTCTAAGCAAATAAGATGTAAACATGAAAAACATCACATGCAAATCATAAAGTGACATGATATGGCCAATATCATCTTGCGCCTTTTGATCCCCATCTTCGAGGCGCGACATGATCACCTTCGTCACCGGCATGACACCATGATCTCCATCATCATGATCTCCATCATCGTGTCTTCATAAAGTTGCCTCGCCAACTATTACTTCTACTACTATGGCTAACGGTTAGCAATAAAGTAAAGTAATTACATGGCGTTTTCATTGACACGCAGGTCATAAATAAATTAAGACAACTCCTATGGCTCCTGCCGGTTGTCATACTCATTGACATGCAAGTCATGATTCCTATTACAAGAACATGATCAATCTCATACATCACATATATCATTCATCACATCCTTTTGGCCATATCACATCACATAGCATACTGTGAAGTCATGTGTGATGTGCAACATTGGCAAGTGCTAAGTAAAACATTGATATGGATATTTCGGGTGATATGGATACTTGTGCGACGTGATATGGATACTTGTATTGGGCTGAATACTTTGCTAATGGTGTGCTGATCCATTAGTTTCTTGTGTGAAAATATGGCGTGAGTTGTGTGAAACTTACCCTGAGTCAAGTCGTGGACTTGTGCTCGTTCTGGTTATTTGTTGTGTTCACTTTTAGGTGTTGCCAAAGCTGGAGGAACGTGGTCGATGACAGGATCGAGGGACGAAGCTTGGGAGAAGCTAAGGTCTGGGGATCATGGTCATGCGGGGCGTTCGTGCGAAGGAACAATGGAAGTGAAGGCTACGATGATCCGGGAGGGCACCGTTTTGTCGTACATGGCTTGTACCGGAGATGTACGGTACTGAAGACGTCACGAGGTGCAAGGTGTGCACATGTGTTTGCGCGGCAGCAGATCGATCGGGCGAGTCGAGCGGGTGCGGCCCAGTCCAGCGCGGGCCGCCCGTGTGGCAGGCGTGCGGATCGATGGAAGGCGGCGTGCGCGACGGAGGCCGTCAGCCAGGCTCACGCGCAAGAGCAGATTTTGCTCGTTGCATGTGTCTGCAGCTGAGCGTACATAGGCTAAATGCCAGGAGGAGCAGGCCCAGCGTGGCCCATGCAGCAAACGAGGTGAGCGCTCACGCACGAGAGCAGACACAGCTCGTTTCCGTGTCTGGTGCTGAGCGTTCGGTCCGGCGCAGCCAGCTCGGACATCAGTTTCGTTTTTGATATGGACTCTTTTTAGGTGTTGCCTAGTTCTATAAATAGAGGGATCCAGGCCACGGTTTAGGTGGAGAAAACGTGAGGGAACTCAGAGTTTTAACCTAGAGCTATTCTTGGAGAGTTCTTGGATGCACGTTTGCATCTTCTGTAATCGATCGACATCGTTGCAATAAAGTGATCTTTGGCAGTGTCATCTCTGGGCTTCTCTAATCTCGGTGAAATTTTCGTGTTAGATTTCTCTAATACTTTGCTGCAGGTTTTTTCACGAGATCGAGGGAAGTTTGTGGTGCGATTAATCTATCTTTCTTGCTAATTCTCAAAATTAGATCTAGATTGATTTTCGCAGTCTTCTGTCAGCTGTTACTGTCCTGATCATAACTTTTGATTGGTAACTCCGATTAAGCTGATTCTTGTTGCGTTGATTAGATAATTTTCGTAGCTTTAATTGGAGTATTCATACACAATTTTTGGTTCAGCAGATCTTGATATACAACTGTGTTACCATCACGAACAGATTAGAGTTTCAGGGTTTGAAATTTGGGAAAAGTTGTAATTTGCTTCCGCGCAATCATTCACCCCCCCCTCTGATTGCCTATCTCGATCCCTCAATTGGTATCAGAGCAAGGTTTTTCTAATTTATCTTAACCGGTTGATTAGAATTGCTAGACATGGATAGGTATTCTACCAAACCCTGTATTTTCGATGGTGTTGATTTTCAGTTCTGGAAGGCGAAGATGAAGGCATACATCATGGCGCAAAGTTACGCCATCTAGGAGAAAGTCGCCAAGCCCTACGTGCTTCCCGCAGACGATGCAATCACGCCAGCAAACTTGGTTCATGTGGAGAACAACTACAAGGCGAGGAACTTCATCATCCAAGGTCTACAACGGAGTGACTTCGACCGTGTCTCTCACCTTGCATCCGCTCATGAGGTATGGAACGCACTTTGTAGCTATCATGAAGGATCAAACTCAGTTAAGGAAGTGCGTCAGGACATGTATAAAAAGGAGTACATGAGGTTTGAGATGAAAACAGGTGAATCTTTGGATGAATTTTTTGCTCGCTTTAATAAGATTCTCAGCAATCTACGTGCATTAGGTGTTACCTATACTGATGCTGAGACTTCTAGGCAGCTTTTGAGTGCTTTAGATATGTCCATCTGGGAGATGAAAGTTACATCTATTAGAGAGTCTACTGTCATGAGCACACTTACACTTGATATCTTATATTCAAAACTGAAAACTCATGAATTAGACATTCTTGCTAGGAGAACTGGTTCTAAATCAATTGCTCTTGTTACTAACCCTAGCAACTCTAATGATGGTATTTATTCGCATTGCTATGCACTGTCTTCTTTGTCTCAACTAACCGATGAACAGCTAGAGCAATGTCCAGAAGAAGAGTTGGCACTCCTCACTTCTCGTTTTTCACGTGCCCTACAAAATGTTCGCTCGAGGAAGAGAGGTGGGAACAACATTCCAAGGTGTTTTGAATGTGGTGATCCCAACCACTTTCGCCAAAGCTGCCCCAAGTTTTTATCCAAGATGGCGAAAGAAGGGGATAGGGATAATTCTGTCAAGGAGGACAAGAAGAATAAGCGCACGTTCAACATTAAGAATAAGAAGAGGGGTGACTTTGCTCGAGCGGTGGCTCACAATATTTTCTCGGTCATCAATGAATATGGTGAACCATGCTTGAGTGATGTGGACATCGAATCCGATGAAGATGATGCAACCAAAGCCAAGCGCGACATTAGTGGGATGTGTCTTATGGCTGGTAGCAAAAGTGCTACCTCCTGCGACGACTACGACAGCGACAACAACAATGAGGTAGAACTTTCTTATGATGAATTACTTGAAAGTGCCAGCAAACTGAGCTCCTTACTAGATCATGCCACTAAAAGAATTAAGAAATATGACTTGAAAATTGCATCTCTGAATTCTGAAATTACTAGACTTAAATCTATGATTCCTGATGTTGATTCTTGCAAGTCTTGTAATTCTATCTATTCTGAGCTTACATCTTTGCGTTTTATTCATGATGATACTCTTGATAAGCTTAGAACTGCATTAGAAAACAATGAGAAGCTTGTTGTGCATAAACGTAAAGAAATTAATGATGTTAGCGTGGATACTTCTGATTTGACAGATTCAACTTCTTGTAATAATTGTCATATTCTTGAATTGAAGTTGAAAGATGCAAATGCTAGGGTTTCTCATGTTGAAAATGCTTTACATATCCATGAGGTTTTGTCGTGTGCTAATTGTAAAAATGGAAAACAAGCCATGGATGCTGCTTGTGATAATTGTCTTGCTTTGTCTCATCAAGTTAATTATCTACAAGCTTCTTTGCAAAAGTTTTCTAGCGGGCATAAAAATCTGAATATGATCTTAGATAAGTCTAAAGTGAGTAAAAATAAGACAAGACTTGGTTTCAATGCTCATGCTCACTTCAAGGCTAATCCTCCCACTATTGTTAAATCACTTGGCAATGGAATTTTTGGAACATCTGATAAGCCAACCAATGTGATTTTTAAATCTGCTGGCATTATGTCTAATGCTCTTTCACCTAGTGCAAATGTAGCTGATACACCACATGATAAACCTGAATGTAGGTACAAATGCACTTTTTGTGGTAAATCTGGACATGTTGTAGGTTCCTGTTTTAGACTAGCTAAACTTATTAAGAAAGAAAGAAAGCAAGCTAGATCTAATTTCTTCAAGGCACATTATGTTCAACATAATTCCGTTGCTCCGAAGTTTGTGCCTAAGGTGAATGTTTCACCTTCTACTACTGCCTGCATGAGACATGTAAAATATGTCCCAATGTATAAAGAAACTCGTGCAATGCCTTCTCGCCACATGTCTCAGTACTGGATACCCAAAAGTTTTTTATCTAACCCCAGTACTGAGACCTCGGCTTGTGTTTGTTGTTTGTAGGCACTTCGCGCGAGGAAGGAGAACATATGGCTAGTGGACTCCGGTTGTTCTCGTCACATGACCGGTGATAAAAAATGGTTCTCCTCCTTCACACGTGCATCTCGGGCTGAGAGTGTAACTTTTGGAGATGCTTCTACTTCTACTGTTGTAGCGAAAGGTACAGTAAAGGTAACCGACAAATTTATGTTCAAAGATGTTGCTTTGGTTGAAAATCTGAAATACAACTTGTTATCGGTTTCACAAATGATTGATGAGGATCTTGAAGTTTCTTTTAAGAAAAATGCTTGCAAAGTTTTAGATGCTTCAGGTGATCTTGTCTTTGAGATATCACGCTTTGGGAGAGTTTTTGAGGCTGATTTTCATGCTTCTTCAAATGTTAAGTTTAGGTGTCTAGTTGCCAATACATCTACAGATTTATTCTTTTGGCATCGTAGACTTGGGCATATTGGTTTTGATCATCTCACTCGTATAAGTGGTATGAATCTTATAAATGGTTTGCCTAAACTTAAGAGAGAAAAAGATATTGTATGCTCTCCTTGTAGACATGGTAAGATGGTTGCAGGTTCACATGCACGCATTACCAGTGTCATGACTAACGCTCCAGGACAACTTCTACATCTTGATACGGTTGGTCCATCAAGGGTACAATCTTTTGGGGGTAAGTGGTATGTTTTGGTGATTGTTGATGATTATTTAAGATATTCTTGGGTTTATTTTATGGCATCTAAGGATGAGGCTTTTAGTCACTTTAAGAGTCTTGTGCATAGACTAAGTGTTGAGCACCCAGGATCTTTGAAAACAATAAGAAGTGATAATGGAACTGAATTTAAGAATTCATATTTTAATCACTTTTGTGATGAATTTGTCATTGAGCATCAATTTTCTTCACCTTATGTACCACAACAAAATGGTGTAGTGGAGCGTAAGAATAGAACTCTAGTTGAGATGGCCCGTACTATGCTTGATGAATTTTCTACTCCTAGAAAGTTTTGGGCTGAAGCTATATCTACTGCTTGTTATGTTTCAAATCGTGTGTTCTTGAGATCTAAAATTGGCAAAACACCATATGAACTACGATTTGGGCGTAAACCTATTGTATCTCACCTAAGAGTTTTTGGTTGTAAATGCTTTGTGCTTAAATCTGGCAATCTAGATAAGTTTGAATCTAGATCATATGATGGCATTTTCCTTGGATATCCTACTCATTCACGTGGTTACCGTGTTTATGTTTATGAGACTAACCGAATAATGGAAACCAGTGAAGTGACTTTTGATGAGGCTAGTTCTGGCTCTAGTCCTCGCATTTCTGATGCAGGAACATATGTTCAGGGGGAGGAAATCTTTGTAGATGATGAAGATGACGAGGAGGATGGCGTCCCCCTGCTGTCCATGCGCAAACTCCAGCTGTTCCTACACCTACAACTACTGCTGCTACAGCTGGACATCCTCAAGAGACTACTTCAACTACAAATGTTGGGGATGAGCATGCTGCTGAGTCAAATATTTCAGCACCCCGACATATTCAGAAAAGGCACCCTCCTGAGCAGATTATTGGAAGCATGGATGAGAGAGTCACACGATCAAGGTTTATCGATTCTGACTATCATACTCATTCAGCATTTGTTGCTTCTTTTGAGCCCAAAGATATATCTCATGCATTAACTGATGAATCATGGATCAATGCCATGCATGAGGAATTAGAAAATTTTGAGCGTAACAAAGTTTGGACTCTTGTTTCACCTCCTTCTGGTCATACTCTTATTGGAACTCGTTGGGTTTTCAAAACCAAACAAAGTGAGGATGGTGTTATTGTTCGCAACAAGGCTAGGTTGGTTGCTCAGGGTTTTACTCAAGTTGAAGGTCTTGATTTTGATGAAACTTTTGCTCCTGTTGCTAGATTGGAAGCTATAAGAATTTTATTGACTTTTGCTGCATCTAAAGGTTTTAAGCTTTATCAAATGGATGTTAAAAGTGCTTTTCTTAATGGCTTTATTGATGAGGAGGTTTATGTTAAGCAACCACCTGGTTTCGAGAATCCAAAGTTTCCCAACCATGTTTATAAACTTTCAAAAGCTTTGTATGGTTTAAAACAAGCCCCACGTTCATGGTATGATAGGTTGAAAACGTTTTTAATTGGAAAGGGGTTTACCATGGGAAACATTGATAAAACACTCTTTGTACTCAAACATGGCAATGATCAACTTTTCGTACAAGTTTATGTTGATGATATTATCTTTGGGTGTGCTTCTCATGCTTTGGTGTCAGAATTTTCAGAAACTATGAGCAGGGAATTTGAAATGAGCATGATGGGTGAACTTACTTACTTTTTGGGACTGCAAATCAAACAAACAAAGGATGGCACCTTTGTGCATCAAAGTAAGTATACGAAGGATCTTCTACGACGCTTTGGGATGGAAAACCTCAACCCTATTATGACACCAATGGGATCTACGGCGTCACTTGATCTTGATGAGGAAGGTGAAACTGTTGACCAAAGGATGTATAGGAGTATGATTGGTTCACTTCTTTATCTCGCCGCTTCTAGACCGGATATACAATTTTCTGTATGCTTGTGTGCACGGTTTCAAGCTTCTCCACGTGCATCACATCTACAAGCTGTCAAGCGGATCTTCAGGTATCTACATGGCACCCAATCTTTTGGCATTTGGCTTTCTGCTTCCTCGAGTATTTCATTGCGTGCATTTTCGGACGCTGATTTTGGAGGTTGTAGAATTGATAGAAAGAGTACATCTGGCACATGCTTATTTTTGGGTGATTCATTAGTACTTTGGTCTTCTAAGAAACAAAGTTTTGTTGCACAATCTACTGCTGAAAGTGAATATGTAGCTGCTGCTTGTTGTTGCTCACAGATTTTATGGATAATAGCTACAATGAAAGATTATGGGGTTACTCTAGAAAGTGTACCACTTTATTGTGATAACACTAGTGCTATATGTATTGCTAAAAACCCTATGCAACATTCTCGAACTAAGCACATAGACATAAGATATCATTTTCTTAGAGATCATGTTGAAAAAAGAAATGTTGTGCTACATTTTATAGATACTGAACATCAATTGGCAGACATTTTCACTAAACCATTGGATTCTTCTCGATTTGCTTTTCTTCGAGGTGAACTTGGAGTAATCAAACCATACGGGATGGTTTGAGGGGGAGTTGAGTCTTTTTGTAACATATGTAAAATACTTTTTCACTTGTGTGTTTCTAGTTATAATTGGTATTTTCATGTTGCTTCTTTTTTAGTTTTTTTATCTTCGATAAATGAAAACAAAAAGAAAATCTGAAAAAGTAATGAGCATTGTATTTTATCCTGGAATGACATTTTGCGATCATGTTTATGCTTTGAGGAAATTGTCATTTTATATGTATGCTCGTGTAAGGTAGTTTATCACATGACTTTCTAATACGAATGATAACTTGAACTAAATCTTGTCATGGTTAAACTTTGTTAGCTGTGTTGGTCTTGGTTACTCAATTACTATCAATGATGAATCTATTAAAGTATCAAGATTAAATATGTGCAAATGACACGTGGTGTCAAGCAAGTTTTATAAAAGATATGCCAATGTCACATTGCATCTTCACGAGACTGCTTACCATTGCACTTTGGTATGAACTTGGAAGTTGTTGTTGTTCTTGAAACCTTTGTCTTAAGCTTCTGATTGCCTACCATTGTCTTAAGCTTCTGATTGTTATTGTACTTTAAACATAGGCTTGGCATGGTACTTTGAATATAGGCTTGGCAAGGTTGAATTAACATGGCATACAACTTCTTTGGAAATTAAGTTTCATTTTTTTAAATGCTATTAATATAACTTGCTCAAGTGATTGTGTATTCAAGTATTGGCATAGTTGATAAAGGAAGACCATGCCTTGCAATAAATCGTAACAATACTTGATTCTTGGTCATGTGTGGATTGCATTATACTTGTATACATGTCGAGTACAACTACTTTTTGCATGACTTGGACGTAGAATTGTCATTTTCATGATGTCTTATAATGCTCATTACAACAAAAAAATTGAAACATGAAAAAAAATATTTTCCCTTTTCTAGCTTCTAGAATTTCTTTTTAGAGGGAGAGTTTGTTTTGTGGTTTTGATGAAATTCATTGTCAAAGGGGGAGAGATTTCCACCACATATTCACACCACATTTTTACACAATTTTTCTTTTGTGTTCTTATTTTTGGATCTTTTGTTGATCTTCAGTTTTTTTTTCACTTTTTTTTTCTTTTCAAAACCTTGAAAATCTGAAAGTTAAGTGAATGTGTATGCCAATCAATGTTTGGTGTTTATGTGATGTTGCCAATGTTTTCATCAAGGGGGAGATTGTGAAGTCATGTGTGATGTGCAACATTGGCAAGTGCTAAGTAAAACATTGATATGGATATTTCGGGTGATATGGATACTTGTGCGACGTGATATGGATACTTGTATTGGGCTGAATACTTTGCTAATGGTGTGCTGATCCATTAGTTTCTTGTGTGAAAATATGGCGTGAGTTGTGTGAAACTTACCCTGAGTCAAGTCGTGGACTTGTGCTCGTTCTGGTTATTTGTTGTGTTCACTTTCAGGTGTTGCCAAAGCTGGAGGAACGTGGTCGATGACAGGATCGAGGGACGAAGCTTGGGAGAAGCTGAGGTCTGGGGATCATGGTCATGCGGGGCGTTCGTGCGAAGGAACAATGGAAGTGAAGGCTACGATGATCCGGGAGGGCACCGTTTTGTCGTACATGGCTTGTACCGGAGATGTACGGTACTGAAGACGTCACGAGGTGCAAGGTGTGCACATGTGTTTGCGCGGCAGCAGATCGATCGGGCGAGTCGAGCGGGTGCGGCCCAGTCCAGCGCGGGCCGCCCGTGTGGCAGGCGTGCGGATCGATGGAAGGCGGCGTGCGCGACGGAGGCCGTCAGCCAGGCTCACGCGCAAGAGCAGATTTTGCTCGTTGCATGTGTCTGCAGCTGAGCGTACATAGGCTAAATGCCAGGAGGAGCAGGCCCAGCATGGCCCATGGAGCAAACGAGGTGAGCGCTCACGCACGAGAGCAGACACAGCTCGTTTCCATGTCTGGTGCTGAGCGTTCGGTCCGGCGCAGCCAGCTCGGACATCAGTTTCGTTTTTGATATGGACTCTTTTTAGGTGTTGCCTAGTTCTATAAATAGAGGGGTCCAGGCCACGGTTTAGGTGGAGAAAACGTGAGGAAACTCAGAGTTTTAACCTAGAGCTATTCTTGGAGAGTTCTTGGATGCACGTTTGCATCTTCTGTAATTGATCGACATCGTTGCAATAAAGTGATCTTTGGCGGTGTCATCTCTGGGCTTCTCTAATCTCGGTGAAATTTTCGTGTTAGATTTCTCTAATACTTTGCTGCAGGTTTTTTCACGAGATCGAGGGAAGTTTGTGGTGCGATTAATCTATCTTTCTTGCTAATTCTCGAAATTAGATCTAGATTGATTTTCGCAGTCTTCTGTCAGCTGTTACTGTCCTGATCATAACTTTTGATTGGTAACTCCGATTAAGCTGATTCTTGTTGCGTTGATTAGATAATTTTCTTAGCTTTAATTGGAGTATTCATACGCAATTTTTGGTTCAGCAGATCTTGATATACAACTGTGTTACCATCACGAACAGATTAGAGTTTCAGGGTTTGAAATTTGGGAAAAGTTGTAATTTGCTTCCGCGCAATCATTCACCCCCCCTCTGATTGCCTATCTCGATCCCTCACATACACTGCAAAAACAAGTTAGACGTCCTCTAATTGTTGTTGCATATTTTACGTGGCTGCTATGGGTTTCTAGCAAGAACGTTTCTTACCTACGCAAAACCACAACGGTGATATGCCAATTGCTATTTACCCTTCATAAGGACCCTTTTCATCGAATCCGATCCGACTAAAGTGGGAGAGACAGACACCCGCTAGCCACCTTATGCAATTAGTGCATGTCAGTCGGTGGAACCTGTCTCACGTAAGAGTACGTGTAAGGTCGGTCTGGGCCGCTTCATCCCACAATGCCGCCGTATCAAGATAAGACTAGTAACGGCAAGCAAATTGAACAAATCATCGCCCACAACTACTTTGTGTTCTACTCGTGCATAGAAACTACGCATAGACCTAGCTCATGATGCCACTTTTGGGGAACGTAGCAGAATTTTAAAATTTTCTACGCATCACCCATATCAATCTATGGAGTCATCTAGCAACGAGGGAAATGGGTGTGCATCTACATACCCTTGTAGATCGCGAGTGGAAGCGTTCAAGAGAACGGGGTTGATGGAGTCATACTCGTCGTGATCCAAATCACCGATGACCAAGTGCCGAACGGACGGCACCTCCGCGTTCAACACACGTACGGTTGGGAAGACGTCTCCTCCTTCATGATCCAGCAAGGGGAAGGAGAGGTTGATGGAGATCCAGCAGCACGACGGCGTGGTGGTGGAAGCAGCGGTGATCTCGGCAGGGCTTCGCCAAGCTCCAATGAGAGAGAGAGAGAGAGAGAGAGAGAGGTGTTACGAGGGAGAGGGAGGCGCCAAGGCTTGGGTGTGGCTGCCCTCCCTTCCCCTCACTATATATAGGACCCCTAGGGGGGGCGCCAGCCCTAGGAGATCCAATCTCCAAGGGGGGGCGGCGGCCAAGGGGGGACTTGCCCCCCAAGTCAGGTGGGGCGCCCCCACCCCTAGGGTTTCCAACCCTAGGCGCAGGGGAAGCCCATGGGGGGCGCACCAGCCCACCAGGGTCTGGTTCCCCTCCCTGGGGCCCTCCAAGATAGGTGGCCCCACCCGGTGGACCCCCGGGACCCTTCCGGTGGTCCCGGTACAATACCGATTACCCCCGAAACTTTCCCGACGGCCGAAACTGGACTTCCTATATATAAATCTTCACCTCCGGACCATTCCGGAACTCCTCGTGACGTTTGGGATCTCATCCTGGACTCCGAACAACTTTCGGGTTACCGCATACTAATATCTCTACAACCCTAGCATCACCGAACCTTAAGTGTGTAGACCCTACGGGTTTGGGAGACATGCAGACATGACCGAGACGACTCTCCGGTCAATAACCAACAGCGGGATCTAGATACCCATATTGGCTCCCACATGCTCCACGATGATCTCATCAGATGAACCACGATGTCGAGGATTCAATCAATCCCGTATTCAATTCCCTTTGTCAATCGGTACGATGCTTGCCCGAGATTCGATCGTCGGTATCCCGATACCTCATTCAATCTCGTTACCGGCAAGTCTCTTTACTCGTTCCGTAACACATCATCCCGTGATCAACTCCTTGATCACATTGTGCACATTATGATGATGTCCTACCGAGTGGGCCCAGAGATACCTCTCCGTTACACGGAGTGACAAATCCCAGTCTCGATTCGTGCCAACTCAACAGACAATTTCGGAGATACACGTAATGCACCTTTATAGCCACCCAGTTACGTTGTGATGTTTGGTACACCCAAAGCATTCCTACGGTATCCGGGAGTTGCACAATCTCATGGTCTAAGGAAATGATACTTGACATTAGAAAAGCTTTAGCATACGAACTACATGATCTTGTGCTAGGCTTAGGATTGGGTCTTGTCCATCACATCATTCTCCTAATGATGTGATCCCGTTATCAACGACATCCAATGTCCATGGTCAGGAAACCGTAACCATCTATTGATCAACGAGCTAGTCAACCAGAGGCTTACTAGGGACATGGTGTTGTCTATGTATCCACACATGTATCTGAGTTTCGTATCAATACAATTCTAGCATGGATAATAAACGATTATCATGTACAAGGAAATATAATAATAACTAATTTATTATTGCCTCTAGGGCATATTTCCAACAATAGTGGCAGCTGGTAAGTCGGATGATGAGTCGCCTACTAGACTTTGGGACGGTATCAAAGACATTCATGGTTTCCAACCGACACATCTTTCTCACTACTATGCGCATTTGGTGGAGAATGTTTGAATCACACATGCTTTCCACTTGCTGGACTTTGAGAACAAGCTAATTTGGGTTGCTAGGTATGTTTCCACTACATTTGGGTGCTGAAGACCATGAAGACTTGGGTTGACTGTATATATAGTTAATTGTGGCAAATGCCTAACAGGCTTATGTGCTTTTGCTTTCAGCTAAAGGCATTGAACTCCCCTCTATTATGTATCATTCTGTATTATGGCTTTTGTTTTGAGGCAATGGCATTGAGTTTGTATGTACTAGGTTCTAGACTATGGCATGTATTTGCCTCCTGAACTATGACTATGGCATTTTTTGCTTCCAATACTAATATCTGAGGCAATTACCAAGGGTTGCCATGAAATGTTGAATTATGTGTATGTGGCTAGCACATGTGTTTTTTGTTGCAAAGGAAATTTATGTGAAGATTTGTATATGCCTTGTAATTATTTTGCAAATCAATTGGTGCATCAGATTTTTGCAACATATGGTGCTATTCTTACCATATAGATGAGAAGGTTATCACAACCCAACTGCCCATGTTCATTTATCAACCAAACACATCAGTTGGCTCATCCCAACCAACTATATTCCTCAAACTAAACAGAAAATGGGTTCATCCTACCCATCAAACCAAAAACTAAAATTGAATCATCAGATTCACATAATCCGGGTGGTCCCAACCCCCCCCATATCTACACCTTTAACCAAACACATCCTTAGTGCATTAACTTAGCCATAAAAAACTCAGCCAAGTTACTGTTAGGAAAATCATGTTTTTAATTCTTAATAAAATTATAGTAATAAGCAAGAGTGCACATGGTGTACCCGCACAATATATTATTGTGTGCCGCACATAAACACCAGTCATGTTAAGTATTGCTAAACAAGCTTGCCGCCAAGTGTGACCGACATCTCATAGTTGGGCTCGATATGACTAATGCTTAGATAAGTATGTTGGACCATTTGGACAAAATGCATCAGCGCATGTTTCAAAAGAAAAGTTGTGACATAACCTTTTGTGATTGTTTTATTGGTTTGTTCTTTGTTACCTGAGCTTTGTGGGAAGTAGAATATCAATGATTTCTCAATAATGTATAGAAGCTATATCTTTGGTTCGTGCAGGCTCCAAGACTTATTGAGTTGTTGATGATGTTTGGCCAAGGATGATTTGAGGAGTTCCATGCTATTGGAGTGAAGGCTTGTTTCGTTTAGATGTGTTGGAAATATGCCCTAGAGGCAATAATAAATTGGTTATTATCATATTTCCTTGTTCATGATAAAGGTTTATTATTCGTGCTAGAATTGTATTGACCGGAAACATAAATACAAGTGTGAATACATAAACAAATACCATGTCCCTAGTGAGCCTCTACTAGACTAGCTCGTTGATCAAAGATGGTTAAGGTTTCCTAACCATATACATGAGTTGTCATTTGATAACATGATCACATCATTAGGAGAGTGATGTGATGGACAAGACCCAACCATAAGCTTAGCATTCGACTGTATCTCACTTGAGTTTATTGCTATAGCTTTTTTCATGTCAAGTATCTATTCCTAAGACCATGAGATCATGCAACTCCTGGATATCAGAGGAATACCTTGTGTGCTACACTTCATAACTAGGTGATCATAAATATGCTCCACGGAGAGACATCTCTGGGCCCTCTCGGTAATACAACATCGTAAAGATCTTAGAAGCAATGTGGCTAATGAGTTACTCACGAGATCTTGTATGACGGAACGAGTAAAGATACTTGTCGGCAACGATATTGCACTAGGTATGGAGATACCGACGATCGAATCTCGAGCAAGTAACATATCGCTAGACAAAGGGAATTGCATGCGGGATTAACCGAATCCTTGAAATCGTGGTTCAACCGATAAAAGATCTTTGTGGAATATTTAGGAACCAATATGGGCATCCAGGTTCCGCTATTGTTTATTGACCGGTGAGGTGTCTCGGTCATGTCTACATGATTCTTGAACCCGTAGGGTCCGCACGCTTAACATTCGGTGACGCTAGAGTAATATTGGGACATGCATGTTGGTGACTGAATGTTGTTCGGGGTCCCGGATGAGACCCCGAACGTCACGAGGAGCTCCAGAGGTAAAGATTTATATATGGAAGTTGCTTTCAGGGTTCCGAAAAAAGTTTCAGTTTTTTGGTACTATACTGGAAAGCTTCCAGAAGGTTCTGGAAACTTCCGTAGGAGTCCGGAAGCCCGCCAAGGGTTCCACCACATCCCAAGGGCTAGCATCGGCTGAGGGGAGGCACCCTGACCTTATTAGGCTAGGCGCACAAGTCCTTCAAGGCCCATGTGGCTTGGGAGAGATTGAAAGTCCACCTGTGTATGGAAAAGGAGGGAACCGAACTAGGATTCCAACTCCTCCCCCTTGGTTCCCCCCTAGGGAACCTGGCGACTCCTACTTGTGAGTTGCGTAGGGATTTTCTCGAAGAGGAGAGGATGATGATGTACAATAGAGACAAATATTTTCCTCAGTTAAGAACCAAGGTTATCAATCCAGTAGGAGAACCACGCAACACTATGTAAGCAGTACCTGCACACAAGATAACAAATCATTGCACCCAACGCGAACAAGGGGTTGTCAATCCATTGGCGGTTAATTGCAAGATTAAATTGTATGGTGATAGATAGATAGATCACACTAAATATAAAATATAATAAATAAAGAAAATTTGCAGCAAGCTGTTTTTTGATTTTAATATATGATAAAAGTAGACCCGGGGGCCATAGTTTTCACTAAAGGCTTCTCTCGAGAAAATAACACACGATGGGTAGACAAATTACTATTGGGCAATTGATAAAAAAGAAAATAATCATGACGATATCCAAGGCAATGATCATATATAGGCATCACGTCCGACACAAGTAGACCGACATCATGTAAGTGATGCTATTCTTCATCTATGAAATCAGTAAACCATTGGAATGACAATCATGCTCAGTTTCCATTTCAAATTTCAGGATGCTACGATGGTCATATACATGTTTATATGGTACCATTTTGCAGAACTTCAAATAATTTTCCATGCTGGAAGATTGTATCATGTACAAAGTTGCCATGATAACTTTTACATAAAAAATCTGTCAGATATTTTTAGATAATATTTTGCAATGATATATACTTTTGCCATGGCAAATTTCTATGTTTTTTTCATGGCAATTTTACTTTCAATGAGATGGCAAATTTTACTTTATTTTGCCATGGCAAAGTAACTAGAAAAGATACTTTTTTTGAGATCGTGGCAATTTAAGTCCATGGAGCATGGCATTTGTAGTTTCTTTATGATGGTATATTATCTCTCTCTTGCAACAAATGACAAAAGAATCTCTTTTCTAGTTGAACATGGCAAGTTAAGTTCATGAGGCATGGCAATGTAGTTTATCGGGCATGGTAAATTATATTGTTATAGGTACCATCTTCCGATTTTCAGGAAATAGTTGTCATGGCAATTATAATACAATACAATGACAATATTTAATATGCCATAGTAATTTTTGTTCATGTATTAAAAATGCCCCAACAAATTCTAGTTTATCAAACATATCATGGCATAGTGTGCCTCATACATTGGAGCATAATTTGAAACATGTTTTAGAAAATTCACACAACAATTTGTAACAAATTTTTATCTTCACTCGAAATTTACTTTGTAGCATGGAAATTTTATTTCATTTTCTATGACAAATTTACTTCCTTTTCCATGCCAAATGTTCACTCTACTTTTGCCATGGAAAACTTTTCAACCTTTTTCTATTTTGCAATGTAAAATTTACATTTACTGACATGGTTAATTTTACTTTATTTTTCCATGGAAAATTCTACCATATTTTCATGACAAAGTTTACTTTCACATACATGGAAAATTTATTTCATTTTTAATGGCTAATGTTTACTCCACTTTCGCCATGGCAAATTCAAATTTCTACATTTTTTTATTATCGCAATTTTACTTTTAATGAGATGGAAATTTTCAATTTATTTTTCCATGGAAAATTTTACAATATTCTCCACAGCAATTTTTTCTTTCACACACATGCCAAATTTAATTTGTAGCATGGCAAGTTTAATTCCTTTTTTCCATGGAATTTTTTTTCCATGTTGCCATGAAAAAACTGCATGGAAATTACAATGGCATCAACAAAAGTTTTTTTCCATGTCTTGCAGATGTTGGAAGCTTTCTTTGTCGTGTACCCCTGGCTTTTCCCTGGCAAATGTTTTACTCTACATTTTTGCCATGGCAAAAACTTTTTCTCTTTCTTTTGCCATGACATTTTTTACTTTTAGTG
The DNA here is from genome assembly GCF_002162155.2 of Triticum dicoccoides. Lineage (NCBI taxonomy): Eukaryota > Viridiplantae > Streptophyta > Magnoliopsida > Poales > Poaceae > Triticum > Triticum dicoccoides. Next base: position 65,693,355 of record NC_041390.1, on the reverse strand, counting down.
ACATAGCATTTTTTTTTACTTATTTTGCAATGGCAAACTTAGCCATATTCTCCACTGCAAATTTACTTTCACAGACATGATAAATTTACTTTTTATCACTCATTGAAAAATTACTCTTTTTTCCATGTTAAATTCATCCTTTTCTTGACATGCCGAACATTTTTTGTTCGGGCGGCTGGTGCGCTCGTGCCGAACTGTTTCGAACGTCATGCCAATATCAATGTTCACAATATAGGCCGGACGTCGACCGGTTGGTTGGACAGCTGAGGTTGTTGCCAGCCCATCCAAGTTCAAGTCCCGACTTGGACGCGTGATGCTCATGGTGTTTCTTCTATATAGAAAAAATGCCAACAAAGGTTAGCCCTTGGATTGGTCTTATAATGTATATGAGTTAGACCAGACTTTATTAATCCTCATCTAATTAAGTGAAAACAGTTTTGGCAAATCTGTATTTTATTCCGCTACGTACTCGAGCTTGACAAAGCTCCTACCCATCAAGAATTACTCCCTCCGTTCCGAATTACTTATCTTAGATTTGTCTTAGATACAAAGGTATCTAGCACTAAAATGAGTCTAGATACGCATCCGTATCTAGACAAATCTAAGACATAATACGGAATGGAGGGAGTACTACTTAGCAACGACAGTGACACCTGCCTTGACTCGATCGATAACACAATACGCTTCCGTGAGCACTGCCGTCGATGGGGTCGCCGGCGGCTACCGAGACTGCTCAACGGTGGATGCTTGCATGGTGGGCTTCAGGCGTCGGACCAGGTGACGAGGGCCTCGCCGACGTTGACGTGGAGCCCGAGCGCCTTCCACGCGGCGAGGGAGATGACCACGATGTTGTCCTTGCACCCCTATTTGGAGTCGCACTCGTCCACCACCTTGGCCTCCACTGTGCGCCCGTTTTGCGTGCTGGTGATGCGGATCATCCTCTCGCACTGCCGCCCGCCCTCGTACCAGCGCGTGGAAAGTGCCGCGACCATGTCCCCGTCGCTGTGGTACCTGCCGTCGCACTCCGACGGCCCATCGTCCTCGCCTCTCTGGTACCCGTTCCATGTCATGAGGCCGGGGGTGCCGCTGTCGTGGTGCCGTGCCACAGCGCATAACGTGGACGCTTGCAGTAGGATCACGAGCATGGCCACCACCGCGAGTTGGTATTCGCCATTGCTTGCTGTGGCCTGTGGGTACTGATGAGTTGTGGCTTGTTCGGGCAATTTATAGAGTGAAGTGCATCATAGGTCCTCGAACTATCTCAGAGGTGTCATGTAGGTCCTCGAACTATGATAATCGTCATCCAGGTCTTCAAAGTGCAATATGTGTGTTATTCTGGTCCTCAAACTATTTCGAAGGTGTCATATAGGTCCTTGAACTATTTCAGAGGTGTCACATATATACACACTTATTACACTTCAAGGATTTTCGAGGATCTAGATGACACTTTTCATAGTTTGGGGACCTACGTGGCACAATTGAAATAGTTCAAGGACCTAGGATGCACTTCACTCCAATTTATATAGGCGCACGTACGTACATAACGATGCTCTCTAGGTGTGCTCGGTACAGCCCCAAACATGGCTGCGTTGGAGGAGAACTGAATGGTAGAGATGGTGGAGATTGTTTGGATTACATGGTGTCCCTTATGTACAGCGGTAATAACTAAGGATAGAGCTTATCAGGTCGCTCTTCGCAGAGACGATGTGGCACCAATTTTTACTACTCCAAACAAGGAAAGTTCCAAAATCCAAGCTGGTTAATTGCGATTAATCGTGTGGTACTACGATATGATCGAATGGGCGAGCAAGAACCATTTTTGTATCGTAGCTGTTGATGTGCCCAATGCAGTAGATTAGCAACATCATGTAGTTGTTGCAGTAACAGTTGTTTAATCACGTGAACCGTCTAGAATGCTCTTCTTTTCTGAGCAAAATGTAGGAGCTCTGCCGTCCATTAAAAAGAGAAAGAGGTTAATTTACCACCTCAGTTTTTTTTGGATCATTTCCCACCTCAGTTTCTTTTTTGAGGATTATTTTCCACCTCAGCACGCACCACCATTCAGTCCCCGCTCCTCTCCTGGAGTGGCCAGCGGCGGCCACCGCCCCCGTTACTGCCCGATGGGCACTAGCGCCGCCCTCCTTCCCGTCCCTACCCTGGACCCCCGCGCCTACGAGGCTACGACTGAGCTGGTTGACTAGGATTCATCCGTCGATGGAGATACCGGATCTGTGACTGCATCCCCCGTCATGCATCCCGGAGTCACCGCTCCTTGTGGATCCACCGGCCTCTCGATCCTCGCCGGATTTCCTGGATGACCCCACCGCCCTAGCTGGTGTTAATCTGCCAAATCCGGTCCTTGGCCTCCTCCCAGCCACCCATCGGTCAGTCCATTGTCTCAAGCTGATGTGGGCGCCCGTCTCAAATCAATGGTGGCTCCGCTTGAAATTAATGGTGACTTGCAAGGTGCTGCCCCCTCTTGCTCTGCAGCCCCTAGGATCCGTTCTGTGGTGGTTGCCCCTCTAAGGTCTCTTTTGGTTCATAGGATAGGGTTATTGTAGGAATAGAAATTTTGTAAGAAATGAGATGACATGTATCTCAAATTCTATGAGTAAGAATAAAAAATGAGATGTCATTTGGTTGACGCAAAAGGAATTTTTCCATTGAGTTTAAGCTCATTTTTATTTTCCTATAAAATGTAGAGGATAGAAACCAATCCTATGTAGAAATAGGAATCCATTCCTATGAACCAAAAGGCTCTATAGAAAAAAAAATCCTATAAAAATCATATCCTCTAGAATTCCTATGAAATTCCTACAAATCAAAGGAGGCCCAAATGTTGATGCAGCTGATTATCCAGCTGACCAAGAAGAGGGATGGAGTATAGGAGAGCTGCCAAAGATCCGGCTGACGGTAGAGCTCCTCCTCCACCTTCAATGCACCAGCGCCTCCAAGGGAGTCCTGGATTAGGGGGTGTCCGGACAGCCGGACTATATCCTTTGGCCGGACTGCTGGACTATGAAGATACGAGATTGAAGACTTTGTTCCGTGTCCGGATGGGACTCTACTTGGCGTGGAAGGCAAGCTAGGAAATACGGATATGCTTATCTCCTCCTTTGTAACCGACCTTGTGTAACCCTAGCCTCCTCCGGTGTCTATATAAACCGGAGGGTTTTAGTCCATAGAACAACATACAATCATACCATAGGCTAGCTTCTAGGATTTAGCCTCTCTAATCTCATGGTAGATCAACTCTTGTACTACTCATATTATCAAGAATAATCAAGCAGGACGTAGGGTTTTACCTCCATCAAGAGGGTCCGAACCTGGGTAAAACATCGTGTCCCCTGCCTCCTGTTACCATCCGCCTTAGACGCATAGTTCGGAACCCCCTACCCGAGATCCGCCGGTTTTGACACCGACATTGGTGCTTTCATTGAGAGTTCCTCTATGTCGTCGTCATTAGGCTTGATGGCTCCTTCGTTCATCGATAGCGATGCAGTCCAGGGTGAGACTTTTCTCCCCGGACAGATCTTTGTATTTGGCGGCTCCGCACTGCAGGCCAACTCGCTTGGCCATCTAGAGCAGATCGAGAGATGCGCCCCTGGCTATCAGGTCAAATTTGGAAACTTGAACTACACAGCCGACATCCACGGAGACTTGATCTTCGACGTATTTGAGCCCTTGCCGAGTGTGCCGCACGGTCACGATGAGCACGACTTAGCTCTACCATCAGAAAGTGTTCGGGAGACCGCACCGGCGACAACTCCGACCCTCAAATTGGAGCCAATTGCGCCATCCAGTGACGGGTGGATAGACCCCGCCGCGGAGGCCGCACTCTCATGGCGATCGAGCCGAGTATCGACCTTACCCTTCACGAGAGCCATGACGCCAAACTGCCGGATTCTTCCCCGGCCACGGACTCCGAACCGCCTGCGCCCGTGCCTATCGAATCCAATTGGGCGCCGATCATGGAGTTCACCTCCACGGATATCTTTCAGCACTCGCCCTTCGGCGACATACTGAACTCATTAAGGTCTCTCTCTGTCAGGAGAGCCCTGGCCGAACCATGTCTGGCAGAATTGGGATGTGGATGACGAAGAAATTTGCCGCCCACCCACCACCCACTTAGTAGCCACTGTCGATGATTTGACCGACATGCTCGACTTCGACTCCGAAGGCATCGATGGTATGGACGACGATGCAGGAGACGAACAGGAACCACTGCCCACAGGGCACTGGACGCCTACTTCATCACATGATGTATACATGGTGGACACACCCAAAGAAAACGACGACGAAGAACGAAAGGACGCGGTGAAGGGTTGTTCCCTCGAGAAGCAGTCAAAGCGGCATCTGCCGCATCCAGTTGCCGCTTTAGTTTGGCAAACCCATCAGTCCGGCTAGCCACCGGAGCTTCAACCACCTGCACATAAAGGCGGTCTGGTTATTACCTGGGACTATGATCCTCTGTTTGCCGCCGTTCTCGACGACAACCAGAGTCTCAGGGGCTACTATCTGCATGGGCATACCTAACGTATGCGGTACTATTAAAGACATACATTATTTTACGTACCTCGAAGCCTTTCAGCAGACTCATAAAAGCTTCGTGCAAACCGCTTTCGGCGGATGAAATCCTTTCAATTACCGTACCCATTAGTGTACGATGCGCTTCCGAGACGACAGCTTTCCCCAGAAGATCATTCAGCGCGTCCGACCGAACACAGTACGGACCCTTGCTGTCGCTCTCCTCGGGAGCCGGATACTGGGGATGCCGGGCAGCCAAAGGGTTATCCTCTGGCAATATTGGATCCGGAGATACCCTTCGCGACGACACTTCAAGGTCGCCCGCTTCTTGAGCTGGGGAGTCCGGGGGAGGCGTTTCGCTCTCCATCATCTCTGGAAGAAGATCCCCCGAAGATGATCTCTGTCGAGAAGGGCTACGATCCGGACTACAATTTACAAGCATCGGTTATTGTCTTCGGAAGTAAGGTAGGATATCTTCACTATTAAGTACTTTTTGGTTACTTACAGCTCAGTAGAGGGCTGACCTCTGTGTGGACATTGTGCGGCAAGAATACCCTCCGAGGCAGGACCCTCTGGTGGAGATTTCTTATCCCATTTGGAAACCTTAGTTTCCGGATCTTCAGAGGTAGTCCTCTTCCTTCCCCGGGGAGAGAGAATGTCAGATTCTTCCCCTTGGTTATCCTCCCTCGCGAAGGCGCTCATTCCCTCGACTGGAATAGGTAGCGATGGAGGCCCGCTTTCGCCCTCTTTATTCCCCCCTTCATCTTCCTTTGAGGTCACTAGACAAGGTGCTGGTTCGAGCATCTTTTCCAGCACCGGATTGTCCAAGCCTTCAGGAAGGGGGGCCGAACACCGGATCATCTTCGCCTTTGTTATCCAGTCCTGGTCAAAGAGCGATTCTTCAGAATGATGTCATGATAAATAAAATGACAGTGTGTTCGGCCATGGGATTACTTACTTGGGCGGCGGGGCGGTTGCAGCTCAGGCCCACGTCCTCGATAGTGTCCGGGCACTCTATTTGGGGTCCGAAGAACGATTTGTACATCTCCTCGTGTGTCATGCCGAGGAAATTCTAAATAGTGCGCGGTCCTTCCAGGTTGAATTCCCACATGCGGGAGGGCCGGCGTTTGCAAGGCTGGACTCGACGAACCAGCATAAGTTGCATTACCATAACCAGACTGAAATCTCCCTCTAAGAGATCTCGGATACGGCTCTGCAGTATTGGCACGTCCTTGGCTGGACCCCAGCTCAGCCCCCTGCTGATCCATGATATCAGTTGTGGTGGAGGGTCCGAGCGAAAGGTGGGGGCAGCTACCCACTTGGCACTTTGGGGAGCTGTGACGTAAAACCACTCCCGTTGCCACAATCTGGACACCTCTGGAAAGGAACCCTTTGGTCATGGAGCGTCAGCAATTTTGCTTATTAGAGCACCTCCGCACGCTGCATACTGCCCCTCGACCATCTTCGGCTTCACATCGAAGGTCTTGAGCCACATGCTGAAGTGTGGGGTAATGCGGAGGAAGGCCTCACAAACGACAATAAATGACGAGATGTGAAGAAGGGAATCCGGGGCTAGATCATGAAAATCCAGCCCGTAATAGAACATAAGACCCCTAACAAAGGGATCCCGAGCGAGGCCTAGTCCTCGGAGGAAGTGGGAGACAAACACAACGCTCTCGTTGGGTTCGGGAGTAGGGACGACCTGCCCTCGGGCGGGTAGCCTATGCAAAATTTCGGCGGTCAGATATCTGGCCTCCCTCAACTTCTTGATGTGCTCCTCCGTGACGGAGGAAGGCATCCACCAGCCTTGAAGGCTGGATCCAAACATGATTGAATGTCCGAAGCACCTGACCTGGGCTTTGGGTGTTAGAACTCGAGGCGGGGGAAGGATTCGATTGAGCACGGGAGGGAAAAAAGAAAAAGCCTTGTCCCTTTACAAAGGGGATGAATATCAGGCGTCCTCCTCGTGACCGTCCGAGACTTACCTAAGATCAAGGAGTCATACCAACAGGCACGGTTGGGTTACCCACGTTTGTATTGATGGGAATCCCGTGATAAGGGGAACACGATCTCTGCTTTGACAAGACGTGTCAAGAAACCGCCTCGCGTTATGTGCGGGGCTGGTTAAAGAAAAACAGTTCAAATAATTACCGGGCCATGGCGTGATGTCATGCTACCAAAACGTGTCAGTATATTAGATTTATGGAAATATTATTCTCTCTACGGTGGTGTGTGGAACTTATTTTGCAGGGTCGGACACTATCCTTGTATTCAAACTCTTCCGTGGTGGATTCGGAGGAGGAACCCGCCCTGCAATGTCGAAGACAACACTGCACGCCAGACTCATCGTCATTGAAGCCTGGTTCAGGGGCTACTGAGAGAGTCCTGGATTAGGGGGTCTCTGGACAGCCGGACTATATCCTTTGGCCGGACTGTTGGACTATGAAGATACGAGATTGAAGACTTCGTCCCGTGTCCGGACGGGACTCTACTTGGTGTGGAAGGCAAGCTAGGCAATACGGATATGCATATCTCCTCCTTTATAACCGACCTTGTGTAACCCTAGCCTCCTCCAGTGTCTATATAAACCGGAGGGTTTTAGTCCGTAGGACAACATACAATCATACCATAGGCTAGCTTCTAGGGTTTAGCCTCTCTGATCTCGTGGTAGATCAACTCGTGTACTATTCATATTATCAAGAATAATCAAGCAGGACGTAGGGTTTTACCTCCATCAAGAGGGCCCGAACCTGGGTAAAACATGCCCTACCTCCTCTTACCAGCCGCCTTAGACGCACAGTTCGGGACCCCCTGCCCGAGATCCGCCAGTTTTGACACCGGCAGCCTCCCCAACTACGTCCCCATCAAAGCTCGGAAGGCCTTCTTAAAACGCCTCTATGGGCTCTATTTATGTTGCCTCAGCATAGAGCACCACCGGAAAGACTGTCATTACCCAACCGATTGCATCACTTGCAAGCTTCCAGGCCACGAGTCAAGAGATTGCACGCATAACAAGAAGCCGTCGGGTGCTGCAGGCGCCGCCAACCCCCGCCTGGATCCCAGCTAGGCCGGGGGCCTGTGTAACACCCATGATGCGGCTATATCTTCCACTTGTCGGGGCCCGACTTAGAGGCATAACCGCATGGTAGGCATGTTAGGGGTAATCTTTACACATCTCATGTACTGAATAAGAAAGGGATAAAGAGTTGGCTTACAATCGCCACTTCACACAATACATAAATATATCATACATCATCCAAGAATACAATCAAGGTCCGACTATGGAACCAAAACATAAGAAGACAACCCCAAATGCTAGATCCCCGATCATCCCAACTGGGCTCCACTACTGATCAAAAGGAAACAAAACAAAACAACGGCCAAGATCTTCATCGTGCTCCCACTTGAGCTCAGTTGCGTCATCTGCACCGGTATCATCGGCACCTGCAACTGTTTGGAAGTATCTGTGAGTCACGAGGACTCAACAATCTCACACCCGCGAGATCAAGACTATTTAAGCTTATGGGTAGGATAGGGTAATGAGGTGGAGCTGCAGCAAAGCACTAAGCATATATGGTGGCTAACATACGCAAAAGAGAGCGAGAAAAGAAGCAACGCACGGTCGAGAAGCTAATAGTGATCAAGAAGTGATCCTGCAGCTACTTACGCTCAAGCATAACACGAGACCGTGTTCTCTTCTCAGACTCCGCCGAAAAGAGACTATCACGGCTACACACGCGGTTGATTCTTTTTAATTAAGTCAAGTGTCAAGTTCTCTACAACCGGATATTAACAAATTCCCATCTGCCCATAACCGTGGGCACGACTTTCGAAAGTTCAAAACCCTGCAGGGGTGTCCCAACTTAGCCCATCACAAGCTCTCACGGTCAACAAAGGATATTCCTTCTCCCAGGAAGACCCGATCAGACTCGGAATCCCGGTTACAAGACATTTCGACAATGGTAAAAACAAGACCAGCAAAGCCGCCCGAATGTGCCGACAAATCCCGATAGGAGCTGCACATATCTCGTTCTCAGGGCACACCGGATGAGCCAGACAACGGGTTGGCATAGACCCTGGTTGCCCAGGGGGCGTCGGACATCGCTCAGGTTGGACCAACACTTAGAGAAACACTTGCCGGGGGGAGGGGGGGTTAAAATAAAGATGACCCTCGGGCTCCGGAAACCCAAGGAAAAAAGGCTAGGTGAGGAAAATGTAAAACCAAGGTTGGGCCTTGCTGGAGGAGTTTTATTCAAAGCGAACTGTCGAGGGGTTCCCATAACACCCAACCGCGTAAGGAACGCAAAATCAAGGAACATAACACCGGTATGACGGAAACTAGGGCAGCAAGAGTGGAACAAAACACCAGGCATAAGGCCGAGCCTTCCACCCTTTACCAAGTATATAGATGCATTAATTAAATAAGAGATATTGTGATATCCCAACATATCCATGTTCCAACATGGAACAAACTTCAGCTTCACGTGCAACTAACAATGTTATAAGAGGGGCTGACCAAAGCGGTAACTCAGCCAAACAATGGTTTGCTAGGAAAGGTGGGTTAGAGGCTTGACATGGCAATATGGGAGGCATGATATAACAAGTGGTAGGTAGCACGACATAGCGGTAGAACGAACAACTAGCAAGCAAAGATAGAAGTGATTTCGAGGGTATGGTCATCTTGCCTGAAATCCCGCAAGGAAGAAGAACGAGTCCATGAAGAAGACAAACGGACGTAGTCGAACGGATCCTCACAACTCTGGAACGGAACCGAAGCTAACGGGGGAAGCAACCCGGAAAGAAGCAAGCAACAAGTAAACAACAATCACATAGCATGATGCACAACCAAGTATGATGCATGTCCGGTTTAAATATGCATGGCATGGCAAAGTGCACAAACAACACTACAAGTTAAGTGGAGCTCAATATGCATCGGGATGCATATTGACAAAACACCACATTCCATTATTTAGTTCGATCTCGTTTATGTACCCAACAAAATTAAATGTTGTTTAGCATGGCAATAGGGGAAGCATATGAAAACTCCCTATCTAGACAGGTTTAAATGAGCCTGGAACAACAAACAACAATTCCTCTAAAAATCCCCATGTGACATTTAGTAATTGAAGCAAACAACAATTTTAACCATTTTAAATGTTGTTATCATGATGCGGATGACATGCAAGTTTTATGCAATTTTATGAAAATGTTGACATGAGCATGTTATGAAGCATTTGTCATCGTGGCGGAAACGAAAGGGGTGCCACGGCAACGATAACGGGAATGGTTCCACGGCAACATTCCGGTTCTGGTAACTCGATTGAGATGCCGGTGCAAAAGAAAATGTGATAGGAGCGTGTCATGCAAGGATGGTGGGGTGATCCCGGATACCAGGTTCCCACGGGTGGACGGCATGGCAACAAGGAGGAACAACTAACGTTCACGGGCGAATACAACAACCAACCATGCATATCATACAACACAAGCATTCATCCACGGGCAGTCGTTATCGACGGTTATACCTTCGGAGCGTGTGTTTCGCAGCGGATCGGTTCGTAGAGGAAGTAGTCGTTCTCGCGGTGGTAGTGAAAGTAGCGGTTCTCACGGGTTGTAGAGGAAGTAGTTGTACTCGCGAACTTGTTGGGTCCACGGCGACGGTAGTGGAAGTAGTGGTACACGACGACGATAGAGGTACTCGCGATAGTCATACACGAGTCTTGTGACCCACGGTTCTTCGGGCAATGGTAGTTGTGCATGGTTCATGAGTCGTCGATCGTTTGGGGTCCGACTAGCGGGTCTTGCCGACATGAAGGGGTACTTGGCATTTTCGTCGAGGTACTCTCGATCTTGGTGACGGTAGTCGTTCCCGTTCGTTCAGAGAGGTGCTTGGTGAATCCACATAATTGTACACGGGTCTTGTCAGATCCATAGCGACGGGAACTTGGCGCATCATTAGACTTGGCGATCTTGATGAAATGAAGGAGCATCGAGGGACTTGTTGGTCCCTGATAGTCTCCAACGTATCTATAATTTTTGATTGCTCCATGCTATATTATTTACTGTTTTGGACTATACTGGGCTTTATTTTCCACTATTATATTATTTTTGGGACTAACCTATTAACCGGAGGCCCAGCCCAGAATTGCTGTTTTTTGCCTATTTCAGTGTTTCGGAGAAACAGAATATCAAACGGAGTCCCAACGGAATGAAACCTTCGGGAATGTGATTTTCTCATCAGATAAGACCCACAAGACTTGGACCCTCCGTCAAGAAAGCCACGAGGCAGTCACGAGGGTGGAGGGCGCCCCCTAGGACGTGCCCCCCTGCCTCGTGGCCCCCTCGAAGCTCCACCGACGTACTTCTTCCTCCCATATATATATCCACGTATCCCCAAATGATCAGAACAGGAGCCAAAAACCTAATTCCACCGCCGCAACTTTCTGTATCCACGAGATCCCATCTTGGGGCCTGTTCCGGAGCTCCGCCGGAGGGGGCATCGATCACGGAGGGCTTCTACATCATCATCCAAGCCCCTCCGATGAGGTGTGAGTAGTTTACTTCAGACCTACGGGTCCATAGTTAGTAGCTAGATGGCTTCTTCTCTCTTTTTGGATCTCAATACAATGTTCTCCCCCTCTCTTGTGGAGATCTATTCGATGTAATCTTCTTTTTGCGGTGTGTTTGTTGAGACCGATGAATTGTGGGTTTATGATCAAGTCTATCTATGAATAATATTTGAATCTTCTCTGAATTCTTTTATGTATGATTGGTTATCTTTGCAAGTCTCTTCGAATTATCAATTTGGTTTGGCCTACTAGATTGGTTTTTCTTGCCATGGGAGAAGTGATTAGCTTTGGGTTCGATCTTGCGGTGTCCTTTCCCAGTGATAGAAGGGGCAGCAAGGCACGTATTGTATCGTTGCCATCGAGGATAACAAGATGGTTTTTTTTTATCATATTGCATGAAACTATCCCTCTACATCATGTCATCTTGCTTAAGGCGTTACCTTATTTTTAACTTAATACTCTAGATGCATGCTGGATAGCGGTCGATGAGTGGAGTAATAGTAGTAGATGCAGAATCGTTTTGGTCTACTTGTCTCGGACGTGATGCCTATATACATGATCATACCTAGATATTCTCATAACTATGCTCAATTCTGTCAATTGCTCAACAGTAATTTGTTCACCCACCATAGAATACTTATGCTCTTGAGAGAAGCCACTAGTGAAACCTATGGCCCCCGGGTCTCTTTCTCATCATATCAATCTCCATCATTTTATTATTGCTTTGCTTTTACTTTGCCTTCTACTTTTTACTTTGCATCTCTATACCAAAAATACCAAAAATATTATTTATCATCTCTATCAGATCTCACTTTCGTAAGTGACCGTGAAGGGATTGACAACCCCTAAGCGCGTTGGTTGCGTTGAGCTATTGTTTTTGTGTAGGTACGAGGGACTCGCGCGTAGCCTCCTACTGGATTGATACCTTGGTTCTCAAAAACTGAGGGAAATGCTTATGGTACTTTGCTGCATCATCCTCTCCTCTTCGGGGAAATCCAACGCAGTGCTCAAGAGGTAGCAAGAAGAATTTCTGGCGCTGTTGCCAGGGAGTCTGCGCAAAAGTCAACATACCAAGTACCCATCAAAATCCCTATCTCCCGCATTACATTATTTGCCATTTTCCTCTCGTTTTCCTCTCCCCCACTTCACCCTTGTCGTTTTATTCGCCCTCTCTCTCTCTCTCTTTCTCTCTCTCTCTCTCCTCCCTCTCTTTCTCTATTTGCCCGTTTGCTTTTTGTTTGCTCGTGTGTTGGATTGCTTGTTTGTCGTGATGGCTCAAGATAATACTAAATTGTGTGACTTCACCAATACCAGCAATAGTGATTTCCTTAGCACTCCGATTGCTCCTCTTACCGATGCTGAATCTTGTGAAATTAATACTGCTTTGTTGAATCTTTTCATGAAAGATCCGTTCTCCGGCCTTCCTAGTGAAGATGCCGCTACTCATCTTAATAGCTTTGTTGATTTGTGTGACATGCAAACGAAGAAAGATGTCGATAATGATATTGTTAAATTGAAGCGATTTCCTTTTTTGCTTAGAGATCGTGCTAAAGCTTGGTTTTCATCTTTGCCTAAAAATAGTATTGATTCATGGAACAAGTGCAAAGATGCTTTTATATCTAAGTATTTTCCTCCCGCTAAGATCATCTCTCTTAGAAACAATATTATGAATTTTAAAAAACTTGATCATGAACATGTTGCACAATCTTGGGAGAGAATGAAATTAATGATACATAATTGTCCTACTCATGATTTGAATTTGTCGATGATTATACAAAAATTTTATGCCGGATTGGATTTTGCTTCTAGAAATCTTTTAGATTCGGACGCGGGAGGCACTTTTATGGTAATCACTTTAGGAGAAGCTACTAAACTCCTAGATAATATTATGGTTAATTATTCTCAATGGCATACTGAAAGATTTAATAAAAAGGTGCATGCGATAGAAGAAATTAATGTTTTGAGTGGAAAGATGGATGAACTTATGAAATTATTTGCTAATAAGAGTGTTTCTTCTGATCCTAATGATACGCCCTTGTCTACTTTTATTGAGAATAATAATGAATCTATGGATGTGAATTTTGTTGGTAGGAACAATTTTGGTCACAACGCGTATAGAGGAAATTTCAATCCTAGGCCTTATCCTGGTAATCCCTCTAATAATTATGGTAATTCCTACAATAATTCTTATTTAAATTATAATAAGATGCAATCTGATTTTGAATCTAATATTAAAGAATTTATTTCTTTGCAAAAGAATTTTAATGCTATGATTGAAGAAAAATTACTTAAGATTGATGATTTGGCTAGGAACGTTGATAAAATTGCTCTTGATGTTGATTCTTTGAAACTTAGATCTATTCCACCTAAGAATGATATCAATGAGTATCTCAAAGCCATGAGAATTTCCATTGACGAGTGCAAAGAAAGAACCGCTAGGATGCGTGCTAAGAAAGATGCCTTTATTAAAGCGTGTTCTTCTAGTTCCTATGAAAATAATGATGAAGATCTAAAACTAATTGATGTGTCCCCTATTAAATCTTTTTTTTGCAATATTAATCTTGATAATGATGGGACTGAATATGATCCTCCTTTACCTAGAAGGCGTTCTAAGAATTCGGAATTTGTTGATCTTGATGCTAAATTTGATAAAAGTGAGATTGAAGAAATCAAAACCCTAGATGTTGCTAAACGCACTATATTGGATTTCAAGGAATTTAATTATGAAAATTTCTCTTTAATTGATTGTATTTCCTTGTTGCAATCCGTGCTAAAATCTCCTCACGCTTATAGTCAAAATAAAGCGTTTACTAAACATATCGTTGATGCCTTGATGCAATCTTATGAAGAAAAACTTGAATTGGAAGTTTCTATCCCTAGAAAACTTTATGATGAGTGGGAACCTACTATTAAAATTAAAATTAGAAATTATGAGTTTTATGCTTTGTGTGATTTGGGTGCTAGTGTCTCTACTATTCCCAAAACTTTGTGTGATTTGCTAGATTTCCGTGATTTTGATGATTGCTCTCTAAACTTGCATCTTGCGGATTCCACTATTAAGAAACCTATGGGAAGAATTAATGATGTTCTTATTGTTGCAAATAGGAATTATGTGCCCGTAGATTTTATCGTTCTTGATATAGATTGCAATCCTTCTTGCCCTATTATTCTCGGTAGACCTTTCCTTAGAACGGTTGGTGCAATTATTGATATGAAGGAAGGGAATATTAGATTCCAATTTCCATTAAAAAAGGGCATGGAACACTTTCCTAGAAAGAAAATAAAATTACCTTATGAATCTATCATGAGAGCCACTTATGGATTGCCTACCAAAGATGGCAATACCTAGATCTATTCTTGCTTGTTATGCCTAGCTAGGGGCGTTAAACGATAGCGCTTGTTGGGAGGCAACCCAATTTTATTTTTATTCCTTGCTTTTTGATCCTGTTTAGTAATAAATAAATTATTTAGCCTCTGTTTTGGTTGTGTTTTTTGTGTGTAATTAGTGTTTGTGCCAAGTAGAACCGTTGGGAAGACTTGGGGAAGTCTTGTTGAACTTGCTCTAAAAAACAGAAACTTTAGCGCTCACGAGAACTGCTGTCATTTTTATTTGGAGAGTGATATTTAGTTAATTAGTTTTGCAGATGATTAATAGATAAAATCCTCATGTCCAGAAATTTATTTTAGAATTTTTGGGCTTCCAGATCTTGCGCTACCTAAAGATTACTACAGACTATTCTGTTTTTGACAGATTCTGTTTTTTATGTGTTGTTTGCTTATTTTGATGAATCTATGGCTAGTAAAATAGTTTATAATCCATAGAGAAGTTGGAAGGTTTAACACCAATATAAATAAAGAATGAGTTCATTACAGTACCTTTAAGTGGTCTTTTGTTTTCTTTCGCTAACAGAGTGTGACGCCCCCGATTTGACCGTACACTAATCATACACGCAAACGTGTACGATCAAGATCAGGGACTCATGGGAAGATATCACAACACAACTCTACAATTAAAATAAGTCATACAAGCATCATATTACAAGCCAGGGGCCTCGAGGGCTCGAATACAAGAGCTCGATCATAAACGAGTCAGCGGAAGCAACAATATCTGAGTACAGACATAAGTTAAACAAGTTTGCCTTAAGAAGGCTAGCACAAACTGGGATACAAATCGAAAGAGGCGCAGGCCTCCTGCCTGGGATCCTCCTAAACTACTCCTGGTCATCGTCAGCGGGCAGCACGTAGTAGTAGGCACCTCCGGTGTAGTAGGAGTCGTCATCGACGGTGGCGTCTAGATCCTGGGCTCCAACATCTGGTTGCGACAACCAGGTAGAAGGGATAGAGGGAAAAGAAGGAGAAGCAACCGTGAGTACTCATCCAAAGTACTCGCAAGCAAGGAGCTACTCTACATATGCATGGGTATATGTGTAAAGGCCATATCGGTGGACTGAACTGCAGAATGCCAAAATAAGAGGGGGATAGCTAATCCTGTCGAAGACTACACTTCTGGCAGCCTCCGTCTTGCAGCATCTAGAAGAGAGTAGACTGAAGTCCTCCAAATAGCATCGTATAGCATAATCCTAACCGATGATCCTCTCCTCGTCTCCCTGTGAGCGAGCGATCACCGATTGTATCTGGCACTTGGAAGGGTGTGTTTTATTAAGTATCCGGTTCTAGTTGTCATAAGGTCAAGGTACAACTCCAAGTCGTCCTGTTACCGAAGATCATGGCTATTCGAATAGATTAACCTCCCTGCAGGGGTGCACCACATAACCCAACACGCTCGATCCCATTTGGCCGGACACACTTTCCTGGGTCATGCCCGGCCTCGGAAGATCAACACGTCGTAGCCCTACCTAGGCACAACAGAGAGGTCAGCACGCCGGTCTAAATCCTATGGCGCAGGGGTCTGGGCCCATCGCCCATTGCACACCTGCACGTTGCGTACGCGGCCGGAAGCAGAACTAGCCCCCTTAATAAAAGAGCAGGCTTACGGTCCAATCCGGCGCGCGCCACTCAGTTGCTGACGTCACGAAGGCTTCGGCTGATACCACGACGTCGAGTGCCCATAACTGTCCCCGCGTAGATGGTTAGTGCGTATAGGCCAGTAGCCAGACTCAGATCAAATACCAAGATCTCGTTAAGCGTGTTATTTTGAAATAACCGCGAACGCCGACCAGGGCCAGGCCCACCTCTCTCCTAGGTGGTCTCAACCTGCCCTGTCGCTTCGCCACAAAGATCCACACAGAGGGCCGTCGGGAAAGTATGTCCTTCCAGCCCCCAATTCGTGAATCAACTGCGGGTACTCCTCGAGCCAACCCGACTTTGGTCATCACATGTATCATGTATAAAGTATATAGTATATAGCCGTGATCACCTCCCGAGTGATCACGGCCCGATAGTATAGCATGACAGACGGACAAGAATGTAGGGACACTGATGATAAACTAGCATCCTATACTAAGCATTAGGATTGCAGGTAAAGGTAACAACAGTAGTAGCAAGGACAGGCTATGCATCACGATAGGATGAACGGAAAGCAGTAACATGCTACACTACTCTAATGCAAGAAGTAGAGAGAAGAGTAGGCGATATCTGGTGATCAAGGGGGGGGGGCTTGCCTGGTTGCTCTGGCAAGAGAGAGGGGTCGTCAACTCCGTAGTCGTACTGGGCAGCAGCGGCGTCGGTCTCGGTGTCTAGCGAGAGAAGAGGGGGAAGAAACAATAAATATAATGCAAACAAATGCATGACGATGCATGACATGACAAAGCATGGTGCTAGGTGTGCCCTAACGCGGTACGAGGGGGTACCGGTGAAGGGGGAAACATCCGGGAAAGTATCCCCGGCGTTTCGCGTTTTCGGGCGGAGGAGCC
Source organism: Triticum dicoccoides (assembly GCF_002162155.2). Lineage (NCBI taxonomy): Eukaryota > Viridiplantae > Streptophyta > Magnoliopsida > Poales > Poaceae > Triticum > Triticum dicoccoides. Next base: position 65,676,389 of record NC_041390.1, on the reverse strand, counting down.
GAAGGGGGAAAGTTGCGAGTTGGATAGCTTAGGGATGCGTGGCGGACGAACGGGTTGCGTATCTGGGTTTGTCTCATCGTTCTGAGCAACTTTCATGTTGAAAATATTTTCATCCGAGGTACGGTTTATTTTATTTTAATTTTAAAAGATTTAAATCATTTTTAAGATTAATTTAAATATTTTAAGTCAACATTATCCAAAACAGTGTTTGCTGAGGTCATCATGACATCAGCATGACATCAGCAGTCAACAGAGGTGTTGACTGGGTCGCTGACGTGTGGGACCCACTGGTCATACTCTGTTAGTTAATTAACAGTAGTTAATTAGGTTAATTAACCTTAATTAGTTAATTTAATCAGAATTAATTAAGTTAATTATTTAGTTAATTAATTAATTAATTTTATTATTATTTATTTATTTACTATAATTTTTTTTAAAATTCTCTTTTTTTTAAAACGTTCTGGGCAAGGGGCCCACTTGTCATTGGCCCTGGGGGCCTAGTGGGTTTGCGGGTGCGGGCGCTGGGCGTCGGCGCCCGACTGGGCGAGCGCCCAGATCGACAGGAAGGGGGGGCTGCCACGGGCGTGGCGAGGCCAGGGACGGCGCGCGCGTGGTCTCGGCAAGGTGCGGGCACGGCGACCGTCTGCGGGGAAG
>NC_041390.1:65642091-65675161 GCF_002162155.2 Triticum dicoccoides | reverse complement strand
GGGGCGACGGGGACGAGCGACGGAGTGGAAGAGGACGGCGAGGTGGCGGCGTCCGGTGAGGGAGGTCCGGCGGCGTCGTGCGGCCGTCTCCTCCCGATCCAATCGGGGGAGATGGGGGGGGGAAGGGAGATATTTCTGCAGGGGGGAGTGGGGGTGTCGTGGGGAGAGTGAGGTGGATGGGGTTAGGGTTTCTGGTAGTGTGTGTGGGAGGGTTATAGCCGGGGTGGGCCGGCTGGGCTAGGTGGGTTGGCCCAGTTGGGCCACGGCCCAGGGAAGGGGGTGTTCTCCTTCTCTCTTTTTTCTGTTTTCCCCTTTTGTATTTTCTTTTATTATTTCTTTCCTGTTTAATTCATTTAAAAGTATTTAGGCATTATATAAAAATGTGTTTACTTCATCATAATTACCGATGCAATAATAGACATAGCCCGAACATTTTATTTTAATATTTGAAAACTTTTGTCGTTTGACTTATTTAGGATTTAAATTGAAACGGTTTTGAATTAACCCGAGATTAATTACAGTGACAGAGGTGACGTGTCACCATTAACGTGAGATCACTGTAGCATGATTATCCGGGCGTTACACGGAGCTCACGAGTTTTCTACTTTGAGTTTTGTGTTGTGAAGTTTTCAAGTTTTGGGTAAAGATTTGATGGATTATGGAACAAGGAGTGGAAAGAGCCTAAGCTTGGGGATGCCCATGGCACCCCCAAGATAATCTAAGGACACCTAAAAACCAAATCTTGGGGATGCCCCGGAAGGCATCCCCTCTTTTTCGTCTACTTTTATCGGTAACTTCACTTAGAGCTATATTTTTATGATATGTGTTTTGCTTGGAGCGTCTTTTATGATTTGAGTCTTTGCTTGTTAGTCTATCACAATCATACTTGCTGTACACACCTTTTGAGAGAGCCATACATGATTTGGAATTTGATAGAATACTCTATGTGCTTCACTTATATCTTTTGAGCTTTATAGTTTTTGCTCTAGTGCTTCACTTATATCTTTTAGAGCACGGTGGTGGATTTGTTTTATAGAAACTATTGATCTCTCATGCTTCACTTAGATTATTTTGAGAATCTTATTAGCATGGTAATTTGCTTAAAATCCTAATATGCTTGGTATGCAAGATTAATAATAAAACTTTCATATGAGTGTGTTGAATACTAAGAAAAGTTTGATGCTTGATGATTGTTTTGAGATATGGAGGTAATAATATGAAAGTCATGCTAGTTGAGTAGTTGTGAAATTGAGAAATACTTGTGTTGAGGCTTTCAAGTCCCGTAGCATGCACGTATGGTAAACGTTATGCAACAAATTTCAAACATGAGGTGTTATTTGATTGTCTTCCTTATGAGTGGCGGTCGGGGATGAGCGATGGTATTTTCCTACCAATCTATCCCCCTAGGAGTATGCGCGTAGTGCCGAGGTTTTTGATGACTTGTAGATTTTTGCAACAAGTATGTGAGTTTTTTATGACTAATGTTGAGTCCATGGATTATGCGCACTCTCACCCTTCCATTCTTGCTAGCCTCTTCAGTACCGTGCATTGACCTTTCTCACATTGAGAGTTGGCGCAAACTTCGCTGGTGCATCCAAACCCCGTGATATGATACGCTCTTTCACACATAAACCTCCTTATATCTTTCTCAAAACAGCCATCATACCTACCTATTATGGCATTTCCATAGCCATTCCGAGATATATTTCCATGCAACTTTCCATCATTCCGTTCATCATGACACATTCATCATTGTCATATTGCTTAGCATGATCATGTAGTTGACATAGTATTTGTGGCAAAGCCACCGTTCATAATTCTTTCATACATGTCACTCTTGGTTCACTGCATATCTCGTTACACCGCCGGAGGCATTCATATAGAGTCATCTTTGTTCTAGTATCGAGTTGTAATCATTGAGTTATAAATAAATAGAAGTGTGACGATCATCATTATTAAAGCATTATCCCAAGTGAGGAATAAAAAAAGAGAAAGGCCATAAAAAAGGAGAAGGCCCAAAAAAAGAGAAAGGCCATAAAAAAGAAAAGGCCGAAAAAATGAGAGAAAAAGAGAGAAGGGACAATGTTACTACCCTTTTACCACACTTGTGCTTCAAAGTAGCACCATGATCTTCTTAGTAGAGAGTCTCTCATGTTATCACTTTCATATACTAGTGGGAATTTTTCATTATAGAACTTGGCTTGTATATTCCAACAATGGGCCTCCTCAAGTGCCCTAGGTCTTCGTGAGTAAGCAAGTTGGATGCACACCCACTAGTTTCTTTTGTTGAGCTTTCATACATTTATAGCTCTAGTGCATCTGTTGCATGGCAATCCCTACTCCTTGCATTAACATCAATCAGTGGGCATCTCCATAGCCCATTGATTAGCCTCGTTGATGTGAGACTTTCTCCTTTTTTGTCTTCTCCACATAACCCTCTTCATTACAACAACCAACCATGCATCTCATACAACACAAGCATTCGTCCACAGGCAGTCATTCTCGGCGGTTATACCTTTGAAGCGTATGTTTCGCAGTGGATCGGTTCGTAGAGGAAGTAGTCGTTCTCGTGATGGTAGTGAAAGTAGCGGTTCTCGTGGGTCGTAGAGGAAGTAGTTGTACTCGCGAACTTGTCGGGTCCACGGCGACGGTAGTGGAAGTAGTGGTACACGACGACAGTAGAGGTACTCGCGATAGTCGTACACGAGTCTTGTGACCCACGGTTCTTCGGGCAACGGTAGTTGTGCACGGTTCACGAGTCGTCGATCGTTCGGGGTCCGACAAACGGGTCTTGCCGACATGAAGGGGTACTTGGCGTTTTTATCGAAGTACCCTCGATCTTGGCGACGGTAGTCGTCCTTGTTTGTTCAGAGAGGTGCTTGGTGAATCCACATAATCGTACACGGGTCTTGTCGGATCCATAGCGACGGGAACTTGGCGCATCACTAGACTTGGCGATCTCGATGAAATGAAGGAGCATCGAGGGACTTGTTGGTCCCTGCCCCGGGAGCTCTCCGGAGACGCGTGGAGGCAGCTCGAGCTGGTGGTTGTTGGCACATGGCCAAGCGGCGGCTGGAAGAAATGGCCGGCGTCGGTCTAGGCATGAAGCAGGGAAGCGGCGATGGCTGCTGGTTGTTGGCAGAGGACGAACGGAGCAGAGGAGCTGTCCTGGGGGCGGCGGAGTCCGACGAGGACGAGGTCTGGAGCAGGGTGCCATGGCGGGGAGGCGACGTGGCTCCGGTGGAGAGCACAGAGCGGCCACGGTGATGTTGGTAGACGCAGAAGGCGGGGCCGCAGGCAACATCATGCCATGGGAGGTGGAGCTCTTGGCAGGACGGAGCGAGAAGGCGCCGCGACGGTGCGGGAATGACGGCCTCCAGCGCGGGGATGCCCGGATCTCGTCGGAGTCAAGACCAGAGGCAGGCGGCGCGGCTTTAGGAGCTTGGGGCGGCCATGTGGGGACGGGCGCACGATGGAGGCGGGGTAGAGCAGCGGGGACGCGAGGGGAGGAGGCTGCTGGCTGAGAGGAGAGCTTGGGGCGCCATGGTGGTCGGAGCAGGGGAAGGAGAGGTGGCCGCGGCAGGGTCAGGGCGGCACTCGGCGGCAGCGGTCTTGGAGGCGGGGTGGCGAAGGGACGGTGCTCGCCGGAGGGCGATGGGGATCAGGCAAGATGCGACGCATGTGTGCGTGTGTGTGGCGGCACTGGGAGAACGAGGGAGAGGGACATGGGATCGGGTGCGAGGAGCTCTCTCCCTGTAGGTGCGGCCCGGGAGGAGGACACGGGGAGATCGCTAGGGTTAGTAGGGTTAAGGTGGGCCGGCGCAGGAGGCCCAATTGGGAGGAGGTCCAACAGGCCGGCGGGGAGGGATTTGCCTAGAGAGGCCTGTTGTCTAAGCTCTCTCTTCCTCACTCTTTTTCCTTTAACAGAAAATCATAGAGAGAAGAAAAAGAAGAGGGGGGTTAGGGAAAGAATTTGCGCACGAGGGTAATTTATGGACTCAAAAAAATGTGAGGAATTTAAATAAAATGACAAGAGGATTTTTGGAGAAAAATAGATTTGCACATGTTGAATTTAATTCAACATGTTTGAATTTTGAAACCCATTCGAATGGACTCTAAATGGGTTGAGATTTGAGGAGATGATCCCACACATTAGATTTGATTCATGAGCATATTTGGAACATTTATGGAGAAAGTAAAATTGCAGCTCAATTTGCAATTTAACTTAAAAAGGTCGAAAAGGAAGTATATGAAGTTGAGTCGGATAAAATAAGAGTTGAAGAGTAGTGCAATTCTGTTATGGGTGATTCCAAGTTAATGGAATATTTATAATAGCTCCCTAATAATAGTAGGAGACCTTTATATGTTATAAAGAGAATTTCACCATGTGAACTCCCTCTATTTAAATGGATCAAAGATCCATGCCATTTGTTTGAGTTTTTTTTAATAAAATGGCAAGATGGCATGATGACATGATGCAATGCACATCATGCAAAAATGAATGCAAGAAGAAAAACAAATCACACAACGAACAACGAAAAACATGGAAGGCTTCTGGAGCTCCGGTCTTGGGGCATCACAGCCTGTGAGGGAGCGCTTGGTGTTTCTTCTCCTACCTCCACCGTTGCCTACTCCGACACCGCAGCCACAGTTGAAGTCTCAATATGCTCTTATGGCCGTGGCGTTTGTCCCCGCGTCGCCCGGCAGAACCACGGCCTGGGGTTCAATTCCCAGCTGGCTATTTGTTTTTAGGATGACCATAAGGGACACCACAAATACCACTTGGTTGTTTGGGGTTCTGTCACTTTAAAAAAGAGGTTGATGCAGTGCCATTGTTGTTTTGCATGCTGCCTCTACCTCCACCTCTGACCACAGCCCAGTAGTGCTATCCACAGCTAGTGTGCAGCCACGAAGAGCAAAATTCGAGTTTTAGGATTTTTGGCCCAAATTACCAAGGTATAAGGAGATTGTACTTGAGGTGTGGAGCAAGCATGTGCACTCCCAATGTGCCTTTAAAACTATTAACACAAAAAAATGTTGCGCACTGCTAAGGCGCTTAAGAATTGGAGCCGAAGCTTGTTCAGAGATGCAAAGATCCAATTTTACATGGCACATGGGTTGGTGTTAAGATTTGATGTTGCTCAAGAATCATGCGCTCTCACAGCTGCTGAAACCAACATGAGAGAACACTTCTAGTTGCATCTGCTTGGGCTTGAAGCAATATTGAGCAAGGCCGCAGGCGACAGAGCTCATATATCAACTGATTGAATGCCAGAGATGCAAGTACGACGTTTTTTCACGCAAAAATCAACTCCAGAAGAAGAAATAACTTTATGCACTCTTTGAAAAAAAGTTAATAACATAGTGACAATGGATTAGGAGAAAGAAGAGGCAATCATCTCCCACTTTCAAAGCATAAGAGGTTACAAGATGGATCGTACTAACTCAATCAACTAAGAGGCCATTCAAATGCCACAACGTGACGCAGAAGGAATGGACATTCCTTTCTCTAAAGCTGAAGTTTGGCGCGCCATCAAGCTGACACTAGCAGGCTTAGCATCGGTCCCTAACAGCTTCTCGAGAGTCTTTTACAGGACTTGTTGGCCCGTATAAAAAGTGATCTGTTGTGTGCGCTCAACTAGTTCTACAACCTGCACAATGACAATTTTGTCCAGCTTAACACAGCTTCGGTGGCACTCATTTCTAAGATAGCCGATCCTACTAAATTTGCTCATTTCCGTCCCATTAGCCTGGTGCATTCTTTTCCTAAGTTGATCACAAAAATCGCGTCTCTGCGACTAGCACCCTGATAACCCACAAGTATAGGGGATCGCAACAGCTTTCGAGGGTAGAGTATTCAACCCAAATTTATTGATTCGACACAAGGGGAGACAAATAATATTCTCAAGTATTAGCAGCTGAGTTGTCAATTCAACCACACCTGGAAACTTAGTATCTGCAGCAAAGTGTTTAGTAGCATAGTAATATGATAGTGGTGGTAGCGGCAACAAAAGTAAAGACATCAAAAGTAATGTTTTTGGTATTTTGTAGTGATTGTAACAGTAGCAGCGGGAATGTAAATAAGCGAGAACCAGTATATGGAAAACTCGTAGGCACCGGATCAGTGATGGATAATTATGCCGGATGCGGTTCATCATGTAACAGTCATAACATAGGGTGACAAAGAACTAGCTCCAATTCATCAATGTAATGTAGGCATGTATTCCGTATATAGTCATACGTGCTTATGGAAAAGAACTTGCATGACATCTTTTGTCCTACCCTCCCGTGGAAGCGGGGTCCTATTGGAAATTAAGGGATATTAAGGCCTCCTTTTAATAGAGAACCGAAACAAAGCATTAGCACATAGTGAATACATGAACTCCTCAAACAATGGTCATCACCGGGAGTGGTCCCGATTATTGTCACTTCGGGGCTGCCGGATCATAACACATAGTAGGTGACTATAGACTTGCAAGATAGGATCAAGAACTCACATATATTCATGAAAACATAATAGGTTCAGATCTGAAATCATGGCACTCGGGCCCTAGTGACAAGCATTAAGCATAGCAAAGTCATAGCAACATCAATCTCAGAACATAATGGATACTAGGGATCAAACCCTAACAAAACTAACTCGATTACATGATAAATCTCATCCAACCCATCACCGTCCAGCAAGCCTACGATGGAATTACTCACGCACGGCGGTGAGCATCATGAAATTGGTGATGGAGGATGGTTGATGATGACGACGGCGATGAATCCCCCTCTCTGGAGCCCCGAACGGACTCCAGATCAGCCCTCCCGAGAGGTTTTAGGGCTTGGCGGCGGCTCCATATCGTAAAACACGATGATTTCTTCTCTCCTATTTCTCTCTCTCCGAAAGCAAATATATATAGTTGGAGTTGGCGTCGGAAGGCATCCAGGGGGCCCACGAGGTAGGGGGCGTGCCCTAGGGGGAGCGCCCCCACCCTCGTGAGAAGGGTGTGGGCCCCCTGGTCTTCATCTTTGGCGAGGATTTTTTATTATTTTTTCTAAGATGTTCTGTGGAGTTTCAGGTCATTCCGAGAATATTTGTTTTCTGCACATAAAACAACACCATGGCAATTCTGCTGAAAACAGCGTCAGTCCGGGTTAGTTCCATTCAAATCATACAAGTTAGAGTCCAAAACAAGGGCAAAAGTGTTTGGAAAAGTAGATACGACGGAGACGTATCAACTCCCCCAAGCTTTAACCCTTGCTTGTCCTCAAGCAATTCAGTTGACAAACTGAAAGAAAGAAAGAAAAACTTTTACAAACTCTGTTTGCTCTTGTTGTTGTAACTATGTCAAGCCAGCATTCAAGTTTTCAGCATAGATCATAACTAACCATATTTGCAATAATTCTCCGGTCTCATGATTACTCATATCAATAGCATAATCTACTAGCAAGTCATAATAATAAATCTCGGATGACAACACTTTCTCAAAACAATCATAATATGATATAACAAGATGGTATCTCGCTAGCCCTTTCTGAGACCGCAAAACATAAATGCAGAGCACCTTTAAAGATCAAGGACTGACTAGACATTGTAATTCATGGTAAAAGAGATCCAATCATAGTCATACCCAATATAAATTAACAGTGATGAATGCAAATGAAAGTTGTGCTCTCCAGCTAGTGCTTTTTAATAAGAGGGTGATGACTCAACATAAAAGTAAATGGATAGGCCCTCCGCAGAGGGAAGCTGGGATTTGTAGAGGTGCCAGAGCTCGGTTTTGAAATACAGATAAATTGTATTTTGAGCGGTATACTTTCATTGTCAACGTAACAACTAAGAGATGGCGATATCTTCCATGTTAAACACATTATAGGCGGTTCCCAAACAGAATGGTAAAGTTTATACTCCCCCTCCACCAACAAGCATCAATCCATGGCTTGCTCAAAACAACGAGTGCCTCCAACATACATCAGGTCCCAGGGGGAGTTTTGTTTGCAATTAATTTTGATTTAGTTTGCATAAAGCATGGGACTGGGAATCCCGGTGACCAGCCATTTTCTCGTGAGTGAGGAGCGGAGTCCACTCCTCTTGAGAATAACCCGCCTAGCACGGAAGATAAGGACAGCCTTGGTTGATACATGAGCTATTCGAGCATACAAAACAGAATGTTTATTTAAAGGTTTAGAGTTTGGCACATACAAATTTACTTGGAACGGTAGGTAGATACCACATATAGGAAGGTATGGTGGACTCATCTGGAATAACTTTGGGGTTTAAGGGATTGGATGCACAAGCAGTATTCCCGCTTAGTACAAGTGAAGGCTAGCAAAAGACTGGGAAGTGACCAACTAGAGAGCGACAACAGCCATGTACATGCATTAAAATTAATAAACATTGGATGCAAGCATAAGTAGGATATAATCCACCATGAACATAAATATCGTGAAGGCTATGTGATTTTGTTTCAACTACATGCGTGAACATGTGCCAAGTCAAGTCACTTAAATCATTCAAAGGAGGATACCATCCCATCATACCACATCATAATCATCTCAATAGCATGTTGGCACACAAGGTAAACCATTATAACTCATGGCTAATCAAGCATGGCACAAGCAACTATGATCTCTAATTGTCATTGTGAACATGTTTATTCATAATAAGCTGAATCAAGAACAAGAGACTCATCATATTTACAAAAACAAAAGAGGTCGAGTTCATACCAGCTTTTCTCATCTCAGTCAGTCCATCATATATCATCATAATTGCCTTTCACTTGCACGACCGAACGGTGTGAATAATAATAAGAGTGTACGTGCATTGAACTAAGCTGGAATCTGCGAGCATTCAATAAACAGGAGAAGACAAGGCAATATGGGCTCTTGGTTAAATCAACAATAATGCATATAAGAGCCACTTCAACAATTTAATCATGGTCTTCTCCTACGGACCCCCAAATAAAAGAAAAGAAACAAAACTATTTACACGGGAAAGCTCCCAACAAGCAAAAGAAGAACGGGAAATATTTTTGGGTTTTCTTTTTAATTATTACTACTACAGCAGAAAAATAAACGAATACTAATTTTTTTTGGTTTTTCTTAAGGTTTAACAAACACACAAGAAGAAAGCAGGAAAAGGAAGCTAAACTAGCATGGATATTACAGTGAAAAAGTATGAGCACCGACATCTAGCAATGAGTGTGTGTGAACATAAATGTAATGTCGGTGAGAAATACGTACTCCCCCAAGCTTAGGCTTTTGGCCTAAGTTGGTCTATGGCCACGGCTGGCCTGGCGGATATCCATAATAATAGTTGTTGGGGTCGTACTGTGATGAGGAGGAATAGTTGGGATCATACTGATGTGCAGCGGTTATCGCCTGCTGAGCTGCAGCGTGAAGTCGAGCTGCCTCCGCTCCCCTCTCGTACTCTTCTGCCTCTTCTCTGGTAATAACATATCTTCCTTTTGTCTGTGAATCAAAGAAGGCAGGAGTAGGGAGAGTAATACGGAAAACACGTCGTTTATCAAAAATTAAACAATATAAGAGAGGTGATTCAGGCCTCTCGACAAACTGGTGCGAAGCCATAGAGTCATAATCTAAATATGCAGGAGGCAACTCCATATCACCCTCACGAATGTTTATCTCAAGGAAATGAGCCGGATTGCATAAATTCCTCCAAAGAAATCTCCATTATGTCTATTATGATGCAACCTACGAGCTACAATGGCTCCCATATGATAAGATTGGTCTCCTAACGCAGCACTCCTAAGAATGCTAAGATCAGGGACACACATGTGACATGCTTCATACTTAGCATTTATGCATCTACCGATGAAGAGAGCAAAATAATGTATAGCAGGAAAGTGAATGCTCCCTATGGTAGCCTGTGTTATATCTCTAGATTCCCCCACAGTTATACTAGCAAGAAAGTTTCTAAATTCAGATTTAGGGGGATCCCTAACATTACCCCATGATGGAAGTTTGCAAGCAGATGCGAAATCCTCTAAGTCCCTGGTATAAGATTTGTCATAGAGATCAAACATGACTGAAGGAGAATTACGTGAAGATGAATACTAAAACCTCCTCACAAATGAACTTGTGAAATCATGATACTGGGGGCATTTGTTAGCGTCAAAATCCTCAAGACCGGCATTGCGCAAATATGCTTTGAATTCTTCTTTAATTCCCGCACGGTCCATAAAATTTTTCGACGACCATTCGTAAGGCCGTACTAGAGCGTCTCTTGGTGGATCCTCGTCAGCATCACGCATAGCAATCCTGGGTCCTTGCTTCTTAGAGGAACCACCTTGGAACATCTTCCTAAGCATATTGTTTTTCTTTGAAAAATTCTGAAATTTTTAGTAACTTCAAACAAAAATGAACCAACTTCACTAATATTGATAGCAACTACTCCTACAAGTGCCTAGAGCCTAAATCAAGCATTAGAACTACTTGGAACCATATAAATTTGACATGCAAGCTCAAGAACATGGTCACCTATGCAGCACAAATTTGCAAAGAATAAAGCACTAGAATATAAACTAATTGGACCAATGGAGGAGTCACATACCAAGGAACAATCTCCCCAAGCAGTTTTGCGAGAGGTGCTTTGAGCAAGGAGATCGAAAATCACAGCAAAAGTGGCTGGAACTCGTGCTTGAGTTGGTTTTTCGGGTTTGTGTGAGACAGAGGAAGAAGATGGGTGCTGGGATAAGTGGAGCAGGGCCACCATGGGCCCACGAGGCAGGGGGCGCGCCCTAGGGGGGGCGCCCACCACCCTCGTGGCCAGGTGGCAGCTCCTCCGCGGTAATTTTTGCACAATAAATCCTCAAATATTTCCGAGAAAATCATATTAAATTGGCATGTAATTCTGAGGACTTTTATTTTCGGGATATTTTTATATTGCACGGATAAGTCAGGAAACAGACATATAATACTATTTTTACTTTATTTAATATAAATAACAGAAAGTAAAAGTAGGGTACAGAAGTTTGTGCTTCTAGTTTCATCCGTCTCATGCTCATCAAAAAGAATCCACTAACAAGGTTGATCAAGTCTTGTTAACAAACTCATTCCGATAATCATGAAACCGGAGAAATTTCAAATAATACTAAGTTACCTCAACGGGGATATGCACATCCCCAATAATAAGAATATCATATTTCTTCTTAACAGTAGGAAGAGGAAATTCAAAACCTCCAAATATAATCGATGGAATTTTTCCAATAGAGTTGATACTATGAACTTGAGGTTGTTTCCTCGGAAAGTGTACCGTATGCTCATTACCACTAACATGAAAAGTGACATTGCCTTTGTTGCAATCAATAACAGCCCCTGCAGTATTAAGAAAAGGTCTTCCAAGAATAATAGACATACTATCATCCTCGGGAATATCAAGTATAACAAAGTCCGTTAAAATAGTAACATTTACAACCACAACAGGCACATCCTCACAGATACCGACAGGTATAGTAGTTGATTTATCAGCCATTTGCAAAGATATTTCGGTAGGTGTCAGCTTATTCAAGTCAAGTCTACGATATAAAGAGAGAGGCATAACACTAACACCGGCTCCAAGATCACATAAAGCAGTTTTAATATAATTTCTTTTAATGGAGCAAGGTATAGTAGGTACTTGGGGTCTCCAAGTTTCTTTGGTATTCCACCCTTAAAGGTATAATTAGCAAGCATGGTGGAAATTTCAGCTTCCGGTATCTTTCTTTTATTAGTAATGATATCCTTCATATATTTAGCATAAGGATTTGTTTTGAGCACATCAGTTAATCGCATACGCAAAAAGATAGGCCTAATCATTTCAGCAAATCTCTCAAAATCCTCATCATCCTTTTTCTTGGATGGTTTCGGAGGAAAAGGCATGGGTTTCTGAACCCAAGGTTCCCTTTCTTTACCATGTTTCCTAGCAACAAAGTCTCTTTTATCGTAACGTTGATTCTTCGATTGTGGGTTATCAAGATCAATAGCAGGTTCAATTTCTACATCATTATCATTACTAGGTTGAGCATCATCATGAACATCATCATTAATATTTTTACTAGGTTCATGTTCATTACCAGATTGTGTTTCAGCATCAGACATAGAAATATCATTTGGATTATCAGGTGGTTCATCAATAGGTTCACTAGAAGTTTGCACAGTTCTATCATTTTTCTTCTTCTTCTTTTTAGAAGAACTAGGAACATCAATATTATTTCTCTGAGAATCTTGCTCGATTCTCTTAGGGTGGCCTTCAGGATAAAAAGGTTCCTGAGTCATTCTACCAGTTCTAGTAGCCACTCTAACAGCATAATCATTTTTCTTACTATTCATTTCATCAAGCACTTCTTTTTGAGCCTTAAGTACTTGTTCTACTTGAGTGGTAACCATAGAAGCATGTTTGCTAACAAGTTTAAGTTCACCTTTAATATTAGCCATATAATCACCCAAGCTTCTAATCATATAAGCATTTTCTTTTAGTTGTGTACCAAAATAAGCATTGAAGTCGTCTTGCTTAAACATAAAGTTATCAAACTCATCCAAGCACTGACTAGCAATTTTAGTAGGAGGAACTTCAGCTTTATCATATCTATAGAGAGAATTTACCTTTACTACCTGTGTCGGGATATCGGGATCAGGAGGTTTTTCAGTAAATAAAGAATTAAGATCATATGTTTCTTCAACAGGCGGTGAATTAAGACCATGTATTTCTTCAATAGGAGGTAAATTCTTAACGTCTTCAGCTTTAATACCTTTTTCTTTCATAGATTTCTTTGCCTCTTGCATATCTTCGGGACTGAGGAATAGAACACCTCTCTTCTTCGGAGTTGGTTTAGGAATAGGCTCAGTAATTGGAGCAGGAATTAGCTCAGGAGCTGGCTCAGGAGGTGCCCAATTATTTTCATTTGTCAACATATTATTCAATAGAATTTCAGCTTCATCCGGTGTTCTTTCCCTGAAAAGAGAACCAACACAAATATCCACGTAATCTCTGGAAGCATCGGTTAGTCCATTATAAAAGATATCAAGTATTTCAGGTTTCTTAAGAGGATGATCAGGCAAAGCATTAAGTAACTTGAGAAGCCTCCCCCAACCTTGTGGGAGACTCTCTTCTTTAATTTGCACGAAGTTGTATATTTCCCTCACAGCAGCTTGTTTCTTATGAGCAGGGAAATATTTAGCAGAGAAGTAATAAATCATATCCTGGGGACTACGCACACAACCAGGATCAAGAGAATTAAACCATATCTTAGCATCACCCTTTAATGAGAATGGAAATATTTTGAGTATATAGAAGTAACGCGATCTCTCATCATTAGTAAACAGGGCAGCTATATCATTTAACTTAGTAAGATGTGCCACAATAGTTTCAGATTCATAGCCATAAAACGGATCAGATTCAACCAAAGTAATTATATCAGGATCAACAGAGAATTCATAATCCTTATCAGGAACACATACAGGTGAAGTAGCAAAAGCAGGGTCGGGTTTCATTTTATCTCTAAGTGATTCTTTGGTCCATTTAATTAATAACCTCTTAAGCTCATATCTATCTTTGCAAGCTAAAATAGTGGCAGAAGATTCCTTATCAAAAAGATAGCCCTCAGGAATAACAGGCATACTTTCATCATCGTATTCAGATTCAATAGTTTCTTTTTCTCTAGCCCTAGCAATTTGTTCATCAAGAAATTCACTAAGGGGCACAATAGTATCAGGCATAGAAGTAGTTTCATCATAAGTACCATGCATAGCAGAAGTGGCATCATCAATAACATGCGACATATCAGAACGAATAGCAGAAGCAGGTGTAGGTGTCGCTAACTTACTCATAACAGAAGGTGAATCAAGTGCAGAGCTAGATGGCAGTTCCTTACCTCCCCTCGTAGTCGAGGGATATATCTTGGTTTTTGGATCTCTCAAGTTCTTCATAGTGTCCAGCAGATATAAATCCCAAGTGACTCAAAGAATAGAGCTATGCTCCCCGGCAACGGCGCTAGAAATTAGTCTTGATAACCCACAAGTATAGGGGATCGCAACAGCTTTCGAGGGTAGAGTATTCAACCCAAATTTATTGATTCGACACAAGGGGAGACAAATAATATTCTCAAGTATTAGCAGCTGAGTTGTCAATTCAACCACACCTGGAAACTTAGTATCTGCAGCAAAGTGTTTAGTAGCATAGTAATATGATAGTGGTGGTAGCGGCAACAAAAGTAAAGACATCAAAAGTAATGTTTTTGGTATTTTGTAGTGATTGTAACAGTAGCAGCGGGAATGTAAATAAGCGAGAACCAGTATATGGAAAACTCGTAGGCACCGGATCAGTGATGGATAATTATGCCGGATGCGGTTCATCATGTAACAGTCATAACATAGGGTGACAAAGAACTAGCTCCAATTCATCAATGTAATGTAGGCATGTATTCCGTATATAGTCATACGTGCTTATGGAAAAGAACTTGCATGACATCTTTTGTCCTACCCTCCCGTGGCAGCGGGGTCCTATTGGAAATTAAGGGATATTAAGGCCTCCTTTAATAGAGAACCGAAACAAAGCATTAGCACATAGTGAATACATGAACTCCTCAAACAATGGTCATCACCGGGAGTGGTCCCGATTATTGTCACTTCGGGGCTGCCGGATCATAACACATAGTAGGTGACTATAGACTTGCAAGATAGGATCAAGAACTCACATATATTCATGAAAACATAATAGGTTCAGATCTGAAATCATGGCACTCGGGCCCTAGTGACAAGCATTAAGCATAGCAAAGTCATAGCAACATCAATCTCAGAACATAATGGATACTAGGGATCAAACCCTAACAAAACTAACTCGATTACATGATAAATCTCATCCAACCCATCACCGTCTAGCAAGCCTATGATGGAATTACTCACGCACGGCAGTGAGCATCATGAAATTGGTGATGGAGGATGGTTGATGATGATGACGGCGACGAATCCCCCTCTCCGGAGCCCCGAACGGACTCCAGATCAGCCCTCCCGAGAGGTTTTAGGGCTTGGCGGCGGCTTCGTATCGTAAAACGCGATGATTTATTCTCTCCGAAAGCAAATATATAGAGTTGGAGTTGGCATCGGAAGGCATCCAGGGGGCGCACGAGGTAGGGGCGCGCCCTAGGGGGGGCGCCCCCACCCTCGTGAGAAGGGTGTGGGCCCCCTGGTCTTCATCTTTGGCGAGGATTTTTTATTGTTTTTTCTAAGATTTTCCGTGGAGTTTCAGGTCATTCCGAGAATATTTGTTTTCTGCACATAAAACAACACCATGGCAATTCTGCTGAAAACAGCGTCAGTCCGGGTTAGTTCCATTCAAATCATACAAGTTAGAGTCCAAAACAAGGGCAAAAGTGTTTGGAAAAGTAGATACGACGGATGTTATGCACGAGTAGAACACAAGTGAGTTGTGGCCGATATAAGTCATACTGCTTACCAGCATGTCATACTTTGGTTCGGCGGTATTGTTGGATGAAGCGGCCTGGACCGACATTACGCGTACGCTTACACAAGACTAGTTCTACCGACGTGCTTTGCACACATGTGGCTGGCGGGTGTCAGTTTCTCCAACTTTAGTTGAACCAAGTGTGGCTATGCCCGGTCCTTGCGAAGGTTAAAACAGCACCAACTTGACAAACTATCATTGTGGTTTTGATGCATAGGTAAGAACAGTTCTTGCTAAGCCCGTAGCAGCCACGTAAAACTTGCAACAACAAAGTAGAGGACATCTAACTTGTTTCTGCAGGGCATGTTGTCACATGATATGGTCAAGACATGATGCTAAATTTTATTGTATGAGATGATCATGTTTTGTAACCGAGTTATCGGCAACTGGCAGGAGCCATATGGTTGTCGCTTTATTGTATGCAATACAATCGCGATGTAATGCTTTACTTTATCACTAAGCGGTAGCGATAGTCGTGGAAGCATAAGATTGGCGAGACGACAATGATGCTACGATGGAGAACAAGGTGTCGCGTCGGTGACAATGGTGATCATGATGGTACTTCGAAGATGGAGATCACAAGTACAAGATGATGTTGGCCATATCATATCACTTATATTGATTGCATGTGATGTTTATCTTTTATGCATCTTATCTTGCTTTGATTGACGGTAGCATTATAAGATGATCCCTCACTAAATTATCGAAGTATAAGTGTTCTCCCTGAGTATGCATCGTTGCGAAAGTTCTTCGTGTTGAGACACCACGTGATGATCGGGTGTGATAGGATCTACGTTCAAATACAACGAGTGCAAAACAGTTGCACACGCGGAATACTCAGGTTAAACTTGACGAGCGTAGCATATAATAGATATGGCCTCGGAACACGGAGACCGAAAGGTCGAGCGTGAATCATATAGTAGATATGATCAACATATTGATGTTCACCATTGATACTACTCCATCTCACGTGATGATCGGACATGGTTTAGTTGATTTGGATCACGTGATCACTTAGAGGATTAGAGGGATATCTTTCTAAGTGGGAGTTCTTAAGTAATATGATTAATTGAACTTAAATATATCATGAACTTAGTACCTGATAGTATCTTGCTTGTCTATGTTTGATTGTAGATAGATGGCTCGTGTTGTTGTTCCGTTGAATTTTAATGCGTTCCTTGAGAAAGCAAAGTTGAAAGATGATGGTAGCAATTACACGGACTGGGTCTGTAACTTGAGGATTATCCTCATTGCTGCACAGAAGAATTGCGTCCTGGAAGCACCGCTAAGTGCCAAGCCTGCTGCAGGAGCAACACCAGATGTTATGAACGCCTGGCAGAGCAAAGCTGATGACTACTCGATAGTTCAGTGTGCCATGCTTTATGACTTAGAACCGGGTCTTCAACGACATTTTGAACGTCACGGAGCATATGATATGTTCCAGGAGTTGAAGTTAATATTTCAAGCAAATGCCCGGATTGAGAGATATGAAGTCTCCAATAAGTTCTATAGCTGCAAGATGGAGGAGAATAGTTCTGTCAGTGAACATATACTCAAAATGTCTGGGTATCATAATCACTTGACTCAACTGGGGGTTAATCTTCCTGTTGATAGTGTCATTGACAGAGTTCTTCAATCACTGCCACCAAGCTACAAAAGCTTCGTGATGAACTATAATATGCAAGGGATGAATAAGACTATTCCTGAGCTCTTCGCGATGCTAAAAGCCGCGGAGGTAGAAACCAAGAAGGAGCATCAAGTGTTGATGGTCAATAAGACCACCAGTTTCAAGAAAAAGGGCAAAGGGAAGAAGAAAGGGAACTTCAAGAAGAACATCAAAAAAGTTGCTGCTCAGGAGAAAAACCCAAGTCTGGACCTAAGCCTGAGACTGAGTGCTTCTACTACAAGCAGGCTGGTCACTAGAAGCGGAACTGCCCCAAGTATTTGGTGGATAAGAAGATGGCAAAGTGAACAAAGGTATATGTGATATACATGTTATTGATGTGTACCTTACTAATGCTCGTAGTAGCACCTGGGTATTTGATACTGGTTCTGTTGCTAACATTTGCAACTCGAAACAGGGGCTACGGATTAAGCGAAAATTGGCTAAGGATGAGGTGACCATGCGCGTGGGAAATGGTTCCAAAGTCGATGTGATCGTGGTCGGCACGATACCTCTACATCTACCTTCGGGATTAGTACACTAGTAGAAAAGGGGGGCAAAGGTCCAGGCCGGGTCAGCCCATTAGTCCCAGTTCAGTCACGAACCGGGACTAATGTGAGCATTGGTCCCGGTTCGTGCGGCTAAGGCATTAGTCCCGGTTCACATGAGCCCTTTAGTCCCGGTTTGAGGCACGAACCGAGACTAAAGGGTGTGATGCCCTTTAGTCCCGGTTTGTGTCTCAAACCGGGACTAAAGATTAGACCTTTAGTCCCGGTTTGAGACACAAACCGGGACTAAAGGGTGCAATGCCCTTTAGTCCCGGTTTGTGCCTCAAACCGGGACTAAAGGTCCCATTTTCAAACTCTACCCCCCTTGTGGATCGCCTTTTTTGTTTCGAAAAAACCAAAAGAAAATGATAAAAAGTTAAAAAAATAAAATCCTTCGAGAGGTAGTTATATTACTACATCTACTAGTTAGGAAAATTTAAAAACTTAAATTTGGACATGTTTTGCAAAAAATGTAGGGAAACTGTAAAACGGCTATAACTTTTGCATACGATATCGGAAAAAACGTATAATATATCAAAATGTTCAGAACGAAAATCCGCTTCCGATTTTGACGGCCTATGGCCTGTTTGCAAATTTTTAGAATCCTAAAATTCTAAAAGGAAAAAAAGTTATGCTTAAATTTCAGTTTTTTGTTGAATTTTTGTTAAATCTGGTCAAACTATGGTCAAACTACTTATTCAAGAAGTATTAGTGTTACTAAATAATTATGCAAGAGTATTAGTGTTACTAAATAATTATTTCAGTTTTTTTGAATTTTGGTCAAATATGGTCAAACTGTGGTCAAACAATGGTCAAACTACTTATTCAAGAAATATTAGTGTTACTAAATAATTATTTTAGTTTTTTTGAATTTTGGTCAAATCTAGTCAAACTATGGTCAAACTGTGGTTAAAGTAGGGTCAAACTATGGTCAAACTACTTATTCAAGAAATATTAGTGTTACTAAATAATTATTGTTTTTTAGAACAATAGTTTCAAACTCAAACAGTGAAATGTGTGACTTCATGCTCAAGCTAAATTCCTCAGGGTTAATATGATTGACATCTTACTATTGTCAGGAAAACAACAAGTGCAGACTTGGAAACGAGGGAGAATAGAACCCAGAAGTTAAGCGTGCTCAGGCTGGAATAGTGAGAGGATGGGTGACTGTTCGGGAAGTTAGATGATTTGGAATGATGAGGGGTGATTAGAGATTAAAGGTTAAATTGAGCAGTGGTGAGGGGTGATTGGAGATTAGAGGTTATGATAATTCAGAAATTTGAAAAATAAAAAAATTCAAAAAAATTTCAAAAAAAATCATAAAATTTCCTTTAGTACCGGTTGGTGTTACCAACCGGGACTAAAGGTGGACCTCCAGGCAGCGGCCACGTGGAGGGCCTTTATTCCCAGTTCGTATAAGAACCGGGACTAAAGGGGGAGGCTTTAGTCCCGACCCTTTAGTCCCGGTTCCAGAACTGGGACTAAAGGCCCTTATGAACCAGGACTAAAGGCCCTTTATCTACTAGTGGTATTAGACCTAAATAATTGTTATTTGGTGCCAACGGTGAGCATGAACATTATATCTGGATCTTGTTTGATGCGAGACGGTTATTCATTTAAATCAGAGAATAATGGTTGTTCTATTTATATGAATAATATCTTTTATGGTCATGCACCCTTGAAGAGTGGTCTATTTTTGATGAATCTCGATAGTAGTGATACACATATTCATAATGTTGAAATCAAAAGATGCAGAATTGATAATGATAGTGCAACTTATTTGTGGCACTGCCATTTAGGTCATATCGGTGTAAAACGCATGAAGAAACTCCATACCGATGGACTTTTGGAACCACTTGATTATGAATCACTTGGTACTTGCGAACCGTGCCTCATGGGTAAGATGACTAAAAGGCCGTTCTCCGGTACTATGGAGAGAGCAACGGATTTGTTGGAAATCATATCTGTATGTGTATGTGGTCCAATGAATGTTGAGGCTCGTGGCGGATATCGTTATTTTCTCACCTTCACAGATGATTTAAGCAGATATGGGTATATCTACTTAATGAAACATAAGTCTGAAACATTTGAAAAGTTCAAAGAATTTCAGAGTGAAATTGAAAATCATCGTAACAAGAAAATAAAGTTTCTACGATCTGATCGTGGAGGAGAATATTTGAGTTACGAGTTTGGTCTACATTTGAAACAATGCGGAATAGTTTCGCAACTCATGCCACCTGGAACACCAGAGCGTAAAGGTGTGTCCGAACGTCGTAATCATACTTTATTAGATATGGTGCGATCTATGATGTCTCTTACTAATTTACCGCTATAATTTTGGGGTTATGCTTTAGAGACGGCTGCATTCATGTTAAATAGGACACCATCGAAATCCGTTGAGACGACGCCTTATGAACTGTGGTTTGGCAAGAAACCAAAGTTGTCGTTTCTGAAAGTTTGGGGCTGCAATGCTTATGTGAAAAAACTTCAACCTGATAAGCTCGAACCCAAATCGGAGAAATGTGTCTTCATAGGATACCCAAAAGAGACTGTTGGGTACACCTTCTATCACAGATCCGAAGGCAAGAATTTTGTTGCTAAATTCGGAGTTTTTCTAGAGAAGGAGTTTCTCTCGAAAGAAGTGAGTGGGAGAAAAGTAGAACTTGATGAGGTAACTATACATGCTCCCTTATTGGAAAGTAGTACATCACAGAAACCGGTTTCTGTGACACCTACACCAATTAGTGAGGAAGCTAATGATAATGATCATGAAACTTCAGATCAAGTTACTACCGAACCTCGTAGATCAACCAGAGTAAGATCTGCACCAGAGTGGTACGGTGATCCTGTTCTGGAAGTCATGCTACTAGATCATGATGAACCTACGAATTATGAAGAAGCGAGGGTGAGCCCAGATTCCGTAAAATGGCTAGAAGCCATGAAATCTGAGATGGGATCCATGTATGAGAACAAAGTGTGGACTTTGGTTGACTTTCCCGTTGGTTGGCAAGCAATTGAGAATAAATGGATCTTCAAGAAGAAGACTAACGCTGACGGTAATGTTACTGTCTACAAAGCTCGACTTGTTGCAAAAGGTTTTCGACAAGTTCAAGGGATTGACTACGATGAGACCTTCTCACCCATAGCGATGCTTAAGTCTGTCCGAATCATGTTAGCAATTGCCGCATTTTATGATTATGAAATTTGGCAAATGGATGTCAAAACTGCATTCTTGAATGGATTTCTGGAAGAAGAGTTGTATATGATGCAACCAGAAGGTTTTGTCGATCCAAAGGGAGCTAACAAAGTGTGCAAGCTCCAGCGATCCATTTATGGACTGGTGCAAGCCTCTCGGAGTTGGAATAAACGCTTTGATAGTGTGATCAAAGCATTTGGTTTTATACAGACTTTTGGGGAAGCCTGTATTTACAAGAAAGTGAGTGGGAGCTCTGTAACATTTCTGATATTATATGTGGACGACATATTATTGATTGGAAATAATATAGAATTTCTGGATAGCATAAAGGGATACTTGAATAAGAGTTTTTCAATGAAAGACCTCGGTGAAGCTGCTTACATATTGGGCATTAAGATCTATAGAGATAGATCAAGATGCTTAATTGGACTTTCACAAAGCACATACCTTGGCAACGTTTTGAAGAAGTTCAAAATGGATCAAGCAAAGAAAGGGTTCTTGCCTGTGTTACAAGGTGTGAAGTTGAGTAAGACTCAATGTCCGACCACTGCAGAAGATAGAGAGAAAATGAAAGATGTTCCCTATGCTTCAGCCATAGGCTCTATCATGTATGCAATGCTGTGTACCAGACCTGATGTGTGCCTTGCTATAAGTCTAGCAGGGAGGTACCAAAGTAATCCAGGAGTGGATCACTGGACAACGGTCAAGAACATCCTGAAGTACCTGAAAAGAACTAAGGATATGTTTCTCGTATATGGAGGTGACAAAGAGCTCATCATAAATGGTTACGTTGATGCAAGCTTTGACACTGATCCGGGCGATTCTAGATCGCAAACCGGATACGTGTTTACATTAAACGGTGGAGCTATCACTTGGTGCAGTTCTAAACAAAGCGTCGTGGCGGGATCTACATGTGAAGCGGAGTACATAGCTGCTTCGGAAGCAGCAAATGAAGGAGTCTAGATGAAGGAGTTCATATCTGATCTAGGTGTCATACCTAGTGCATCGGGTCCAATGAAAATCTTTTGTGATAATACTGGTGCAATTGCCTTGGCAAAGGAATCCAGATTTCACAAGAGAACCAAGCACATCAAGAGACGCTTCAATTCCATTCGGGATTTAGTCCAAGTGGGAGACATAGAAATTTGCAAGATACATACGTATCTGAATGTTGCAGACCCGCTGACTAAGCCTCTTCCACGAGCAAAACATGATCAGCACCAATGCTCCATGCATGGGTGTTAGAATCATTACTGTGTAATCTAGATTATTGACTCTAGTGCAAATGGGAGACTGAAGGAAATATGCCCTAGAGGCAATAATAAAATTATTATTTATTTCCTTGTATCATGATAAATGTTTATTATTCATGCTAGAATTGTATTAGCCGGAAACATAATACATGTGTGAGTACATAGACAAATAGAGTGTCACTAGTATGCCTCTACTTGACTAGCTCGTTGATCAAAGATGGTTATGTTTCCTAACCATAGACATGAGTTGTTATTTGGTTAACGGGATCATATCATTAGGAGAATGATTTGATTGACTTGACCCATTCAATTAGCTTAGCACTTGATCGTTTAGTTTTTTGCTATTACTTTCTTCATAACTTATATATGTTCCTATGACTATGAGATTATGCAACTCCCGTTTACCGGAGGAACACTTTATGTGCTACCAAACGTCACAACATAACTGGGTGATTATAAAGGTGCTCTACAGGTGTCTCCGAAGGTATTTGTTGGGTTGGCATATTTCGAGATTAGGATTTGTCACTCCAATTGTCGGAGAGGTATCTCTGGGCCCTCTCGGTAATGCACATCACTCAAGCCCTGCAAGCATTGCAACTAATAAGTTAGTTGCGAGATGATGTATTATGGAATGAGTAAAGAGACTTGCCGGTAACGAGATTGAACTAGGTATTGAGATACCGACGATCGAATCTCGGGCAAGTAACATACCGATGACAAAAGGAACAACGTATATTGTTATGCGGTCTGACCGATAAAGATCTTCGTAGAATATGTAGGAGCCAATATGATCATCCATGTTCCGCTATTGGTTATTGACCGGAGACGTGTCTAGGTCATGTCTACATAGTTCCCGAACTCGTAGGGTCCGCACGCTTAAAGTTCGGTGATGATCATAATTAGGGTTTTTGTGTTTTGATGTACCAAAGGTTGTTCGGTGTCCCGGATATGATCACGAACATGACAAGGAGTCTCAAAATGGTCGAGACATAAAGATTGATATATTGGAAGCCTATATTTGGATATCGGAAACATTCCGGGTGAAATCAGGACTTTACCGGAGTACCGGGGGGTTACCGGAACCCCCCGGGGGGTTATTGGGCCTACATGGGCCCTAAGGCTGAAGAGGAGGGCTGGCCAGGGCAGGCCGCGCGCCCCCTCCCCCCCTAGTCCGAATAGGACAAGGAAGGGTGGGGCGGCGCCCCCCTTTCCTCTTTCTCCCTTCCCCTTCCTTTTCCAACAAGGCAAGAGGGGGGAGTCCTACTCCCGGTGGGAGTAGGACTCCTCCAGGCGCACCCGTTGGGCCGGCCGCACCTCCCCCTCTCCCTCCTTTATATACGGGGGCAAGGGGGCACCCCATGACACACAAGTTGATCTTCGTGATCGTTCCTTAGCCGTGTGCGGTGCCCCCTTCCACCATATTTCACGTCGGTCATATCGTAGTGGTGCTTAGGAGAAGCCATGCGTCGGTAGAATGTCATCACCGTCATCACGCCGTCGTGCTGACGAAACTCTCCCTCAACACTTTGTTGGATCGGAGCTCGAGGGACGTCACCGAGTTGAACGTGTGCAGAACTCGGAGGTGCCGTACGTTCGGTACTTGGATCGGTCGGATCGGGAAGACGTACGACTACTTCCTCTACGTTGTGTCAACGCTTCCGTTGCCGGTCTACGAGGGTACGTAGACAACACTCTCCCCTCTCATTGCTATGCATCACCATGATCTTGCATGTGCGTAGGAATTTTTTTTGAAATTACTACGTTCCCCAACATGTTCTACAATGGCAAAGCAAGCACTATAAACAATCACTACCAATCACGAACTATCACTATTGAATACAACCAGGAAGTGAGGTTTTATTTTTGCCTTGTTGGCATTTGATCGAGCACTCGGCGGCCGCGTTTTTTGTTGCCGGCTGCGGCCGCCGCTCGCGCCGGAGTAGTAGCTGTAGGGGAAGCCGGAGTTGCTGTACAAGAAGTAGGCTTTGGCTGAGGCGCCGCCACGGTCTTCTTCATCTTCTTCTTGGCGGCCGCCTCGGTGAGCGCCGCCGCCGCCGTCGTCGGCTTTCGAGCCCATTTTCCTTCGGTATGTGCGGCGGGAGGACGGGGTGCCATTGCCGGAGACAAGGTAGCCACTCCGGACACCATTGGCACGGTTGGAGGCGGAGCTTGGACCCGGTGGTTCATTGTCATCCCCAAGTTTTTTTTCGACACCGACGGTGGCGTGTGGGTGGTTTTCGAAAAGGAAAAGCCGGCGCTGGTGGCCTGTGGGGTTAGCGGGGGTGTTGGGGAACGTAGTAATTTCAAAATTTTCCTACGCACACGCAAGATCATGGTGATGCATAGCAACGAGAGGGGAGAGTGTAATCTACGTACCCTCGTAGACCGAAAGCGGAAGCGTTATAACAACGCGGTTGATGTACTCGTACGTCTTCACGGCCCGACCGATCAAGCACCGAAACTACGGCACCTCTGAGTTTTAGCACACGTTCAGCTCGATGACGATACCCGGACTCCGATCCAGCAAAGTGTCGGGGAAGAGTTCCGTCAGCACGACGGTGTGGTGACGATCTTAATGTTCTACCGTCGAAGGGCTTCGTCTAAGCACCGCTACAATAATATCGAGGATTATGGTGGAGGGGGGCACCGCACACGGCTAAGAGATCTCACGGATCAATTGTTGTGTCTGGAGGTGCCCCCTGCCCCGTATATAAAGGAGCAAGGGGGAGGGGCGGCCGGCCATGATGAGGCGCGCCAGGGAGGAGTCCTACTCCTACCGGGAGAGGGGGAAGGAAGGGAGAGAGGAGAGGAAGGAAAGGGGGGGCGCCGCCCCTCCCTTCTTGTCCAATTTGGACTAGGGGGAGAGGGGGCGCAGCCTGCCCTGGCTGCCCCTCCTCTTCTCCACTTTAGGCCCATGAGGCCCATTAACCCCCTGGGGGGTTCCGGTAACCCCCCAGTACTCCGGTTTTATCCGAAACTTCCCCGGAACACTTCCGGTGTCCGAATATAGTCGTCCAATATATCAATCTTTATGTCTCGACCATTTCGAGACTCCTCGTCATGTCCCCGATCGCATCCGGAACTCTGAACTTCCTTCGGTACATCAAAACATATAAACTCATAATGAAACTGTCATCGAAACCTTAAGCATGCGGACCCTACGGGTTCGAGAATAATGTAGACATGACCGAGACACGTCTCCGGTCAATAACCAATAGCGGAACCTGGATGCTCATATTGGCTCCCACATATTCTACGAAGATCTTTATCGGTCAGACCAATAACAACATACGTTGTTCCCTTTGTCATCGGTATGTTACTTGCCCGAGATTCGATCATCGGTATCTCAATACCTAGTTCAATCTCGTTACCAGCAAGTCTCTTTACTCGTTCCGTAGTACATCATCTCGCAACTAACTCATTAGTTGCAATGCTTGCAAGGCTTATGTGATGTGCACTACCGAGAGGGCCCAGAGATACCTCTCCGACAATCGAGTGACAAATCCTAATCTCGAAATACGCCAACCCAACATGTACCTTTGGAAACATCTGTAGAGCTCCTTTATAATCACTCAGTTACGTTGTGACGTTTGGTAGCACACAAAGTGTTCCTCTGGCAAACAAGAGTTGCATAATCTCATAGTCATAGGAACATGTATAAGTCATGAAGAAAGCAATAGCAACATACTAAAAGATCGGGTGCTAAGCTAATGGAATGGGTCATGTCAATCACATCATTCTCCTAATAATGTGATCCTGTTAATCAAATGACAACACATGTCTATGGTTAGGAAACATAACCATCTTTGATTAATGAGCTAGTCAAGTAGAGGCATACTAGTGACGTTTAGTTTGTCTATGTATTCACACAAGTATTATGTTTCCGGATAATACAATTCTAGCATGAATAATAAACATTTATCATGATATAAGGAAATAAAATAATAACATTATTATTGCCTCTAGGGCATATTTCCTTCAGTCTCTCACTTGCACTAGAGTCAATAATCTAGATTACACCGTAATGATTCTAACACCCATGGAGCTTTGGTGCTGATCATGTTTTGCTCGTGGAAGAGGCTTAGTCAATGGGTCTGCAACATTCAGATCCGTATGTATCTTGCAAATCTCTATGTCTCCCACCTGGACTAGATCCCGGATGGAATTGAAGCGTCTCTTGATGTGCTTGGTTCTCTTGTGAAATCTGGATTCCTTTGCCAAGGCAATTGCACCAGTATTGTCACAAAAGATTTTCATTGGACCCGATGCACTAGGTATGACACCTAGATCGGATATGAACTCCTTCATCCAGACTCCTTCGTTTGCTGCTTCCGAAGCAGCTATATACTCCGCTTCACATGTAGATCCCGCCACAACGCTTTGTTTAGAACTGCACCAACTGACATCTCCATCGTTTAATGTAAACACGTATCTGGTTTGCGATTTAGAATCGTCCGGATCAGTGTCAAAGCTTGCATCAACGTAACCATTTACAATGAGCTATTTTTCACCTCCATATACGAGAAACATATCCTTAGTCCTTTTCAGGTATTTCAGGATGTTCTTGACCGCTGTCCAGTGATCCACTCCTGGATTACTTTGGTACCTCCCTGCTAGACCTATAGCAAGACACACATCAGGTCTGGTACACAGCATTGCATACATGATAGAGCCTATGGCTGAAGCATAGGGAACATCTTTCATTTTCTCTCTATCTTCTGCATTGGTCGGGCATTGAGTATTACTCAATTTCACACCTAACACAGGCAAGAATCCTTTCTTTGCTTGATCCATTTTGAACTTCTTCAAAACTTTGTCAAGGTATGTGCTTTGTGAAAGTCCAATTAAGCGTCTTGATCTATCTCTATAGATCTTAATGCCCAATATGTAAGCAGCTTCACCGAGGTCTTTCATTCAAAAACTCTTATTCAAGTATCCCTTTATGCTATCCAGAAATTCTATATCATTTCCGATTAGTAATATGTCATCTACATATAATATCAGAAATGCTACAGAGCTCTCACTCACTTTCTTGTAAATACAGGCTTCTCCAAAAGTCTGTACAAAACCAAATGCTTTGATCATACTATGCTTCTCCAAAAGCGTTTATTCCAACTCCGAGAGGCTTGCACCAGTTCATAAATGGATCGCTGGAGCTGGCACACTTTGTTAGCTCCCTTTGGATCAACAAAACCTTCCGGCTGCATCATATACAACTCTTCTTCCAGAAATCCATTCAGGAATGCAGTTTTGACATGCATCTGCCAAATTTCATAATCATAAAATGCGGCAATTGCTAACATGATTCGGACAGACTTAAGCATCGCTACGGGTGAGAAGGTCTCATCGTAGTCAATTCCTTGAACTTGTCGAAAACCTTTTGCGACAAGTCGAGCTTTGTAGACAATAATATTACCATCAGCGTCAGTCTTCTTCTTGAAGATCCATTTGTTCTCAATTGCTTGCCGATCATTGGGCAAGTCAACCAAAGTCCATACTTTGTTCTCATACATGGATCCCATCTCAGATTTCATGGCTTCAAGCCATTTTGCGGAATCTGGGCTCACCATTGCTTCTTCATAGTTTGTAGGTTCATCATGATCTAGTAGCATGACTTCCAGAACAGGATTATCATACCACTCTGGTGCGGATCTTACTCTGGTTGATCTACGAGGTTCGGTAGTAACTTGTTCTAAAGTTTCATGATCATTGTCATTAGCTTCCTCACTAATTGGTGTAGGTGTTACAGAAACCGGTTTCTGCGATGTACTACTTTCCGATAAGGGAGTAGGTACAGTTACCTCATCAAGTTCTACTTTCCTCCCACTCACTTCTTTCGAGAGAAACTCCTTCTCTAGAAAAGATCCATTCTTAGCGACAAATGTCTTACCTTCGGATCTGTGATAGAAGGTGTACCCAACAGTCTCCTTTGGGTATCCTGTGAAGACACATTTCTCCGATTTGGGTTCGAGCTTATCAGGTTGAAGTTTTTTCACATAAGCATCGCAGCCCCAAACTTTCAGAAACGACAACTTTGGTTTCTTGCCAAACCACAGTTCATAAGGCGTCGTCTCAACGGATTTTGATGGTGCCCTATTTAACGTGAATGCGGCCGTCTCTAAAGCATAACCCCAAAACGATAGCGGTAAATCTGTAAGAGACATCATAGATCGCACCATATCAAGTAAAGTACGATTACGACGTTCGGACACACCATTACACTGTGGTGTTCCGGGTGGCGTGAGTTGCGAAACTATTCCACATTGTTTCAAATGTAGACCAAACTCGTAACTCAAATATTCTCCTCCACGATCAGATCGTAGAAACTTTATTTTCTTGTTACGATGATTTTCAACTTCACTCTGAAATTCTTTGAACTTTTCAAATGTTTCAGACTTATGTTTCATTAAGTAGATATACCCATATCTGCTTAAATCAACTATGAAGGTGAGAAAATAACGATATCTGCCACGAGCTTCAACATTCATTGGACCACACACATCTGTATGTATGATTTCCAATAAATCTGTTGCTCTCTCCATAGTACCGGAGAACGGTGTTTTAGTCATCTTGCCCATGAGGCACGGTTCGCAAGTACCAAGTGATTCATAATCAAGTGATTCCAAAAGTCCATCAGTATGAAGTTTCTTCATGCGTTTTATACCGATATGACCTAAACGGCAGTGCCACAAATAAGTTGCACTATCATTATCAACTCTACATCTTTTGGTTTCAACATTATGAATATGTGTATCACTACTATCGAGATTCGTCAAAAATAGACCATTCTTCAAGGGTGCATGACCATAAAAGATATTACTCATATAAATAGAACAACCATTATTCTCTGATTTAAATGAATAACCGTCTCACATTAAACAAGATCCAGATATAATGTTCATGCTCAACGCTGGCACCAAATAACAATTATTTAGGTCTAATACTAATCCCGATGGTAGATATAGAGGTAGCGTGCCGACCGCGATCACATCGACTTTGGAACCATTTCCCACGTGCATCGTCACCTCGTCCTTCGCCAGTGTTCGCTTAATCCGTAGTCCCTGTTTCGAGTTGCAAATATTAGCAACAGAACCAGTATCAAATACCCAGGTGCTACTGCGAGCTCTAGTAAGGTACACATCAATAACATGTATATCACATATACCTTTGTTCACCTTGCCATCCTTCTTATCCGCCAAATACTTTGGGCAGTTCCGCTTCCAGTGACCAGTCTGCTTGCAGTAGAAGCACTCAGTTTCAGGCTTAGGTCTAGATTTGGGTTTCTTCTCTTGAGCAGCAACTTGCTTGTTGTTCTTCTTGAAGTTCCCCTTCTTCTTCCCTTTGCCCTTTTTCTTGAAACCAGTGGTCTTGTTAACCATCAACACTTGATGCTCCTTCTTGATTTCTACCTCCGCAACTTTCAGCATTGCGAAGAGCTCGGGAATAGTTTTATTCATCTCTTGCATATTATAGTTCATCACGAAGCTCTTGTAGCTAGGTGGCAGTGGTTGGAGAATTCTGTCAATGACGCAATCATCTGGAAGATTAACTCCCAATTGAATCAAGTGATTATTATACCCAGACATTTTGAGTATATGCTCACTGACAGAACTATTCTCCTCCATCTTGCAGCTATAGAACTTATTGGAGACTTCATATCTCTCAATCCGGGCATTTGCTTGAAATATTAACTTCAACTCCTGGAACATCTCATATGCTCCATGACATTCAAAACATCATTGAAGTCCCGATTCTAAGACGTAAAGCATGGCACACTGAACTATCGAGTAGTCATCAGCTTTGCTCTGCCAGACGTTCATAATATCTGGTGTTGCTCCAGCAGCAGGTCTGGCACCCAGTGGTGCTTCCAGGACGTAATTCTTCTATGCAGCAATGAGGATAATCCTCAAGTTACGGACCCAGTCCGTGTAATTGCTACCATCATCTTTCAACTTTGCTTTCTCAAGAAACACATTAAAATTCAACGGAACAACAGCACGGGCCATCTATCTACAATCAAACATAAACAAGCAAGATACTATCAGGTACTAAGTTCATGATAAATTTACGTTCAATTAATCATATTACTTAAGAACTCCCACTTAGAAAGACATCCCTCTAATCTTCTAAGTGATTACGTGATCCAAATCAACTAAACCATAACCGATCATCACGCGAAATGGAGTAGTTTTCAATGGTGAACATTGCTATGTTGATCATATCTACTATATGATTCACTCTCGACCTTTCGGTCTCAATGTTCCGAGGCCATATCTGCATATGCTAGGCTCGTCAAGTTTAACCTGAGTATTCTGCGTGTGCAAAAACTGGCTTGCACCCGTTGTAGATGGACGTAGAGCTTATCACACCCGATCATCACGTGGTGTCTGGGCACGACGAACTTTGGCAACGGTGCATACTTAGGGAGAACACTTTTATCTTGAAATTTAGTGAGAGATCATCTTATAATGCTACCGTCAATCAAAGCAAGATAAGATGTAGAAAAGATAAACATCACATGCAATCAATATAAGTGATATGATATGGCCATCATCATCTTGTACTTGTGATCTCCATCTCCGAAGTACCGTCATGATCACCATCATCACCGGCGCGACACCTTGATCTCCATCGTAGCATTGTTGTCGTCTCACCAATCTTATGCTTCCACGACTATCGCTACCGCTTAGTTATAAAGTAAAGCATTACAGAGCAGTTGCATTGGTTACAATAAAGCAACAACCATATGGCTCCTGCCAGTTGCCGATAACTTGGTTACAAAACATGATCATCTCATACAATAAAAAGCATCATGTCTTGACCATATGACATCACAACATGCCCTACAAAAACAAGTTAGACGTCCTCTACTTTGTTTGTTGCAAGTTTTACGTGGCTGCTACGGGCTTAAGCAAGAACCAATCTTACCTACGCATCAAAACCACAACGATAGTTTGTCAAGTTAGTGCTGTTTTAACCTTCGCAAGGACCGAGCGTAGCCATACTCGGTTCAACTAAAGTTGGAGAAACTGACACCCGCCAGCCACCTGTGTGCAAAGCACGTCGGTAGAACCAGTCTCGCGTAAGCGTACGCGTAATGTCGGTCCAGGACGCTTCATCCAACAATACCGCTGAACCAAAGTATGACATGCTGGTAAGCAGTATGACTTATATCGCCCACAACTCACTTGTGTTCTACTCGTGCATATAACATCAACACATAAACCTAGGATCGGATGCCATTGTTGGGGAACGTAGTAATTTCAAAATTTTCCTACGCACACGCAAGATCATGGTGATGCATAGCAACGAGAGGGAAAAGTATAATCTACGTACCCTCATAGACAGAAAGCGGAAGCGTTATAACAACGCGGTTGATGTAGTCGTACGTCTTCACAGCCCGACCGATCAAGCATCGAAACTACGACACCTCCGAGTTTTAGCACATGTTCAGCTCGATGATGATCCCCGGACTCTGATCCAGCAAAGTGCCGGGGAAGAGTTCCGTCAGCACGACGGCATGGTGACGATCTTGATGTTCTACCGTCGCAGGGCTTCGCCTAAGCACCACTACAATAATATCAAGGATTATGGTAGAGGGGGGCACTGCACACGGCTAAGAGATCTCACAGATCAATTGTTGTGTCTAGAGGTACCCTCCTGCCCCCGTATATAAAGGAGCAAGGGGGAGGGGCGGCCGGCCATGATGAGGCGCGCCAGGGAGGAATCCTACTCCTACCGGGAGTAGGACTCCCTCCTTTTCCTTGTCCAAGTAGGAGAGAGGGAAGGAAGGGAGAGAGGAGAGGAAGGAAAGGGGGGGGGGCGCCCGTCCCTCCTTGTCCAATTCGGACTAGGGGGAGAGGGGGCGCGCGGCCTGCCCAGGCTGCCCCTCCTCTTCTCCACTTTAGGCCCATGAGGCCCATTAACCCCCCGGGGGTTCCAGTAACCCCCCGGTACTCCGGTTTTATCCGAAACTTCCCCGGAACACTTCCGGTGTCCGAATATAGTCGTCCAATATATCAATCTTTATGTCTCGACCATTTCGAGACTCCTCGTCATGTCGCCGATCTCATCCGGGACTCCGAACTTCCTCCGGTACATCATAAAATATAAACTCATAATGAAACTGTCATCGAAACCTTAAGCGTGCGGACCCTACGGGTTCGAGAATAATGTAGACATGACCGAGACACGTCTCCGGTCAATAACCAATAGTGGAACCTGGATGCTCATATTGGCTCCCACATATTCTACGAAGATCTTTATCGGTCAGACCGCATAACAACATAGTTGTTCCCTTTGTCATCGGTATGTTACTTGCCCGAGATTCGATCGTCGGTATCTCAATACCTAGTTCAATCTCGTTACCGGCAAGTCTCTTTACTCGTTCCGTAATACATCATCTCGCAACTAACTCATTAGTTGCAATGCTTGCAAAGCTTATGTGATGTGCATTACCGAGAGGGCCCAGAGATACCTCTCCGACAATCAGAGTGACAAATCCTAATCTCGAAATACGCCAACCCAACATGTACCTTTGGAGACACCTGTAGAGCTCCTTTATAATCACTCAGTTACGTTGTGACGTTTGCTAGCACACAAAGTGTTCCTCTGGCAAACGGGAGTTGCATAATCTCATAGTCATAGAAACATGTATAAGTCATGAAGAAAACAATAGCAACATACTAAACGATCGGGTGCTAAGCTAATGGAATGGGTCATGTCAATCACATCATTCTCCTAATAATGTGATCCCGTTAATCAAATGACAACACATGTCTATGGTTAGGAAACATAACCATCTTTGATTAATGAGCTAGTCAAGTAGAGGCATACTAGTGACGTTTAGTTTGTCTATGTATTCACACAAGTATTATGTTTCCGGATAATACAATTCTAGCATGAATAATAAACATTTATCATGATATAAGGAAATAAAATAATAACATTATTATTGCCTCTAGG
>NC_041390.1:65634208-65641813 GCF_002162155.2 Triticum dicoccoides | reverse complement strand
CGGAGGTCATCGGTGGCAGGAGGCGGTGCGGCGCGGGAGGGTGAGAGGGAGTTTTATTCGGCCGCCGCACGATGGAGTATATTTAGAAAAATCTTGAGGGAAATAGGGAGTTGGAGTAAAAATTATACTCCGTTAACGTTTTTAGGGGATAATCAATAATTGTGATTTCACCATGGCTAGGTCCGCCGTAAGTGAGTAAACCAAAAAATCTACTACCTTATGGCCATATTGAGGATCGGTTAGAAATGACCTAATGCGACGGATGGACAAACGACTGTTTTTGTCTCTTGTGCATGAAGAACTCTGAGACCTCGACGCACCTTTTGTGGCAATGCCCTATTGCCCGAGTCATCTGGCGCACGACGGCCTCCTAGACCGGATGCCCCGTGCTTGATCCATTGGCATGACCTTATGAGATTGCTCATGGATTACTGCGCGGCCGGGATCCTCAGTACTGCGCGGCTGGGATACTCCGAAGGTACCAAGTCGATCATCATTATAATCGCCTAGGAACTTTGGCCGAAACGTAACAACAAATTTTTTTAGTAAGAAGGCAATCAATCCAGTCTTAGCGTTTGGCTGGCGCCAACTGCCTGGAACCCCGTTTTGGGGATCCACCGTGAGAGATAGCCTCGAGGATGTATAAACCTCTCTTTCGCTGAATTTCTTCCTTTTGGTTGCTACGGTGGCCATGTAAATATTAGGCATCAGTTGCTGGATATATATGCAAAAGCCATCAGTTGATGGATCTTTCAAAAGAAGTGATTTATTAAAAGGCATGACCACTCTATGTAAGACGAACCACTCTATGCACGGCCACATGTCAGCGAAACAAGTAGTGATTATAACCACCATATTTTTTTGGAACATAGACGCTAGAGACGTTCGGCTTTAAATTAATAAAGCCACCAGGCAGGATCCACACATCATAAGTCTTATAACCGTCATCTTTGGCCCCTTTATCCTCATGATCTAAATTGTATTCTCATGAACATTATTGATCAATAAATGAAGCGTATTTTTGCCTAAAAATAATTATTATAACCACAAAACTAAGTGCCCATTGCAGGAAAAAAATATGTGCACTGTACTATGTGCATAAATGCTTGTCAGTTTTACTTGCCAATTTATAGGAAAACACGTTCTCCAAGCCGAACTCAACAAAGCTAAGTTCAACAATTTCGTAGAATGCAAATCACTTAAGTGACATCCCAGGATGTACAGTGGTTGCAATGTAAGAAAGTGAACACAACAAACTTTGGATGATTTGTGAGCGAACACAATGGCAAGGGAGCCATTTGCTCGTTTCCTGAAGCGTGAAACGTCCTAGAAAAGAGTAGAGAAAAGGATGTTTCCTGAGAATAAAGAGGAGAGTGAAGTGGGAGAGCTCCTAATTGGTGCCTTAAGCGCCCGTCCCCTACTTGGCGCTCGCGCCGAGCTTAGCATCCACCGGCCATACGTCCTCATCGCTCGCTTGGCTTGATTATTGGTGGACTGCGGAGCTCAAACCGTTGACTAGTTGGCCGATTGGCCGTTGCATAGTTTGCGTTGACTGTCCTAAAAAGTACAAGAAATTGAAATAAATCACAGATTTGAAAAAGTTTGTGACTATAAAAAAATCATGAATTTGAAAAATTGGTTATAAATTTAAAAAATCATAAATTTGAAAATAGTTTGTGATTTCCAAATATTTCACGAATTTGAAAAATGGAAAGAATCCAAACAAACCGGTCCTAAAAAAAACCAAGAAAACAAGGTAGGAGCCTTCTAGAAGGTTCCAAAAACCGATGGGAAAAACACCACATGGGCGAGTCCATATAGAACTACAGGCCGGGAGGGAGGATTGAAGCGCTGTCTATGAATGACAAGTTAAATCTGGGCCAGCCAATTAGAAAACCTATAAAAGAAAGGGAGACGAAAAAGGAAGCATTGTCATTCATACAACTTCGTGGGTCCTTCGCAAAACTGTTAGACAGAAAGCCATGGTTCAGTTTCGGTAGTTATGTGTAGGGCGCGGCCTACTTGACCTAAAATAGCCGTATTTCTCAACCATTTTTTTGTTTTGTTTTTGTTTTGGCAGTGGTTTTCTTCGTTTTTTCTCTGTTTTCACTGGTTTGTTATTTTATCTATTTTTCTTTTTTTGCTTTCTTTGTTTCCATCCTGGTTTTCGTTGCCATTTTGTTTTCTTCATTCCTTATCTTTTTCTTTTTTCCATTTTCTCCTTTGGTTTAGTTTTTTCTTTGTTTCTTTTTGTTTTTCATTCTATATTTTTATATACGTGATCAACATTTTTTCAAATACTTTTTCAATATTTTTATATACATGATCAATATTTTTTCAAACTCTTGTTCAACATTGTTTCAAATACTTGTTCAACATTTTTCAAATACATGATCAACAATTTGTTAAATACTTGTTCAATATTTTTTAAATACTTGTTCAACATTTTTTAAATATATGATCAACATTTTGTTAAATATTTTTCAAATAAAGATTGAACATTTTTGAAATACTTGTTAAATATTTTTCAAATAAGATTGAACATTTCTGAAATACTTGTTCAATATTTTTCAAATACTTGTTCAACATTTTTGAAATACTTGTTCAATATTTTTCTAATACTTGTTCAACATTTTTCAAATACTTGTTCAACATTTTTATATACATGGTCAACATTTTTTCAAATACTTGTTCAATATTTTTCAAATACTTTCTCAATATTTTTGAATTGTTTTTTGTAGAGTGTTTTTCGTAATATATATTTAGAATATGTTAAAGTATAAACAATAGTACAAAACTAAAAAGAAACAAGAAAACAGATAACTTAAAAAATAGAAAATAGGCTGTGACCTCGCTCGCGCGTGGACCATCCCATATTGCGCGCCCCCTTCAGCCACTTGAGAGTTACACTCGCTGAAGGCGAGGAATATGGGCGCCCAAGTTAACCGGCACTATGGCCGCCGTAGAGGAAATGCGGTGAAGTGGACTGGTGGTATGGGGGTAACTGTTGGGCTTACCTATATGTGGGTATTTTGCACATTCAGATCAGTTGGGACATCACAAGCTGATGGTCGTATGGTGCTCTTCCTGTTATTTCTTGACACTAGTAATAATGTACGTGCAATGCACGTTTATATTAGATAGGATATTAGTTGCACGTTATATTAGGTAAGATATATCTGTTGCACTTTGGTATTTGATAAGATATCTATTACTTTTTCATGGGAATGGTAGGATATTAATTACACGGCAGAGTTCAAAGGATAGCGTTGAGTCAAAACGTGTTTATAACCAATGGCATTGGTGGGTAATTAGAACGTTTGTTTGGTACTCAACATTGGAACGATTTGAACCGCTAGATAACATGATTTGACGGTCGAGATGGTTTGGATCTGCCCATTTGGGTCTTTTTATATTGATATTGATAAATATTTTTCAAATAAAGATTGAACATTTTTGAAATACTTGTTAAATATTTTTCAAATAAGATTGAACATTTCTGAAATACTTCTTCAATATTTTTCAAATACTTGTTCAACATTTTTGAAATACTTGTTCAATATTTTTCTAATACTTGTTCAACATTTTTCAAATACTTGTTCAACATTTTTATATACATGATCAACATTGTTTCAAATACTTGTTCGACATTTTTTAAATACTTTCTCAATATTTTTGAATTGTTTTTTGTAGAGTGTTTTTCGTAATACTATATATTTAGAATATTTTAAAGTATAAACAATAGTACAAAACTAAAAAGAAACAAGAAAACAGATAACTTAAAAAATAGAAAAATAGGCTGTGACCTCGCTCGCGCGTGGACCATCCCATATTGCGCGCCCCCTTCAGCGACTTGGGAGTTACACTCGCTGAAGGCGAGGAATATGGGCACCCAAGTTAACCGGCATTATGGCCGCCGTAGAGGAAATGCGGTGAAGTGGACTAGTGATATGGGGGTAACTGTTGGGCTTACCTGTATGTGGATATTTTGCACATTCAGATCAGTTGGGACATCACAAGCTGATGGTCGTATGGTGCTCTTCCTGTTATTTCTTGACACTAGTAATAATGTATTTGCAATGCATGTTTATATTAGATAGGATATTAGTTGCACGTTATATTGGGTAATATATATCTGTTGCACTTTGGTATTTGGTAAGATATCAATTAATTTTTCACGGGAATAGTAGGATATTAATTACACTGCAGATTTCAAAGGATAGTGTTGAGTCAAAACGTGTTTATAACCAATGGCATTGGTGGGTACTAAAACGTTAAACGTGTTTGGTACTCAAAATTGAAACGATTTGAACCGCTAGATAACATGATTTGACGGTCGAGATGGTTTGGATCTGCCCATTTGGATCTTTTTATATTGGTATAGATGGGTGTTGTTTTCTTGTGATCAATTAATAAATTCTCATTTTAAAAGAAAATCCGTGATTTCCTATTTTTCAGAATTTAGAAAAGTCTTGAAAAATTGTACATACCATAGAAGATTTTAAACAATGTTAAAATTTTAAAAAACTACAATTATGAAAAAATATCCCGGAATTCTCAGAAAATATTTTTATTTTTAAAACTGATCATGAATTTGACATATTATTAACGGTTTAAATATTGGTTATAAATAAGAAAATGTTCATGAATTATTTTGACAAAAATGCAAATTAAAAAAAACTATTATGAGTTCCAGAAAAATGTTGATGCACATAAACTATGTTCCTGAATTTCAAAAAATATTCATAAATTTGAAAATAATCACAATTAAAAATTTAAAAATATAATTGAATGGGAAAATAGAAAAAGAAAGTGAAAAAAGAAAGAAAAAAATGATTGTAAAAGAAATAACATAACCTTGCCAATATTAAAAGGACCGTTCTACAGGCAGATACAATAGCGTTTTCAGGGGTCATGATATGTGCCGCATTGCCAGATTAACCATGCGAAGAAAATAAAAATTAATTCCAAGACTGAAGACTGACACCCCAAAGCGCGTGTTATGCCAACTCCAACGCACGGGAGCAAACTGACGTCCGAACGACTGGATTGTGTCCGTCCGGATGCGGTCGTCCGGCCATCGGTGTGCCCGAGCCGACCGCTGCATCGCAAATTTTTGTCCGTTTTTGGACTTCTAAATTTCGTCCTAAATAGACATTGCAAATATTTTAAAAATGATACATATTACATAAAAGTCCACAATGTCTTAAGGCCACACATTAAGCTAAACTTGAAATTAGAAAAAAAACACATAAAAACTTGTTTTAGGGCCGTCGTCGCCGTGGCCGCCGTATTCAGTCAACGTCGTCCTTGTCGACCATAGTGAGGTCGATGTAGGGCGATGGCTGCCGTAGGTGAGTTGGCAGCCCCTGTGGCGGCTGCCAGGTGGGAGGCGCCTGCACCATTTCTAGCCGTGGCGGCGACAGTGACCATGTGTCGGCACCCACCCATGCGGGCGGCACGGGAGCATACTCCAGCATGCACGACACCGTCTTCGTCCACGTCCAGGACTGCCTCGCCAAGGCCATGGTGGGTGGCTCCTCGAACACCTCCTCCTTGACGTCCAGCTGTAGGATGATGACGTTGCCGGCGGCCGCCAAAGCCACCATCTCGTCGAGGCCTCCCATTTGGTGCGATCGTGCTCCCAGACAGAGTCCTCGAGCACCCTCCTCTCCAGCTCCTCCTCCTTGGCGGACATGGTGGGAGGTGGTGGTTGTGGGGAAGGCGTCGGCGTTAGCACGCGCACCCGCGCATGACCGGGGCAGGCTGAGAGCGCGCGTGCAGTTGGCTCAGAGCACGATCGGAAAAATAGGATTGCCGGCCCAGGTCGTGTTCGTTCCGAAACCACGTGTTCCAGAGTGGGTAATCGATGGCGTACCTGGCGGTGTTGACGAGGTCCGACGGTAGACGAGGGAGTACGTACTATACCTAGCTCTCCCCATCCTTCTTCCGTGCCTTTTTCCTCTTTATTTTTTCGGGCTTATTGCTAGCACTTGCATTCATATTGGTCACGCCTAGCTGACCTTATTTGCATTCTTTGAATTGAAAGAGAGTTGCTACATTCGCAGACCGCACATGCACAAGCGTGCCCGTGGGGAAGGATGTGCTCTCTTCTCGCACAACCTTATTTGCATTTATGTGTGCCCGTCTCCTGAAGCGTAAAACGTCTTGGGAGAAAGTGACATGGCACACCCCTCCCCAGCTTCTTTTAAAATCGCCATTTCATATTATTTTTACAATCCTATTTAGTTAATGTCTAATTAGCTAGAATTGTAAAAAGCATATGGAGTGGTGATTCCGGGAGAAGCTGGAGAGGGGGGTGATTCTGATAGAATCGCCCAAAAGAATTGGTCCTTAGTTGGCGTCCCTCCGACGTAGCACACCCTCTGCTCGACGTCCAGCAGGAGCCCAACTGGCCCTAGTGTAGACTTAATCGATGCTTGAATTTTTCCTTCGTATGAAAAACAACACTCGCATAGATTCCACACAATTTACGTAGGCTGAACCACACCGTCAGTGTAGTAACCAACCTAAGCGAATGTGTATATATAGGTTGAGAAAACGAGAAAAAAAATACGGGGGACGGACGGCAATTCAGGCCGTTACAGCCTTGTGCAGCGCTCCAGGCCCATTTCCTCCGGAAGCATGAAAAAACCCCACGAACGCAAGTCCCTGTGCTGCGATGCGACCACGTCGAGCAATTAACCCGGCCAAAACGAATCCAGCAACTTAATAATACTCCCTCCGATCAAAATAAAAGTGTCGTGGTTTTAGTTATTATAATACTATAATGCAATTATGCAAGGAGGGCAGTGAAATGCTAAATATTACATAGCAGAACGGAAGCTCTTCATGAGAGCATACGTCATGCCATATAGGCAGTGAAATATGGGCCCTGATTACATAGAATGGGATGCACTGTGGCTACCAGTACATGATTACATAGAATGGAAGCTCTTCATGAGAGCGCATATGGCCACAGATAAACAAGGGACCTGTGTTAGATAGATTACTCTAGTACTTTGGTAATTAACCAACAACAACCATACTGACTGACTGCATCAGCACAGCAGCACTGATCTAGCGTTGAAGATTGAGCCAAGCCTACTACCACTACTGGAATTAGCTTATTTGCCATCTGTTCATTCTTTGTTGTCCGCTTGCTCACAACAAAAAAGATCTTTACCGTCAACCACAAGAAAACGGACGGCAAAGATGTGACTGATGGCAAACAAAGTCTTTGCCATCAGCCCGTTCTTTGCCGTCCGCTGGCTAACGGCAAAGAATCTTTGTCGTCCACTAGCAGCCGGCAAAAAGGTGGGTGGGTCCAGCTATTGTTTAACCAACTCAAGCCCATCGGCCCCACCTCTTTGCCATCCGCAAGCGGACGACAAAGAATCTTTGCCGACTGTTGGCTGACGGCAAAGAGGCGGGTACGTTAACGGCCGTCCCGCCCCCCTCTCTTCTCTCCACTCTCTCATTCCTCCCCACCCACACCCGTGCCGCCGCCGACCCTGTCTGCCGTAGCCGGCCGCCCCGCACCCCTCCCTTGCGCCCCCCGACCTCCACCGCACCCCCGCCGCCCCTTCCACGTCGCCCCGCCCC
>NC_041390.1:65621932-65632999 GCF_002162155.2 Triticum dicoccoides | reverse complement strand
GACACCCCAATCCTGACACCCCGACCCCGACCCTGACACCCCGACCCCGACACCCCGACACCCTGACACCACACCCGACCCCGTATATATATGTGTTGATCGGGTGTATTTTTTATGGTCATGATTATGATACACTTAAATTATATACATATTATTATGTTCATGTCAGGTATCCAAATCTTTTTATGTTGTACTAATTTCGTTTACTTTTTTTCATTGCAGGTGTTGACAGGATGGTGGGCAAGGGCCAAAGCGCCCCGATCCTCCTGCGAGCGCTACTGGGAGGGGTGGTTCCATTATTCCAGCCCAGCCCCTCCGGAGAGTGCTGCTAGACAGTATGCAGACAACTGCGGCGGGTGCTTCTTCTTAGGCTGGGAGAGGTCGGGGGAGGACGAATAAGCCTGCTAGAGGTGCACGTGGCAGCGGGAGAGGAAGGAAGGCTGTTACGCCTTCCTCGCCGCCACCCTCAGCTGATTCACCCGACTATAGGAGTGCTCCGTCTGAGGTGGACCCGTCTCGGACACCGGTCCATGAGCCTCCGGTCGCTGATCCTTCCCCCCACCAGACTCGGGTCGCCGATCCTTCGCCCCACGTTAGTCCGGTCCCAGAGTCTTTGTCTCAGAAAACTCTGGTCACGGGGTCTTTGTCCCAGAAGACTCAAGTGTAACACCCCAGATGTAACTTACCCAATTTGTACTCCAACTCTTGCCGTTTCCGGCGTTAAGTTATTTTATTTTCTCGGGTTCGGGTTTTCGTCTCCGTGTGTTGTTGTCGTTGTCATACATCTCATATCATGTCATCTTGTGCATTGCATTTGCATACGTGTTTGTCTCATGCATTCAAGCATTTTCCCCGTTGTCCGTTTTGCATTCTGGCGCTTCGTTCTCCTCCGGTGGTCATTTCTAGTTTTCTTTCGTGTGTGGGGATTAAACATTTCCGTATTGGACCGAGACTTGCCAAGCGGCCTTGGTTTACTACCGGTAGACCGCCTGTCAAGTTTCGCACCATTTGGACGTCGTTTGATACTCCAACGGTTAACCGAGGGACCAAAAAGGCCTCGTGTGTGCTGCAGCCCAACACCCCTCTATTTTTCCTCAAAACCCACCTAACTCTGCTCCATCATCTAGATCGTTCGATCACGATCGCGTGGCCGAAAACCGCACCTCATTTGGACTCTCCTAGCTCCCTCTATGCCTATTTAAAGAACCCCTCCGAATCCGGATCTCCCTCTTCCCTGAAACCCTAATTTTTCCTCTCCGCGCCGGCCGGACACGTCCGATCCGCCGCCGCCAACCAATCGCCGAGCGCCACCTGTCCCGCACCCACATCACCGTCCCGCGCGCCGCCAGGCCCGCCGGGACCCGAGGCCGGTCTCCGCGGCCCAGCGCGTCGCCGCCCGCACCGCTCCCCGCCGCCCGAGCGCGCCGCCACCTCCTCCGAGCCGCCGCCGTCGGAGCAAGCCGGCTCGAGCCGCCGTGCGCCGCCTCCACCGCCCGCCGCCTTCGCGCCTCGCCGCGCGCGAGCTCGCCGCCGCAATCCGACGTTGCGAGGCCGGCCCGAGCACCTCTCCTCGCCAGCGTGCCCCGCTCCTCTCGCCGGAGCCCATCGTCGCAGGAGCCGCCACCTCGCCGGAGTTCTCCTCCCTCGCCGTCCAGATCTGGTGGTTGGACCAGATCCACCTGTCCCCGATCCAAACGCACGTGCCGTTCCCCGGATCTCCTCGTCCCGGGTCCTCCTCGTCCCGTTTCCCGCGAGGTCTAATTTCTTCTAAGTCCCGAAATCCCAGATCCATGTGCCCTTCTTCATGGCCTCGTAACTTTGCATCCGTAGCTCCGATTCATGCATATAGCATATCAAAATGTTCACATCAGAGAGTACATCATTTCATTCCATTGCATCATTTTCATTTGAGTTCATCTTGATGCCAGAAATGCTGTTAGAAGAGGGCTACTTGAGATAATTGTCAGATCTGCTACTCCATTTAGGGTTTTGTCATTTTTGCCATGATTAATGTGTGCATGATATGCCATGATGCTCCACATATGTTTTGTTAAGGGTTTTGTCATCTTTCCAGAGGTGCAACCCATGTATTTTTGTAATGTGTGTGGTGACTAGTGCAAGCTTGCAAAGTGAGGCACTTGGTAATTCTGATTTCAGGGACTTAGCATTTCCACTAAGTCCTTGAGCTGTTTATCTCACAATGCCATATGTTCATGTTGTTTCCTAGTGATCCGTGCCTCTTTTGAGGATGATCAGTAAGGATGTTTTATTCATCTTGTATTGCTCTATCCATCCATGTCTTTGTTTGATATTATGGAGCACCCTATCTTGAGTCAATCGAGCTCTACTTTTGCTACTTTGTGAATCTGGGCAGATTGTCAACTTGTTTGCAATTTTGCCGATGATGTTATAGTTGATCCGTGCATGCTATGTTATTGTTTTTGCCATGCCTAGCTTGCATTTGGTGTGCTCTTGATGGGTGTGTGCTTAGATTATCATGTCTTGCACCGTAGTGAGTGCATCGAGCTCGTAAACATGCCTACTTGAGTTATGTTTTCAGC
Organism: Triticum dicoccoides; assembly: GCF_002162155.2. NCBI lineage: Eukaryota > Viridiplantae > Streptophyta > Magnoliopsida > Poales > Poaceae > Triticum > Triticum dicoccoides. The sequence goes on along the minus strand of NC_041390.1, from coordinate 65,630,438 downwards.
ATGCTCCTGTTTTCACCAAGTCTAAAAACTGATTATGTTTTTGCCATGTTCACATGCTTGCAATTGTATTTTCTGATCCCTTTTGGCTCAAGGTCACTAAGGGACTTTTGTTAAGCTCTTTGAGTAGCTCCATGCCATGCTTTGCTTTGCCATGTTCAGGTCCTGTAGCATGTACTTTTTTTGCTCCAAAGAGAGCTACCTGATCTGAAATTCCAGACAAGTATTAATTTCACTAAGTCTGAGATCTGTTTGCCATATGCATTTTTGCCATGCTTGTTTGAACCTGTTAATGGATGATTTGGCTGTAGCTCAATGCTAGACTTTTGTTAAGCATCTTGAGTGCACCCCTGCCATGTATTTTGTTGTCATGTTTGGGTGCTGTAGCATGTTAATCTCGTTGCATTTAGATGGCTACTTGCTGTAAATCGCAGACCGGTGTCATATTTGTTTTGCTTGTCATTTCCAAACCGTAACTCCGATTCCGGCGTTCTTTATATCGTTTTCAAGCGATTTCATCTCATCTTTCCAGTGTCACACTTGGAATTCCAAGTTGAGGCCAGGTTCATGCGTTTCCTGTCATATCTTGCATTTTGCATCCTGCATCGCATCCCGCATAGCATATCATCATTGCATCATCTTGTTTGGTCCTTGCACGTGGTTGATTGTGTCCTTGTTGCTTGTTTGTCTCGTTTGGGTAGAGCCGGGATATGAGTTCGCTAACGAGGAGCCCGTTGAGTTTGCTTTCGAGGATCCAGTCAACTCTGACAACTTTGCAGGCAAGATGATCATACCCTCGAAATCACTACTATCTTTGCTATGCTAGTGTGCTCGCTCTTTTTCTATGCCAATGCTACGATGCCTACCATTTGCTTTCAAGCCTCCCAAATTGCCATGTCAAACCTCTAACCCACCTTGTCCTAGCAAACCGTTGATTGGCTATGTTACCGCTTTGCTCAGCCCCTCTTATAGCGTTGCTAGTTGCAGGTGAAGATTGGAGGCCGTTCCTTGTTGGAACATTTATTTACTTGTTGGCATATCATTATATTGCTATGTTATCTTAATGCATCTATATACTTGGTAAAGGGTGGAAGGCTCGGCCTCTCGCCTAGTGTTTTGTTCCACTCTTGCCGCCCTAGTTTCCGTCATATTGGTGTTATGTTCCCGAATTTTGCGTTCCTTACGCGGTTGGGTTATAATGGGAACCCCTTGATAGTTCGCCTTGATTAAAGCTTTTCCAGCAATGCCCAACCTTGGTTTTACCATTTGCCACCTAGCCTCTTTTCCCTTGGGTTTCCGGAGCCCGAGGGTCATCTTATTTTAACCCCCCCGGGGCAGTGCTCCTCTGAGTGTTGGTCCCACCGAGCGATGTCCGGGGCTACCAGGGGCAACTCTGGGTTGGTCTACCCGACGTCTGGCTCATCTGAGTGTGCCCTGAGAACGAGATATGTGCAGCTCCTATCGGGATTTGTCGGCACATTCGGGCGGTGTTGCTGGTCCTGTTTTAACCTGTTGAAGTGTCTTGAAGAACCGAGATACCGAGTCTGATCGGAACGTCTTGGGAGGAGGTCTATTCCTTCGTTGACCGTGAGAGCTTGTCATGGGCTAAGTTGGGACTCCCCTGCAGGGATTTGAACTTTCGAAAGCCGTGCCCGCGGTTATGGGCAGATGGGAATTTGTTAATGTCCGGTTGTAGATAACTTGAACCTTAACTTAAATTAAAATGAATCAACCGAGTGTGTTACCGTGCTGGCCTCTTCTCGGCGGAGTCCAGGAAGTGGACACGGTGTTGGAGTAATGTTTGTGCAGGTTGTTCTCTAGTTTCTCGCTCGCGCTTTGCCTCCTCTTCTCGCTCTCTTTTTCGAATAAGTTAGCCACCGTATATGCTAGTCGCTTGCTGCAGCTCCACATATATTTACCTAGCCTAACCTATAAGCTTAAATAGTCTTGATCGCGAGGGTACGAAATTGCTGAGTCCCTGTGGCTCACAGATTACTATTACACCAGATGCAGGGCCTGATGATTCCGCTCCAGGAGACGCGCTTGAGCTCAAGTGGGAGTTCGACGAAGACTCTCAACGTTACTATGTTTCCTTTCCTGATGATCAGTAGTGGTGCCCAGTTGGGGGAGATTGAGACCGTGTCGCATGTTGGGTTCTCTTTTATTTTGGCGCCGTAGTCAAGCCATGAGTATTTGGATGATGTAATGTTATTAATGTACTTGATTGATGTGGCGAGTGTAAGCCAACTATGTTATCCCTTTTTATTATCTATATTACATGGGATGTTTGTGATGATTGCCTGACTTGCGACATATGCCTTCAATGCGATTATGCCTCTAAGTCGTGCCTCGACACGTGGGAGATATAGTCGCATCGAGGGTGTTACAAGTTGGTATCAGAGCCTTCCCCGACCTTAGGAGCCCCATTGTTTGATCGTTTTTAGCAGCCGAGTTGTGTCTAGAAAAATGTTTTGAGTCATTTAGGATTATATATCGGAGACTTTAGGAATTCTTTTTACTTTCTAGTCTCCTCATCGCTCTGGTAAGGCATCCTGACGTAGAGTTTTGACTCTTCTCTTCTCAAATTTCACTAAATTTTTTTTAGGATCACGCGGGTATCTTGGAATCGTTCCGATGGTTTTATGATGAGAACATTGTCTTGGTGCCTCCTGTTAGGGGTTTTGTGAAGTGTCCAGGGGAGTTGAGCTCTGAGGTGTTGTCGTCATAATTTTATCGTTGCAATTCTGGAATACCTGAGTTTAGTACGCCGACATCGAAAATCTCTTTTATGCGGTTCGTTGGTGAGATAACCTCGACGCCACCCAGTACTGGGGCGGGAGTTCGGGAGTATCGCCATAACTTGTATAACGGATGCTTTTCGAAGGTTGAGGTAGATGGTTTCCGAAGGTTTCTCGGTTATGTGTTGAAGGATGGATATAGCTGGATGTAGGAATTGCTAGATTTGGGTGAGATATTATGCTTCCCCTGTATCCCCAACACCTGATTACATAACCGGAAAGGTTCGGGAGTTTCATAGGTGGGAATTCTAGTAGCTCTAGTTCTTCTTCCATGGATATTGGTTTGAGATTGGGATTTCTTACCGATTATTTGTTCTTGATCCGTACCTTGTTGATTTATTTCTCTACCTAAATTCTACGTGGCATCTCAATTTATGGATATGTGACCATTTCAAGAGGAATGCATTCGTTCATTTTGTTCGGATGTGAAGACTATATGTTGCAATTTTCATTCCGTTGGTTTCAGCTTCAATATTGTCTATCAATGTGCTAATGGTGGTCAACATCTTCAGGATGGCTCCTCCAACGCGCACGACTCCGAATCCTGATCCGCCACCACCTCCACCTCCTCTAGAGGCATGGCAAGCTGTGATGGCCGCAACCAATGCAAACACACAGTTGATCATGCAAATTCTCCAAGAGCGCAATCAAGGCAACCAAGGGAACCAAGGCAACAATCAGAATCACTCTGCTACACTCAACCAGTTCCTTGCTAACGGGCCAAAGACTTTCAGCAATTGTGTTGAGGCAACCGATGCTGACGATTGGCTTGTGGATCTGTGCAAGCATTTCGAGTGCAGTAACGTCAGGCCTGAGGACTTTGTCAAGTTCGCTTCCTTCCAACTCAAAGATCAAGCTGCAGAATGGTTCCAGCAGTACAAGGACTCCAGAGGTGGACGTGTTATCACTTGAGATGAATTCCGTCAAGATTTCCGAGCTCATCATATTCCGCAGAGCATGGTTGAAAGCAAGCGTGAGGAATTCCGCAACCTGAAGCAAGGCTCTTTGTCTGTCTATGACTACAACAAGTTGTTCCAGAAGCTCGCCCGCTTTGCCAAGCAGGACGTGCCTGATGAGAAGAGCATGATATACCAGTTCAGAGGTGGTCTCAGAGAAGAAATCCAGCTCGCTCTTGTTCTCTTTGAGCCCTTGAGGTACGATGAGTTCTACAACATGGCATTGAAGCAAGAGGCCGCTCAATTGAGGTGTTATGCTTCCAAGAAGCGAGTCAGAGATGTTACCCCTTCTTCCTCTACTCAAGTGGCCAAGCAGCAGAAGTATTGGCTTCCTCCTCCTCCGTTCCGTCAGCCGTATCAGCAGAAGAGCAAAGGTGGCAGTGGATCTTCCCACCCACCCAACCCTGGCTTTCAGAACAAGACTTCGTCTCAAGCTCCAAGATCGAGTGCTCCGTACCACTGTCCGCTTTCAGAGGTCACGTGCAACAAGTTCCAACAAAAGGGTCACTATGCCAACAAGTGTTTCAACCAGAGGCGTCTTCCTCCTCCTCCTCCTCCTGTTAGATCGGCAAGTACAACTATGGTCAAGCATAACCCCAAGTCCGCCAAGGTCAACTTGATGAATGCAGCTCAGGCAGAGGACTCATCAGATGTCATTATGGGTAACCTTCCTGTTAATGATATTCCTGCAAAAGTTCTTTTTGACACTAGTGCATCGCATTGTTTTATCTCGAGGCCATTTTTTTCTAAGCATGAGTTGCCTTTACAAGATTTGCCTAGACAGTTATCTATGGTTTCTCCAGGTAAATTCATGAATGCAAGCGCTATCGCCCCAGATGTTACTATCACCTTGGGTGACTACAAGTTTCTCTCTTCTCCGTTGGTTCTTGGTAACTCGGATATTGATCTTATTCTCGGGATGGATTGGCTTTCTAAGCACAAGGCTCAGCTTGATTGTGCAGCCAGGCAGATTCAATTGACTCATTCGTCTGAGGATGTAATTGTCTTTGCCGCTCGTGATGATACCATCCGCCTGTTTTCTCTCAATGAGAAGGGTGAACTCGATGCCATCTCGCAAATTCCAGTCATTTGCGACTATCAAGACGTCTTTCCAAAAGAGCTTCCAGGAATGCCTCCGCACCGGCCAGTTGAATTCGTTATTGATCTTGAGCCCAGTACGGAACCTGTGTGCAAGCGTCCTTACAAGCTCGGACCTGAAGAGTTGAAGGAGCTGAAGAAGCAACTCGATATTCAAGAGAAAATGGATCTCATCCGGCATAGTTCTTCTCCGTGGGGTTGTGGTGTTCTTTTTGTGAAGAAGAAGGATGGAACGGACCGACTTTGTGTTGATTACCGTCCATTGAACAAGAAGACCATCAAGAACAAATACCCACTTCCCAACATCAATGAGCTGTTCGAACAACTCAAAGGTGACCAAGTATTCTCCAAGCTTGATCTCCGTATGGGTTATCATCAGATTCGTATCCGTGAGCAAGATATTCCCAAGACGGCTTTCAGGACAAGCTATGGTTCATACGAATACACTGTCATGTCTTTTGGCCTCGTCAACGCTCCTTTGACTTTCTCTCGCATGATGAACTTCATCTTCAACGCCTACACCAATGACTTCGTTTTGGTCTATCTCGAAGACATTCTGGTTTTCTCGAAGAACAAGGAAGATCATGCCAAGCACTTGCGTTTGGTTCTTGATAAGCTCAGAGAACACAAGTTCTACGCCAAGTTCTCCAAGTGTGAATTTTTGCTCGATGAGGTTCTTTATCTTGGTCATATCATCTCTGCCAAGGGCATTGCCGTGAATCCTGAGAAGGTGTCTGCAATTGCGAATTGGGAACCTCCTCAGAACGTGAAGCAACTCCGTAGCTTTCTCGGTCTCGCAAGCTACTGTCGAAGATTCGTTGAAAACTTTTCTAAGATCGCGAAGCCTCTCTCAAATCTTCTCCAGAAGCACGTCAAGTACGTTTGGTCTCCGGAGTGTGACATTGCTTTCAACACTTTGAAAGAGAAATTGATCACTGCTCCAGTTCTGACTCCGCCTGATGAATCGAAGCCGTACGAGGTCTTTTGTGATGCCTCTCTCCAAGGTCTTGGCGCAGTGTTGATGCAAGAGAAGAAAGTTGTTGCTTATACATCTCGCCAGTTGAAGCCCAATGAGAAGAACTACCCCATTCATGATCTCGAGTTGGCGGCAGTGGTGCATGCTCTTTTGACTTGGAGACATCTTCTATTGGGAAGAAAAGTGGACATTTTCACTGATCACAAGAGTCTCAAGTACATCTTCACTCAGCCTAATCTCAACCTCAGGCAAACTCGATGGGTCGAAATGATTCAAGAGTATAATCCGAGTATCGAGTATAATCCAGGCAAGGCCAATGTGATTGCTGACGCATTGAGCAGGAAGGCTTATTGCAACAGTCTGATTCTCAAGCCTTATCAACCCGAGCTTTGTGAAGCTTTCCACAAACTTAATCTGCAAGTTGTTCCTCAAGGTTTCCTCGCCAACCTTCAAGTCTCTCCTACCTTGGAAGACCAGATTCGCCAAGCCCAGCTTCTTGATGCTATGGTGAAAAAGGTGAAGATTGGGATTGCCAAGAGTCAACCCAAGTACAAGTGCTACCACCTTGATGACAAGGATACTCTCTTCTTCGAGGATCGTATTGTTGTACCCAAAGGTGACCTCCGTAAAGTGATCATGAACGAGGCTCACAATTCTCTCCTCTCCATCCACCCTGGGAGTACGAAGATGTATCAGGACCTCAAGCAGGCTTATTGGTGGACTCGAATAAAGCGCGAGATTGCTCAATTCGTGAATGAATGTGATGTCTGCAGAAGAGTGAAGGCAGAACACCAAAGGCCAGCTAGTCTCCTCCAACCTCTTGCCATTCCAGAATGGCAGTTTGACCACATTAAAATGGACTTCGTGACTGGGTTTCCAAAGTCCAAGCGTGGCAATGATGCTATATTCGTTGTCATCGACAAACTCACCAAAGTGGCTCACTTTCTTCCTATCAAAGAGTCGATCACTGCAGCTCAATTGGCGGAACTCTATACCTCCCGGATTGTCTCTCTGCACGGTATTCCACAAGTGATCTCTTCAGACCGTGGCAGCATCTTTACCTCCAAGTTTTGGGATTCTTTTCAGAAGGCCATGGGCACCAACATCCGCTTCAGCACAACTTTCCATCCTCAAACTAGCGGTCAAGTCGAGCGTGTCAATCAGATTCTTGAAGATATGCTCAGGGCTTGTGTGATCTCCTTCAACATGAAGTGGGAGGATTGTCTTCCTTATGCTGAATTCTCCTACAACAACAGTTTTCAAGCAAGTTCGGGCAAGGCCCCATTTGAAATTCTGTATGGTAGGAAGTGTCGTACCCCTCTCAACTGGTCTGAAACCGGCGAACGTCAGCTTTTGGGTAATGACTTAATCACAGAGGCAGAGGATATGTGCAAAGTCATTCGTGATAACCTCAAAGCAGCCCAATCCCGCCAGAAGAGCTACTATGATAGTAAGCACCGTGATTTGGCTTTCGAGATCGGAGATCATGTTTACCTCCGCGTCTCTCCTATGAAAGGTACTCGTCGCTTCGGTATCAAAGGGAAGCTTGCCCCCAGATACGTGGGACCTTTCAAGATTGTCAGCAAGAGAGGCGATCTCGCCTATCAACTCAAGCTTCCTTCAAACTTTGCAAATGTTTATGATGTGTTCCATGTCTCTCAGCTCCGAAAGTGCTTCAAGACTCCTGACCGTACCGTCAAATTCGAGGACATTGAGCTCCAAGAAGATCTCTCCTATCGTGAGCACCCAGTGGCTATTCTTGAAGAGACTGAACGCAAGACTCACAACAAGTCAATCAAATTTCTCAAAGTCAAGTGGTCACACCATTCCAACCGTGAAGCTACCTGGGAATGCGAGGATCACCTCCGTTTTGAATACCCGGCGTTCTTTCAGTCCTAGATCTCGGGACGAGATCCTTTCGTAGTGGTGGAGTGTTGTAACACCCCGGATATAACTTACCCAATTTGTACTCCAACTCTTGCTGTTTTCGGCGTTAAGTTATTTTATTTTCTCGGGTTTGGGTTTTCATCTGTGTGTGTTGTTGTCGTTGTCATGCATCTCATATCATGTCATCTTGTGCATTGCATTTGCATACGTGTTTGTCTCATGCATTCGAGCATTTTCCCCGTTGTCCGTTTTGCATTCCGGCGCTTCGTTCTCCTCCGGTGGTCATTTCTAGTTTTCTTTCGTGTGTGGGGATTAAACATTTCCGGATTGGACCAAGACTTGCCAAGCGGCCTTGGTTTACTACCGGTAGACCGCCTGTCATGTTTCGCACCATTTGGACTTCATTTGATACTCCAACGGTTAACCGAAGGATCGAAAAGGCCTTGTGTGTGCTGCAGCCCAACAACCCTCCATTTTCCCCCAAAACCCACATAACTCTGCTCCATCATCTAGATTGTTCGATCACGATCGCGTGGCCGAAAACCGCACCTCATTTGGACTCTCCTAGCTCCCTCTATGCTATTTAAAGAACCCTCCGAATCCGGATCTCCCCCTTCCCCGAAACCCCAATTTTTCCTCTCCGCGCCGGCCGGACACGTCCGTCCGGGCCGGACACGTCCGTCCAGGCTGGACACGTCCAATCCGCCGCCGCCAACCAATCGCCGAGCGCCACCTGTCCCGCGCCCACATCGCCGTCCCGCGCGCCGCCAGGCCCGCCGGGGCCCGAGGCCGGC
>NC_041390.1:65608145-65621705 GCF_002162155.2 Triticum dicoccoides | reverse complement strand
CGCCGCCCGAGTGCGCCGCCTCCTCCTCTGAGCCGCCGCCGCCGGAGCAAGCCGGCCCGAGCCGCCGTGCGCCGCCTCCACCGCCCACCGCCTTCGCGCCTCGCCGCGCGCGAGCTCACCGCCGCCATCCAACGTTGCGAGGCCGACCCGAGCACCTCTCCTCGCCGGCGTGCCCCGCTCCTTTTGCCGGAGCCCATCGTCGCAGGAGCCGCCGTCTCGCCGGAGTTCTCCTCCCTCGCCGGCCGGATCTGGTGGTTGGACCAGATCCACCGGTCCCCGATCCAAACGCCCGCGCCGTTCCCCGGATCTCCTCGTCCCGGGTCCTCCTCGTCCCGTTTCCCGCGAGGTCTAATTTCTTCTAAGTCCAGAAATCCCAGATCCATGTGCCCTTCTTTATGGCCTCGTAACTTTGCATCCGTAGCTCCGATTCATGCATATAGCATATCAAAATGTTCATCTCAGAGAGTATAATTGTCAGATCTGCTACTCCATTTAGGGTTTTGTCATTTTTGCCATGATTAATGTGTGCATGATATGCCATGATGCTCCACATATATTTTGTTAAGAATTTTGTCATCTTTCCAGAGGTGCAACCCATGTATTTTTGTAATGTGTGTGGTGACTAGTGCAAGCTTGCAAAGTGAGGCACTTGGTAATTCTAATTTCAAGGACTTAGCATTTCCATTAAGTCCTTGAGCTGTTTATCTCATGATGCCATATGTTCATGTTGTTTCCTAGTGATCCGTGCCTCTTTTGAGGATGATCAGTAAGGATGTTTTATTCATCTTGTATTGCTCTATCCATCCATGTCTTTGTTTGTGATTATGGAGCACCCTAGCTTGAGTCAATCGAGATCTACTTTTGCTACTTTGTGAATCTGGGCAGATTGTCAACTTGTTTGCAATTTTGCCAGTGATGTTATAGTTGATCCATGCATGCTATGTTATTGTTTTTGCCATGCCTAGCTTGCATTTGGTGTGTTATTGATGGGTGTGTGCTTAGCTTATCATGTCTTGCACCGTAGTGAGTGCATCGAGCTCGTAAATATGCCTACTTGAGTTATGTTTTCAGCATGCTCCAGTTTTCACTAAGTCTGAAAACTGATTATGTTTTTGCCATGTTCACATGCTTGCAATTGTATTTTCTGATCCCTTTTGGCTCAAGGTCACTAAGGGACTTTTGTTAAGCTCTTTGAGTATCTCCATGCCATGCTTTACTTTGCCATGTTAAAGTTCTGTAGCATGTAGTTTTGTTACTCCGAAGAGAGCTACCTGATCTGAAATTCCAGACAAGTGTTAATTTCAGTAAGTCTGAGATCTGTTTGCCATATGCATTTTTGCCATGCTTGTTTGAACCTGTTAATGGATGATTTGGCCGTAGCTCAGTGCTAGACTTTTGTTAAGCATCTTGAGTGCACCCCTGCCATGTATTTTGTTGTCATGTTTGGGTGCTGTAGCATGTTAATCTCGTTGCATTTAGATGGCTACTTGCTGTAAATCGCAGACCGGTGTCATATTTGTTTTGCTTGTCATTTCCAAACCGTACCTCCGATTCCGGCGTTCTTTATATCGTTTTCAAGCGATTTCATCTCATCTTTCCAGTGGCACACTTGGAATTCCAAGTTGAGGCCAGGTTCATGCGTTTCCTGTCATATCTTGCATTTTGCATCCTGCATCGCATCCCGCATAGCATATCATCATTGCATCATCTTGTTTGGTCCTTGCACGTGGTTGATTGTGTCCTTGTTGCTTGTTTGTCTTGTTTGGGTAGAGCCGGGATACGAGTTCGCTAACGAGGAGCCCGTTGAGTTTGCTTTCGAGGATCCAGTCAACTCTGACAACTTTGCAGGCAAGATGATCATACCCTCGAAATCACTACTATCTTTGCTATGCTAGTGTGCTCGCTCTTTTTCTATGCCAATGCTACGATGCCTACCATTTGCTTTCAAGCCTCCCAAATTGCCATGTCAAACCTCTAACCCACCTTGTCCTAGCAAACCGTTGATTGGCTATGTTACCGCTTTGCTCAGCCCCTCTTATAGCGTTGCTAGTTGCAGGTGAAGATTGGAGGCCGTTCCTTGTTGGAACATTTATTTACTTGTTGGCATATCATTATATTGCTATGTTATCTTAATGCATCTATATACTTGGTAAAGGGTGGAAGGCTCGGCCTCTCGCCTAGTGTTTTGTTCCACTCTTGCCGCCCTAGTTTCCGTCATATCGGTGTTATGTTCCCGAATTTTGCGTTCCTTACGCGGTTGGGTTATAATGGGAACCCCTTGATAGTTCGCCTTGATTAAAGCTTTTCCAGCAATGCCCAACCTTGGTTTTACCATTTGCCACCTAGCCTCTTTTCCCTTGGGTTTCCGGAGCCCGAGTGTCATCTTATTTTAACCCCCCCGGGCCAGTGCTCCTCTGAGTGTTGGTCCCACCGAGCGATGTTCGGGGCTACCAGGGGCAACTCTGGGTTGGTCTACCCGACGTCTGGCTCATCTGAGTGTGCCCTGAGAACGAGATATGTGCAGCTCCTATCGGGATTTGTCGGCACATTCGGGCGGTGTTGCTGGTCCTGTTTTAACCTGTTGAAGTGTCTTGAAGAACCGAGATACCGAGTCTGATCGGAACGTCTTGGGAGGAGGTCTATTCCTTCGTTGACCGTGAGAGCTTGTCATGGGCTCAGTTGGGACTCCCCTGCAGGGATTTGAACTTTCTAAAGCCGTGCCCGCGGTTATGGGCAGATGGGAATTTGTTAATGTCCGGTTGTAGATAGCTTGAACCTTAACTTAAATTAAAATGAATCAACCGAGTGTGTTACCGTGATGGCCTCTTCTCGGCGGAGTCTGGGAAGTGGACACGGTGTTGGAGTAATGTTTGCGCAGGTTGTTCTCTAGTTTCTCGCTCGCGCTTTGCCTCCTCTTCTCGCTCTCTTTTGCGAATAAGTTAGCCACCGTATATGCTAGTCGCTTGCTGCAGCTCCACATATATTTACCTTGCCTAACCTATAAGCTTAAATAGTCTTGATCGCGAGGGTACGAGATTGCTGAGTCCCTCTGGCTCACAGATTACTATTACACCAGATGCAGGGCCTGATGATTCCGCTCCAGGAGACGCGCTTGAGCTCAAGTGGGAGTTCGACAAAGACTCTCAATGTTACTATGTTTCCTTTCCTGATGATCAGTAGTGGTGCCCAGTTGGGGGAGATTGGGACCGTGTCGCATGTTGGGTTCTCTTTTATTTTGGCGCCGTAGTCGGGCCATGAGTGTTTGGATGATATAATGTTATTAATGTACTTGATTGACGTGGCGAGTGTAAGCCAATTATGTTATCCCTTTTTATTATCTATATTACATGGGATGTTTGTGATGATTGCCTGACTTGCGACATATGCCTTCAATGCGATTATGCCTCTAAGTCGTGCCTCGACACGTGGGAGATATAGTCGCATCGAGGGTGTTACATCAGGTCACTGGGTCATCATCCCATAAGACTCCGGTCACGGGGTCTTCGGGCCACGAGACTCCGGGAGGCTTGTGGCCCGGAGGATGGTAGCGAGGACACCTTTTCAGATGATAGCTACAACGACGACGAGCTCTTTGAGAAGGGCAAGAAGGTCTACGAGCGTGACTCTACAAAGCTCCCGCCCGTGCCGACGACCCCCGACCAGAGGTGGTTGATTGCGCCTAAAGGGTTGAAGTAAGTGCATTTACTATTTTTTAACCTTTTGCCTTCATGTTCCTTCAAATTAATATCTAATGCGTTGGCCTTGTCATACTGCAGGGGCTGTGTACGCCCCCGTGGTGCCCGTAGGCCCAACCAGGTCCTTGGTGTGCTTTGCCGGCAGCACTTCCCTGAGTGGGTCACGTTGCCCGGCGAGGGTCAGGTTCCACAGCTAGCACTGACCTAGGAGCTGTACTCGGTTGCCCCGGCCCCGCCGAAGGAGAGGGTCGACAGTGTCTTGTGCGAGACGGTGGCCGACATTGTGTTCCATCGGTTTTGGGTAATTTCTCCTTTACGAAATTAAAAATCAACACCACCTAGTGATTGTACTAATCAGTGTTGTCTTGTTTGATTGCAGACCTTCTACAGGGTTTCCGAGGGAGAGCAGGAGGCCGCGTGTATGGTTGTCGAAAACGAGTGCAAGCGCCTACTTCAGAACTTAAGGCACGAGGCTCGGGTGCAGGCCGTTCGAGACTACTACGCCTCGAAGGGTATTAGGAGGGGCAAGCAGAAGTGTCGCGGCAAGTTTCTGAGTAAGGAGAAGTACATGCAGGTAATTACCTATTCTTAAGGCCTTGAACTAAGTTTTCTTGAGTATGGTTCGTAGGCGTAGCGCTGAAATTTCTCTTGACTCACTTAGGTGCCCCCGAGATGGTGTGTGGATAAGATGGACTGTTGGGAGGCGTTGGTGGATGCGTGGTGCTCTCCCCAATGGAAAGTCGAACACTAAAGGGCCAAGGATAAGCGCGGCCAAATGGAAGGTGTGCCACACCATCAAGGGAGCTCCAACTTGTTTGAGTACGGGATAACTGGGTATGTGGTTTGCTACATGATTCATGCAATTCATTCTTCATGCTAGTATTTATCCCTTCCAAAATGACTTAATATGCTATAGTTAGCTCTAAAATGACATAATAACCTTGGGTAGCTCAATAATGACATAATTAGCATAATTTGGTCAAAATGGCATAATAATCTTGGTTACCTCGAAAATGACCTAAACTTAGCTTATTTTTCTCGAAAATGACATACTAACCTTTCTTAGCTCTAAAATGACCTATTTACATAGCAATATCATTCTTCATGCTAGCTTGAGACCTTAACTAATATTTTGTTCCTCTCTCTCAGGCGCACTACAACAAGAAGCATGTGCAAGGTCTGTTCGACCTCTATGGCATGGCCCATATGGCTCTGTACAAGAAGGCCAAGCCATTCACGGAGTCTGGCCTAGATGATCCAGAGAGCTTCACCAACAAGACCTCCCACCACAAGCTTGTGAGGTACAGAGACGAGGGGAAGGCGGGGAAAGGGGAGGACTTTAACCCGAGCCAGGATCCTTTTGATACAGAGCTGGTGATGATATCTGGTGGCGGGAGGTCCCATGGCTCTCAAGCCATTGGTGATGGACTGATACGTTGTGCTAAGACTCTCTCGTAGATCAAGAAGCGCCTGAGTAGCTCTGATCCTGAGATAACGCCTCATGCGCGGCCCGCGGAGATCGACATGGCGGTTAGTTATACTGACTCTCTCACCTTTCCTCCATTACATTGTGTGTGCGTCCGTCGATGATTACAATGCTAACGAGGAGTGGCATGTTGCAGGCAATTGTTGAGAAAGAGAGATTGAAGACGAAGGAGCTTGTGGAGGTGGCAAAAAGGGAGGCACAAAGGGAGGCACAAAGGGAGGCGGCGGAGAGGGAGAGGGAGATGGAGGAGAGGACAGTTAAGCTGTTGGAGGAGGAGAGGAACCGGAACGACAGCACTAACCGGGCCCTATACGAGCTCATCGTGGTACGTTTCTCGTGCCTATTAGCCCAATCATGCACGTAATGTTCGCATTACTATCTAATACGACTGACTCGTGAGAACCAAATGTGTAGACCATGTGCGAGAAAACCGGTAAGGCCCCTCCACCAATGCCCCAGATTGCTCCGGCGACCACGGTGAGTCTGATTTGAATGGTCATTGCTTACTACTATTCACATTTCAGTTTGCGAACTTTCTAACGAGACATTATTGGAAATGATCTTTGGTGCAGCATGGCTCCCGACAAGCATCGACCACTCCTTCTGCCAATGCCCGAACCGTGACCGGTCCTTCAGCTCCGTCCGGCACTGGCGCAACCCCGACCATTCCTACACCTCCGTGATAACGATATTTTTCTTCTTATTTAGCGTGTTTAGTCCATTTATGACATAATTTAGCCTATTTATTCCACAAATGACATAAATACGATGAAGAAAATCAAGTAAGAGAAAGGAACGAAGGAATAGGAAAAAAAGAGAAGAAGAAGAAGACCTCCGCATTCTTCTTCTTCTTCTTCTTCTTCTTCTTCTTCTCCAAAATGAAGTTAGCTCTAAGTTATATAAAAGATGGCATAATATGCTTAGTTAGGTCAAAAAATGGCATAATTAGCTAGGTAAGCTCAAAAATGGCATTTTTATTCTTATTTAGCCTATTTAGTCCATTTATGACATAATTTATCCTATTTACTCCACAAATGACACAATAAGATGAAGAAAATCAAGGAAGAGGAAGAAAAGAAGGAATAGGAAGAAGAAAAGAAGAAGAAGAAGAACTTCTAGTCTTCTTCTTCTTCTTCTTCTTCTAGTTTTATTCTTCTTCTTCTCCAAAATGAAGTATGCTCTAAGTTATATCTCATAATTGTTGGGGAACGTAGTAATTTCAAAAAAATTCCTACGCACACGCAAGATCATGGTGATGCATAGCAACGAGAGGGGAGAGTGTTGTCTACGTACCCTCGTAGACCGTTCACGGAAGCGTTATATCAACGCGGTTGATGTAGTCGTATGTCTTCACGTCCGACCGATCCAAGTACCGAAAGCACGGCACCTCCAAGTTCTGCACACGTTCGGCTCGGTGACGTCCTCGCCTTCTCGATCCAGCAAGAGGGGCGAAGTAGTAGATGAGTTTCGGCAGCACGACGGCGTGGTGACGGTGTTGGTGAAGAACAATCTCCGCAGGGCTTCGCCTAAGCACTACAAAAACTATGACGGAGGATAAACTAGAGGGGACGGGGTTGCCGGCACACGGCATGGTGTTTCTTGATGTGTCTTTGGTGCTAGCCCTACCCCTCTATTTATATGTTGAGCCCTGGGGTCGAAACTTGGAGTAAAAGCCTCCTCAAAGTCGGTTTTACCCGAAAGGCAAGAGTCCTTCTCGGACTCCAAGGCTAGACGCCAGGGTTCCCGGCGTCTACCCCCTAGACGCCAGGGTTCTTGGCGTCTAGCCTCTGGTCTCCGCAAAACTTCCTTTTGCACTTTCCAAAAGCCGCGTGGGCTTTCCCCTTTGGCCCAGATAAAGTGTTCTCGTGCCCAAACATTTCGGGAAACATCCGGAACCCCTCCCGGTGAATTCCGGAACCCTTCCGGAGATCAAACACTACTATCCCATATATCAAACTTTATCTCCGGACCATTCCGGAGTTCCTCGTCATGTCCGTGATCTCATCCCGGATTCCAAACAACATTCGGTCATCAACATACATAACTCATATAGTACTATATCGTCAATGAATGTTAAGCGTGCGGACCCTACGGGTTCGAGAACTATGTAGACATGACCGAGACACCTCTCTGGTCAATAACCAATAGCGGGGCCTGGATGCCCATATTGGCTCCTACATATTCTACGACGATACTTATCGGTCAGACCGCATAACAACATACATTGTTCCCTTTGTCATCGGTATGTCACTTGCCCGAGATTCGATCTTCGGTATCTCAATACCTAGTTCAATCTCGTTACCGGCAAGTGTCTTTACTCGTTCTGTAATACATCATCTCGCAACTAACTCATTAGTTGCAATGCTTGCAAGGCTTATAGTGATGTGCATTACCGAGTGGGCCCAGAGATACCTCTCCGACAATCGGAGTGACAAATCCTAATCTCGAAATACACCAACCCAACAAGTACCTTTGGAGACACCTGAGCACAATTATAATCACCCAGTTACGTTGTGACGTTTGGTGGCACACAAAGTGTTCCTCCGGTAAACGGGAGTTGCATAATCTCATAGTCATAGGAACATGTATAAGTCATGAAGAAAGCAATAACAACAAACTAAATGATCAAGTGCTAAGCTAACGGAATGGGTCAAGTCAATCACATCATTCTCCTAATGATGTGATCCCATTAATCAAATGACAACTCATGTCTATGGTTAGGAAACATAACCATCTTTGTTCAACGAGCTAGTCAAGTAGAGGCATACTAGTGACACTCTGTTTGTCTATGTATTCACACATGTATTATGTTTCCGGTTAATACAATTCTAGCATGAATAATAAACATTTATCATGATATAAGGAAATAAATAATAACTTTATTATTGCCTCTAGGGCATATTTCCTTCAATAATATGCTTAGTTAGGTCAAAAATGGCATAATATGCTTAGTTCACTCAAAAATGGCACAATTAGCTAGGTTACCTCCATTATACCTAAGTATGCTTACTTCTTCTTCTTCTTCTTCATTTTCTTCTTCTCCAAAATGAAGTTAGCTCTAAGTTATATCAAAAATGGCATAATATGCTTAGTTAGGTCAAAAATGGCATAATTAGCTAGGTAAGCTCAAAAATGGCATTTTTCTTCTTATTTAGCCTATTTAGTGCATTTATGACATAATTTAGCCTATTTACTCCACAAATGACACAATAAGATGAAGAAAATCAAGGAAGAGGAAGAAAAGAAGGAATAGGAAGAAGAAAAGAAGAAGAAGAAGAAGCTTCTTCTTCTAAGTTCTTCTTCTTCTAGTTTTCTTTTTCTTCTTCTCCAAAATGAAGTAAGCTCTAAGTTATATCTCATAATATGCTTAGTTAGGTCAAAAATGGCATAATATGCTTAGTTCACTCAAAAATGGCACAATTAGCTAGGTTACCCCCATTTTACCTAAGTATGCTTACTTCTTCTTCTTCTTCTTCTTCATTTTCTAGTCTTCTTCTTCTAACTTTCTTGTTTCCCATTTTGCAGATTTAATTCACTATATGGAAGCTTGCATGGATGGAGTGCTTGTTTCCCTTTTCTTTTTTTCGTTTGTATCGATGAATAATGTGGAACTTGTTATATGGATGCATGGAACAATGTGTTGGATGAACATTGTGATGTTACTGTAACATGTATGGATGAAACTCTGTTTCTTTTATTATGTATCTATATATTGTCATGGATGGAGCTATGTGTTGGATACATCATATATGCCTGCTGTGCATGTGAAAAAAATATGTATATCTGTGTGTGAATTCCTGTGTAATTAAATGGATTCAAATAAAAACAGGGGATATACAGCCTGTTTGCCGTCCGCTAGCAGACGACAAAGAGGACACGTGGCAAGTACCTGTAAAACCTGGGAACACCGGCTGCCTATTTGGTCACTTTGCCATCTGCTAGCGGATGGCAAAGATTCAAATCACTTTGGCGTTTGCTAACTGGCCACGTGGCAGCTTCCCAGTACTGCCTAGCTGAGCTCTTTGCCGTCCGTCAGCGGACGGCAAAGAGCTTTGACGCTTTGTCGTTCGCTGGTAGACGGCAAAGAGCGCTGTTAACCCCCTAACGGCTCTCACGCCACCGCACTGTCGTCCGTTGTCTTTGCTGTCTGCTGGTCTCGGATGGCAGACGGCAAAAGCCTTTGCCGTCCATTTGCAGGAAGCGGACGACAAACAAGGCCTTTGCTAGTAGGTGTTCATCCGGACATTTTGCCGTCCGCTAGTGGACGACAAAGAAGTTTGCCGTCAGTGATCCATGCCTATGGCGGACGGCAAAGAAGCTGATTCCAGTAGTGTACTCCATCCATATCAAAATATAAGACGCTTTTTGACACTATCATAGTATGAAAAAACCTCTTATATTGTCATACAAAGGGAGGGAGTAGTTATTAGATATTACTGGATAGTAGATTACTACTCCATACACATCACACTACTGCAACATGCAACAACAACTGCAGCTGGCTCTTGTGGATTCATCCTCCACAGCGCCACGTTAGCACGGATGCAGAAGAAGGTGACGAGTAGGAGCATGCCCAACAGAGCCGCGGTGCAGAGAAGGTAAGAAACCTCTAGAAATCCATACATTTGGGGTGTTTGGTTGCTCGCATGCAGCCCAACCAGGCCCGCGCGGGATGTGCGCGGCCTGTTTGGTTGGCTGGGCTACATGCGGTTTGAGGCCCGCACAAACCTCAAAGCAGCCTACAGCCTGGCCCGACGGGAACTACCGAATCGGCAGTTTCTCGCGAGCCTGGCCGAGCCTGGCCGCGTGTGGTGGGGCAGTTGCACGCCTCGGGCAGCGCGGGAGACGGAGGCAGCGTCTCATTACTCGCCCCTACTCTCCTATCACTGCCCAGGCACACTGTTCCCACCGCTCCCTCTCTCTCTCCCTCACCACCCCTCCCTCTCCTCTCCTCTACTCTGATGGCTCCGCCACGCCCACCACCGCGCCGCCCTCTGACCCCAGTCGACCAGCGCGTCTCCAGCATCCAGGAGCGCTGGCTGGCCGGGCTCCAGAACTCGGGCCGCGACCTGGCCTTGACGTTGCGGGCGCCGTCCCCCATCTGCTGCCGGCCTCCACGAGCGCCGGCGCCGGCCAATGCGGTGTCGGCCGCTCCTGCTCCGCCGCCGATTCCGGACCTCGTGGTCCTGGGCTCGGCGCCGGCGCCGTCGACGGAGTCGCCCCTTGTTGGGACACCATTGGCCTCGGGGGTTTTCTTGACCCCCGTCCGAGGGTTTTCTCCGGTCGGCGGGCCGTCCTTCGCGGCCTCTGGCGTGGCGTTCATCACGGGGCCGATGCCGCAGGCCGTCGCCGGGGCCGGCTCGTCCTCTGCTCCGCCACCTCTATCGTTCCCGTCGGGGTTTTCACCCCGGCCTCGGTTCGCCGCGGCTGCGCGTGCTCCGGTGAGTCAAATCCCCAACAAACTTGCTCTTAGATGTAGATTAGCGGTTAATTTCTTAGGCATGTGCTAGGATTGATAGGAATCTAGTAGATCCGATTGGATGCGATCCCAATCGAATCCAATCGGACTGATCTGTTCTTGTTTTGTACAGTGTGTGTGCTACTGCTTGTGTTCATGCTAGAATGCTAGTAGCTGTGTTACATGCTAGATTCATGTTCATGTTAGGGCGAGTGCTACTACATGCTAGATTTGTGCTACATGCTAGTAGCTGTGTTCATGCTAGAATCATGTTCATGTAGAGTGATGAATGCTAGAATCATGTTGACTGATGGCATGCTCATGTTAGGATCATGTCATGGTTTCATGTTGCATGTTGAAGCTAGGGTTTGTGCCATGAGTGGATGTTATACGTGCATGTAGTTGGATGGTCCCAAATCTGCATGGTTGCACATGGGTGCTATTGTCACTTGTTGTTGCTATTTTTAGATGTTTCCTTGTTTAGGATTGTGGAGTGATCAGTGCCAGTTGCAGCAAAGAAGATGCCACTAATCAGTGACTTGCCCAACAGCAAGGCCTAGGCAAATGCCACTTATCAATGGCACTTGCTGTTGGGCAAAATGGCACTTATCAATGGCACTTGCTATTGGGCAAGTCACTGATCAGTGCCATTTGCACTACAGCAAGTAGATTAGTGCTCTTGCCCAACACCAAGTGCCACTGATCAGTGCCATTTGGCCGTGAGCACATGCCACTGATCAGTGGCACTTGCTGTTGGGCAAGTACACTAATCAGTGACACTTGCTGTTGGGCAAGTCCACTGATCAGTGGCACTGATCAGTGGCATTTGCTTGCTTGCTTGCTTGCTTTGTTTGATACTAATACTTGTCATATTGCCTGACAAGATACTGAAGACTGACTGTGATGTGGCAGGTGGAGGAGCTCAGGTCGTGGCCGGAGCTGAGCGCGCCGAGGATTTCATCCCCATGAACAGGTGGCTCAGGATGGTGGACCTGCCTGGCAGGATCGCCTTCATGAGCGTGCCTCGTTCAAGGGGACGATCTTCGAGGCAGGGCCACGAGGAGGGGGCCAGGGAGCCGATAAGATTCTACGCATAGATCAAGGGCAACGAGAACCTCGCCATGCTCGTCGTCCCTCCCAAGTTCGTGGAGGTGATGAACACCTGGCTGGTCATCAAGCGACTCCCGGGCATGGTCAGGTTCTCAGCCAACAACGGGTGCGTGTTCTGGGTGCAGGTCCAGAATTTCGAGGGCCAGATGGTGCTTGGCCGGGGGTGGAACTACTTCTGCCGCCGCCACAAGATCGTCCCCGGCGACCTCGTCGTTGTGCGCATCTCCGGACTGGGACTGAAGGTTCAGATCTACAACCACGACTCATCGGTGATGTGCAGGTACCGTTGCAATAGGCACAACTGCCTTGGTGGCATCGAGCAGGCTATGTAGTTAAATTAAGTCAGGTGTTAGTGGAGAACTTTTAGGGTGTGTGGCGAGACTTGTGCTGGGAACATGTTTATATTTTGGCTAGGTGCAGCATCCTGGCACAACAGGGAAGGAGGATGCCCCTGCTCTTAATCTAGACTATGCTATCTAGTTAAGTAGTTTGCTATGTTAAGTTTGCTGCCATTACATTGCTTGCTTTGTTTGATCTTGCTGTTGTGATGTTGCTGTTGTGCTGATCATGTGTGGTGGTAAGGCCACCACATTTGAATGGGGTGAGCAGAACACAAATGATGTTTGCAACCAAACAGCTGAAGTTTACATCTGCTCACACCCTAAGCACAAATGCGGACAACCAAACAGCAGGGAGGTAAGTCCCTCTCGATGCGATGCAGGCAACCAAACGGGTTGCATCTGCTGCATATGAGGCTGTATTTCAGCAATCAGGCTAGGTTGAGATGGACATGCAAGCAGGTACTGTTCCAAACTGCAACCAAACATGCCCTTGAAGAACGACCCCGATAAGTTGTGCCAACATCGCTACAATGAAGAGCGCTACAGCCGTCCACCAGAGTAGCGGCCACCAACGAACGCGATTGTCCACATCATGCTTGACCTATCACATTTGGCAATCACATCATAGGCGACAATGACTTCGCGGGGCGGGAGGGGCGATGAGTGAGTGCCTGACGACTACCTCGCTACCGGCGGCGCGAAGGAAGAAGATTGCCGTCGCTGGCGCCATGAGAAGCATGGAGAGCAAACCGGAATATTGCAAGATCTCCCAAAGCACCGAGGCAGCGGTGCACTTCCCGGTGCAGGCTCGGAATGCGACAACGTAGGGGGCTGTTGCGGCGAAGAACACGCAGATCGTGCCGACAAAGAGACGGAACAGGGCATCGGCGCCGCGGCCGCTGCTGTGTGCCAGTGCCCCCACGGCCACCCTCACCAGCGCCGGCGAGCTGCTACGCGGGCAGCCAGCCTCGAGACCTCCTCTTCGAACGTCACGGCGGCCATTTTGGATGTGGAGTGGAGTCGTCGGTGACTCGGTGTGAGTGTGACTTGTGGCTGGGTTGTGTTACGGCCAGCGGCCTTTGGGGGTCCTTTTATGCTGAATGAACGCTCTCTCGCTCTGGCACGTGTGCTTGTGAAAAAAGCAGAGTAGAAAAAGGTACCCATCAGGTGTAGGCAAAACAAAGCTGTAGAAACTTATATTGACATCTAAATGAAAGAAATGGTCATTACTTATATATTAAGTAACGGACTCACTAAATCTCAGTCGACTCGCTAAACTCAGTCGATGGAGATTTAGCGATGTCTCAGTCAATGTGTAGGGAGCTGTAGGGATTGGGCTGCTGTTTGTCTTTGTTTTCTCTAGTCGTGGCAGGCTTTTGCGGATGGGCTGGGCGTGAGGTAGGTGGACAATTTTACTTGTTTGTGAGAAAGGTTTTTTTTTTAAATTTGAAGTAACAAACACATATCCAT
>NC_041390.1:65590202-65607686 GCF_002162155.2 Triticum dicoccoides | reverse complement strand
AAAAGCACACCTTTTTGTGTATTTTTCTTGTATTATATGTGTTTTTTCATATATTTTTCAACGACAAGGTTTCTGACTGATTGAATCATATCCTTCTTTTTTGCTGACCCCACTTCTTTTAAATGAGTCACAACATGCACACAGTTGAAGTGTGTGGTTTTCCTTTTTCTGTTTTCCTCTTTTCCGCAAATATGGGGTGCATTTTTCTTTTCAAATATTTTCGCATGACGCCACACGTCAGCTCCACAAAGTTCATTTAATTTTTACTAACCTTTTTTCTCTTTCTTTTTTCACGCAGCAGCCCACCCATTGCATCCTATGTGTAACCACAATACACGCAACTAAAATTGCACATGATTGTTTTTATTTTTATTTTTTGTTTTTCTATTATGGGATGGCTGATGTCTTGTAAGTGCAACTACATGTTTTTAACATGACTGCAATTTAGTGGTGTTTTGCAGAGTGAAAGGTGAAAGATCATGGATGTCGCCTAGAGGGGGGATGAATAGGCGTTTTAAAATAATTACGGTTTAGGCTTGAACAAATGCGGAATAAACCTAGCGGTTAATTTACCAAGCACAAAATCTAAAACAACTAGGCTCACCTATGTGCACCAACAACTATGCTAAGAAAGATAAGCAACTATGTGATAGCAAGATATATGACAAGAAACAATATGGCTATCACAAAGTAAAGTGCATAAGTAAAGGGCTCGGGTAAGAGATAACCGAGGCACGAGGAGACGACGATGTATCCCGAAGTTCACACCCTTGCGGATGCTAATCTCCGTTTGGAGCGGTATGGAGGCACAATGCTCCCCAAGAAGCCACTAGGGCCACCGTAATCTCCTCACGCTCTCGCACAATGCAAGATGCCGTAATTCCACTAAGGAACCCTTAAGGGTGGTCACCGAACCCGTACAAATGACAACCCTTGGGGACGGTCACCGAACCCGTACACTTTGGCAACCCTTGGGGGCAGTCACCGGTACCCGTCAAATTGCTCGGGGCGATCTCCACAACCTAATTGGAGACCCCGACGCTTGCCTGGAGCTTTGCACCACAATGATTGAGCTCCGAACACCAAAAACCGTCTAGGGTGCCCAAGCACCCAAGAGGAACAAGCTCAAGGGTACCAAGCACCCCAAGAGTAATAAGCTTCTCAACTTGTAACTTCCACGTATCACGTGGAGAACTCAAACCGATGCACCAAATGCAATGGCAAGGGCACACGGAGTGCCCAAGTCCTTCTCTCTCAAATCCCACCGAAGCAACTAATGCTGGGGAGGAAAATGAGAGGAAGAACAAGAAAGAGAACACCAAGAACTCCAAGATCTAGATCCAAGGGGTTCCCCTCACATATAGGAGAAAGTGATTGGTGGAAATGTGGATCTAGATCTTCTCTCTCTTTTCCCTCAAAAACTAGCAAGAATCCATGGAGGGATTGAGAGTTAGCAAGCTCGAAGAAGGTCAAGAATGGGGGAAGAACACGAGCTCAAAGGATAAGGTTCAATGGGGAAGAAGACCCCTTTTATAGGAGGGGGAAAATCCAACCGTTAAGTGCTCAGCCCGCACACGAGCGGTACTACCGCTCAGGTGGAAGAAACAGGGAAAAGGAGCAACAAAACATGAACCTTGGGGTGGTAGTACCGTAGGAGACAGCGGTACTACCGCTGGGTTAAGTGGTACTACCGCTCCCTTCGGCGGTACTGCCGCACAGAACGAAGGGTAAAGGGAAAGAGGGAACCGGGCGGTACTACCACGGAGGAAGGGCGGCACTGCCGCTAAGGAGCGGTACTGCCGCACTACTACCGCAGCGAGGTACCGCACAATCCGACACAGAAAAAGACCCCTCGAATCGACGCGGTAGGGACCTGGTAAGCCAGCGATAGTACTGCTACGGAGTCACCGCCGGTACTATGCTGCGGAGCGGTACTGCCGCTTGTGACCCCTCAGCGGTACTAAGTACTACCGCTGGGACCCTGACAAAAACCACACTCAAGAAAACAAGAACTGTCATAACTTCTGCATATGAGCTCCGAATTGAGCAAACTCAAGCTTGTTGGTTATAGTAAGAAGAGGCAGGGGAGGTATGCCTAACAAAAAGAGGAGTGAAACCTCCAACCGAGAAGAATCTGCAAAACCTCCAACATCGAAAACATCATAGAAGATGCATGCGAACTCTGTTTTCGATGAACTCAAGCTTGTCATCAAGATGACCATAAGCTCTGAGACTCACAAAGAGAACCAAACAAGAACCAAGAAAGATGATGCAAGGATGCAATGGTTTGAGCTCTCAACGAATGATACGATCAAGCTACTCATCGAGAGCCCCAATTGATAGTACGGCAATCGATCCTATAACCTGGTCTCCCAACTACCATCATGAGACCGGTAAAATAGAAAACCTATCAAAGGCAAACCTTTGCCTTGCACATGGTCCACTTGAGCTAGATGATGACGATCTTGACTTCCTCAAGTTGGACCACCTTTCTCGATTGTGTTGGCTCGATGAAGACTAGTTGATTGCTCCCCCATACTCCACTATGGGTGAGCCTTTCTTCCGCACATCTTCACAAGTCCATTGTCACCAAATGGATGGCAAGCTTCAAGCATTTGATCTCTTCGTTATGCTCCACTTGAACTTGCAGCGCAACCTTTCTTGATTGTGTTGAGTCGATGAAGACTAGTTGATTGCTCCCCCATACTCTACTATGGGTGAGCTACTCTTCCGCACATCTTCACAGGTCCATTGTCACCACAAAGGACAACAAGCTTAAAGAATTTGATCTCTTCGTGGTGCTCCACTTGAGCTTGCACACCGCAACCTAACCCCACAAAGAACCCTCACGAAGACCATGGGTTAGTACACAAAGCATAATTGACAATGCTTACCATACCATGGGATCACTTGATCCCTCTCGGTACATCTTCTACGCTTTGTGGGTTGATCAACTTGATTCACTCTTTAACTTAGTCTTGATCAACCTCTCACAAGACCAATCTTTAGGTAATTCCTTGAATAGCACCTTGGTCGACACAAACTCTCCTGGAAACCAACACATGTACTCCAAGAAAAGCCTATGGACAAAACCTTCAAATATAACTCAAGGCAACCATTAGTCCATAGAGATTGTCATCAATTACCAAAACCAAACATGGGGGCACCGCATGTTCTTTCAAAAGGCAAACGATTGCATAATTGTTAATAGGCACACAGCTGCAACTGTCACCTCTGACTGCTACTAGACACACACACCTCCGACTGCAATTGCATGTCTTTTGATGCGACTGCAAGTCAGTGGTGTTTGTTGAGAGAAAATAACTGCAAGTGTCGCCCTCGACTGCAACTGCATATCTTTCGACACGACTGCATGTCTCGATTGCAATTGCATGTCTTCATCCATTACCGCAACTGAACTTTGTTTTTTCGGAGGGAGGTGGGAGAGGGGCGAGGGCAGTTGCATGTGTACACCTAGCATGCAACTGCATGTGTCGCCCCTGACTACAACTACGTGTCTTCCATCACGATTGCAACTGAACTTTTTTCGGAGGAAGGTGGGAGAGGGGAGAAGGAAGTTGCATGTGTACATCTGGCATGCAACTACAAGTGTCACCCTTAATTGCAATTGCATCTCTTCCATCACAACTGCATGTGTACACTTTTTTTGTTAGAGGGTAGTGGGAGAGGGGTGTGGGCACTTGCATGTGTACACTTTGGATGCAACTGCTGTTGCATGTCTTCCATGACGACCACAACTGAACTTTGTTTTATTGGATGGCGGTGGGAGAGGAGGCAGGGGCAGTTGCATGTGTACACTAGGTATGCAACTGCAAGTGTCAGCCCTGACTGCAATTGCATGTATTCCATCGCGCCCGCGACTGAATTTTGTTTTGTCAGATGGAGGCGGGAGAGAGGGGAGCAGTTGCATGCCTGACACTAGGCATGCAATTGCAAGTATAGCCTCCGCCTAACATTGACGCAACTGGACCTTTGCTTTGTCTGATGGAGATGGGAGAGGAGGGCAATTGCATGTCTGACACTAGGGATGCAATGGCAATTCTAACACATCAACCATAACTGCATGTCTCTCAACACGGATGCAAATAGACTTTGTTTAGTCAAATAGAGGCACGAGATGGGGGTACTTGCAAGTGTATGTAGACATGCAACTGCAAGTGTCGTGCCCAACTGCAACCGCATATCTTCCCACCCGACTTTAACTGACATTTGTTTTGTCGGAGGGTGGCGTGGGAGGGGGAACTTGCATGTCTGATATTTGGCATGCAATTGCATGTCTACTCATCCAACTTCAACTGACTTTTGTTTTGTTGGAGGACGATGAGAGGAGGGGGAGGGGGAACAATTGCATACCTGACACTAGACATGCAACTATAGGCATAGCCCTCGACAACAGCTACATGTTTTGCCTACCTTATCTCCTCTAATGCAATTGTATATGATTGGTCATATGTACGTGGAATAGATTAAAGTCTCTATGTACATAG
The DNA here is from genome assembly GCF_002162155.2 of Triticum dicoccoides. Classification (NCBI taxonomy): domain Eukaryota; kingdom Viridiplantae; phylum Streptophyta; class Magnoliopsida; order Poales; family Poaceae; genus Triticum; species Triticum dicoccoides. The sequence continues at coordinate 65,603,178 of NC_041390.1, read as the reverse complement.
TTATATTACTCCATGTATGAGGCGAGTCAAACGACATTACACAATGGCACATGTACGTACATACAGGGCAAGATGACATACTTGTGGACATGCTAATCACGTACTCCCTCCGTCCTTTAAAGAGTGTACTTCCAACTTTTTTGGAAAGTCAAACTTTTTTATATTTGACCGTGTTTATACAATAACACATCAACATTTATGCCATCAAATTAGTAGCATTAGATTTGTGATAAAATATATACTTTCATCATATACCTATTTAATTTCACAAACATTGATATATTTTTGCACAAACTTGATCAAATTTTGAAATAGCTTGACTCTCCAACAAAGTTGGAAGTACAACCTATAAAGGACGGAGGGAGTACAGTACACACCGGACCCATATCCATCCATCTGCATGCACGTGCACGCTTTGGCATGGCTACGGGTGGCCACTTGCACACAGTGGGACTCGGCGCTGCATGTCTGTGGCCGCTGGCGGAAAAGAAAGAAAAAATAAGCCCAGCCCAAATAAACAAACATCAGGAAAACGAAAAAGACCAAAACATTAGCCGGATGCAACCCATCAGAAGCCGAGGCAAGACACATGCCTAATCTACTTGAGGTGATGTCTCAAGTCTTAGTCGATTGATTTCTAGACGGACCCATTCAGTAATGTTTTACTACAACCATTTCTTCTAATAACTCCTTCAAGAATAATTAAAATTGCTTGAGTGAGTTCATTGTTGGAGCGTCTTGAACCGTCTCCGCCTTCCTCTGCTTCCACTACTTTCTCTGCATCAACCCCATGGCCACCGCCGCCGCCAAGAAGACGGCCATGGATGATGCCGAAGCTGCTGCCGTCACCGCCGCGTTGGTTTGGCCAACCGGAGGATATGATCTGTCCATCCCTCATTTATCCGTTTATGTGCTAGCCATATATGTTGCGCTCATAGATGTTTTGGTTCTATCTAATTTACGTGCTCACATGCTTAGTTATCGATATAAGTTGCATACTGCGATTGCCATGCTTACTGTTTAGTCGTGAATTAGATTAATCGATAAGTTGCTAATATTTCCAAGTACATTTGTGAATCTTCAAGTAAAAATTTCTCATATTTCTAAATGACTGCAATGCATGGCAGCTTTGATATATTGCTGCACCGCACCTAGAGGTTGTTCCCTTATTTTTTTCTCTTTATATAGTGACCTTACAAGCGAAAGAGACGATGAGTTAATGATGTTTGTTCTATTATTGACGACTACTCCCTCCGTCCGCCAAAGAGCGTACGTCTGGCTCCTGATTTTTCCCCAAAATAAGTGTACATCTGGCTCCCCCGCTGGTAATTTTCCATTCACCCCCCTGGTCTACGCCTCGAGGTCACCGCACCGAGCGACAACCCAATCCTCTCGTCCTCCCCCAAATCGAAGCCGGTCTTCCTCCTCTCCCCCAAACTCTCTCCCTCCCAATCCAATCCCACATCACAGAGAGTCAATCATCCAATCCAACGCCATTGCTGGTGATGCAGAGATTAATGGCAGCCGGTCCATATAAGCTGCCGGTAGGGTGTGCATCAAACCGCATCCATGGAAGGCGACGGAGGAGAAGAAGCTGGCGATGGCCAACAAGTCAAGGCCGTCGCGACGGCCGGCGGCGGAACACGCGACCGCGGCGGATCTGGATCTGGAGGCCCTCGCCGTGCTCTGGCAGCCAGGTTCCGTCCTCGTCTGCCCTCGAAGACCAATCGGGTTCGGCGGAGCGGCATCGGAGCAAAAATTTCCAGGTACCTAGAGCTGGTAGATGGAGCAGGGGTTGGCGATGAAGCCGGTGTCGGGCACGTAGGCACTGTACCCTGCGGTGGAGCGGCTCATGCGGTTGGGCAGGACGGCCCGGCGGCAAGTGCTGGGCAAAACGGCGCACCGGCAGGTGCCGGGCAAGCTGGTCTTGGGGCTGACCAGGACGCCGTGGAGAAGACAAGCAATTCTACTACTCCGTGAGTACCAGTAGCTCTGTAAGTTTGGCGATGCAAGCTGTACTCCGTGAATGAATAATCAAGTCTTGGTCTCTAACGTTGAGGCTTGCATGATCCGTTGCAATACAACAGTTATCTTGTCAATTAGTCCGGCTTTAGTCTGGCCAGATGCAAATCAGTTTAATCTTGTCAAGTATGAAAAGTAGTTGGCTGGATGCAATCTAAGTGTGGCTGCATATCATTGCAATCTTATCAAGTAGGTTGGCTGATGCAATCTTCGATTCGTACTATGGTTGGTAGATGACAGTGTCGTTACAATTTTCGGTTGCATAATTTGTATTATGTTGACGAACGAACAATAAGTCCTGGTCTTTGAAGTTATAGATGCTAGATGTTGGATATGAAAAGATCAATTTTGTGCATACTAAATAAATAGTTGGATAAATAATTTTAACCCAGAGTCCAGCATTGCAGAAGTACAGCATTGCACCACATCTAATATTACAACTCCTAGTCGGCTAAGGCCTGCGTGATGCTCTCATATAGTTCGCGATCGCAGTCTAAAACATTAGGAAGATTTCCTGCTCGTTCTAGGCCATCCTTGTACATGTGAGGGATCTTGTAGTCGTTGCCTCCACCTCTCTTCATGACCTCAATTAAGCAGCTTTGTAGTGTTAGGAAAATTCTGTTTATCTTATCGGCATCATAGGCATCATATTCATGATGCACATTGTTTATTAGCTCATCTAAATTGTTAGACACCAGCCTATCATACATTGACTATAGTGAAGAAAATAGGCCAAGGTCTAGGATATTCATATCCGGTTAGTTCGAGGGCTGTTGCATGAGGCGAATATCAAGCCTAGCTTGGGCAACAACATTAAGAAAACCTGGATCATTACTTGGGACATGTGAGGGCGCATTGTCTTGCTGGATCCATATGGTCTCACCTGCGAGCTCTTGAGGCCAAACTGCTTGAATAGCTTGTAGCACCTTTTGAATCAAAAAGTGCCTGGACGTTTCTCTGTTAACTGAGATTGTTTTCATGATTAGTGTCCCACTTGGACGGTAATCACTTTTTCTTGGCGCTGACTCCTACAAACAACAAAGCCACTCAAGTTAGATTAAGTACTGATGTGCATAATAAATAAAATAAGTAAAGGTTGAAACTCACGTTTTTGATAAAGGGCCAAATGCCTATCTTTCCATCGAAAATGCAAATACCTTCTGCATTGTATCTAGGCCTAGCTATAGCAACCAAAAACATGATTTTGCCAATGGAGTTCTTATTTTGCACAGTCCTATGCGGGTCTTGTTCTGATGGCAGCTTGTAGAATTTCATGGTCTTCTGGGTGGTGTTAAACCACTTTTCATCTATATGGATTATATTCCGCATATCCCTGAATGTGGGCCTATTTTGCAAACTTTGCTGGTCAAACATAGAGAGACAAAACTGCAGCCTAGCCTTTTTGTTTGCTTCCTTCAAATATGGTTTGAGTGAGCTTGAATGCCTATCGAGCAAGCCGTCCGTAAACATCCTATGTAGTGTGGTCTTGTTCACACCCAACGCTCTCGCGAGGCTGCGTATAGTTCTCCTTTGACTCCGAGGAATCTCAGCAACCATACTGAGGTCAACTACAATCCTTTTGCGCCCACAGTTTTTCGGCTTCCTTGATCTTACATCAACGGGTACACCTTGTCGAAGACACTCCTTCACTCTCCTCCAAACACGTCTGACCTTGTGCACTGAAACATGGAACATGTTTGCAACTTCTCTAGTTGTGGTCTTCTTTAATTTCCGATTGACACTTCTTGCTAGCAATTCTTCATAAATACCAGTCCTTCGCAAATCTGTTAAATTCTTGTATTTGTCTTCATCATGAACTTGCTCATTATCTTGTTGCTCTTGCTCCACATCCATGTCTTCTTCTGGTGCTGAATCGTCAAGCTCTTCTTCCTCAAATTGAATCTCTATATCGCCTGCATACACACCATAGTCATCCTCGTCAACTTGAAGGTTCTGTAATGCTTCATCCATTGCTTGCACTTCCTCTTCCATGCTTTGGAAAACACCACCTTGGTCTTCAAGTTCGTCATCTACAAGATGTGGTCATGTGAGTAGTTGAATAAGATTTTAATTAAACATAAATTTATCTTACTTACCCGATTCATCCGATTCATGCAGGTCCTCTTCTCCTTGAGCAACATCAGCCTCATGTTCATCTTCTACCTCAAGACATTGCCTCGTGTTTAGATTGAAGTGATGTGCGGGCTGGAGTTCTTCATGCACGGTTTTGAAAATCAAAAGTCATAACACAGGTCAAGATTTCTTTTTGACAAATTTAACTATGAATAGAGAATATTTTCTCGGTCTTGGCTTTCTATAACAGGCACTTTTGAAAATTGTTTGTCTTGTCGCTTGTACGTTGTCAATGTAGTTTCAACACAAATTTATTTTACTAACCTGATTCATCCAGTTCATGTAGGTCCTCTTCTCCATGGACAACATCGGGCTCATGTTCATCTTCTACATTAAGAAATATGTTTAGATCGAAGTGAACAAGAAGAAGGATTGAACAAGAAGAATTGAATAGATTAGCAAGGAGTACCTGGGTCCATGTTTAGATCGAAGTGATGTTCGGGTTGGAGTTCTTCATGCAAGGCAGCTCCATCTTCTTCTTGTACAGCTTGCTTATCCAAGGCAGCTTCATCTTCTTCCTGTACAGGTTGCCAATTGAGATCAGACAACCTGCCATCTTTCCTCTCGCTCATCTGGTGCTGCTAAGTTCAAGTCGATGGCCATGGCTAGTGTGTGTGTGTGTGTGTGTGGTCTACTGTTTGGTCCATGTAAGCTGGCTTTGTAGCTGGGATTAGACCATTGGTCTCCCTTCTAATTTTTGTGGCGCCAAGTACCTTTGTTGTTTTACTAGTACTACAGCCGTTGGAGGGAACAGTGAAAGTTGGAGTACACTTGCTGGCGGGAAGCCATTTCTAGTATTTGGATTCCTTTTTGCTTGTTTGCATTAACTGCACACTATAATCGAAGCAACACAGCCGCTGCCAGCTACTTAAATGAGGAGAGTAAGGGATTTTATGCAAAAATGCTTAATTTGTCTCCAAAGTGCCAGATGCACACTCTTTGGCGGACGGAGGGAGTAGTGATCTAGAAGTAGTGTGTGATGTGATACGACCTTGAGTTTCTGTTATAGGCAACAAGCCCTAGAAATGAATATACAATGATTTGATCATTCCGGGAGCTGTTCCTCCCCTTCTGGTGCTATGGGTACCATCTTTTCAGTAATAATTGACTACGCACCCGTGTGAACCGTGCTCACCGCCCGCGCTCGCGCGCGTGCACACGTATTTCTTTTCTCTGGACTAGCGTTGATTGTTCATGATTTCTTGTGGTTGTTGTTTGGTGCTTAACCCGTTACACCAAGGATGAACTGTACCTACGAGCGTTGTGTACGTAGTGATGGACCGTGATGAGTGGAAAGGACAAAACCCATCCTTGACATATATACCCTCTTATCTTATCTGTGCCATTTTGGGAGAGCCCGGTAGAGACTTTTGGTAACTTTCATTTTTCGATAATAACTGTTGCAATGGTGCACAAGTGCATGTAAAGAATTCCCCTAAAAAAAGTGCATGTAAAGAAGAAAGTAGAATAGTTAAACTCTAACTTTGAATTATATGGACATTTAAAGGAAACATGTAGTCATTGGTGTTATATTCAGTACTACTCCCTCCGTAAAGAAATATAAGACCGTTTAGATCCCTAAAGTAATGACCATGATCGGTTTAAATTTTGCAACACCAAAGCTTTTCCTAACTCTTCCACAAATAAACCTTTTTTAGAGAAGGGAATGAACCATTTTGACCAAGTACATAGCAAATTTTCAAGTTAATCCTAACCAACGGAATCAAATGATAGCTCATATTCCAAAAGAACAAAGTGCCTACGACGATGGGAGATTTGATATATTGCAATGGATAGGGACTGGAGTGTGGAGTGAAGTGCCCTCTCGACCGAGAATGGAATTTTTGTGAGCAAGGACAGGGGTGTGGACTGTGGAGTGAAGTGGACTGGTGGGGTGGTTGGGTTTGTTGGCGTCTCTCCTTTGAACCTACAATTCATCTTTACGCCGGAGTGACCGAGAGCACGCGTGTGCCTGAATATTAGGTGAGGGAGGAGCTGATTAGGAAGTTAAGTAGCTCTTCCTGTATCTGGTTTGATTGGTTGTTGAACTTGGCTAGCTAGAACTGTAGTGTACATGGAATCGATTCTTGAATTTCCCTTGGTCTGAACAACGCTGATTGGCTGGGACGCACAAGCATCAGCACTAGCTACTAGCTATCTATCTTCTCGGCAGGCCATGTGCAACGCTCCTACCCCATTTCCTGAAGCGTGAAAGAATCCCAACGTTGATCGGCTGCTTTCCCCTAGCTGCTCGATCAGTCCCTCGGCGCCCGGCCTAGACAGATTCCACGTCCAGCAATTAACCCAGCCAAAACAAATCCACCAACTTAACACAAGTAGAGTGAAATGCAAAATGATTACATAGAATGGAAGTTCTTCATCACTTCATCAGAGCGTACGTCTCGTCAAGTCATATAGGCAGTCACCGCAAAAGAAAAAGTCATATAGGCAGTGAAACAAGGGACCTGATTACATATAATGGTATTCACTATGATTACGAGTACATGATTACATAGAACGGAAGTTGTTCATCACAGCGCATTGTCAGCACTACTCTCTCTAATCATCAATCATGGCGGAATTCAAGCATTCGGATTACAAATTGGGGAATAGAGGAGGAGGGGATCGAGTTCCTGAGCCACACACGCTTGCCGTGCCCCGGCTTCTATCCGTTCTGCCAGCCTCCCCTACTCGCACACACACACCAGTATATGTACCCGTTACAGAGGACTAGATCCACTCAGGCCCAGCAAGCATAGCGGGCCGCTGAGGCTTGCGACGAGGCCTGGCTGGAACTTGGACTGCTGCTTCCCGCGTCACCGGTTCGCCAGGAGGCACTTGATCGCTGACAACTCCTCCTCCCTTAGAAACGGCTTGTCCCCAAGCGGGCGCACGAGGAAACAGCTGCTTGAGGGTTTCTTTGTCCTCCCAGGTGGCCATGTCTTCAGTAGAATCGCTCCATCGGATCAAGACTTGGACGACTGAGTCATTGCCGCGACGGACCACCCACTGCTGCAACACCTGTTCAGGAACTTGCAAATGTGCGTCAGGGGGCGGCAGCTGAGAACGAACCTGACAGTCCGGCGTCAAAACTCTCTTCAGCAGTGAAACGTGAAACACTGGGTGCACACGACTGGTAACAGGCAAATCCAAATGATAGGCGACTTCTCCCACCCGAGAAATGATCTTGAAGGGGCCATAGTACTTAAAAGCTAGCTTGTGATTGGCCCGAGGGGCGACTGACGACTGAAGGTAAGGCTCCAGCTTCAAAAAGACAGAGTCGCCAATAGCAAAAGAGCGTTCAGTTCGGTGTTTGTCGGCCTGAGCCTTCATGCGTTGTTGAGCACGCAGCAGGTGCTGACGGACTAAGTCGATGATCACTTGGCGCTGCGTCAACCACTGTTGAAGATCTTCTGACTGAACTGCATCATCAGTCGTCAGTCCTAAGTGGCGCGGCGGGTGTCCATAAATGATTTCAAATGGTGTAGAGCCCGTAGCGGAGTGCCAATTGGTGTTATACCAAAATTCACACAATGGTATCCACTGAGCCCAACGAGCTGGATGAGCACTGACAAAACAGCGAAGAAAACACTCGACCTGCTGATTCACACGCTCTGTTTGGCCGTCAGATTGAGGATGGCGAGCAGAGCTCATTCGCAGCAAGATTCCAGACTTGGTAAAGAGTTCTTTCCAAAAGAGACTGGTAAAGATACGGTCACGATCGGACACAATGGACAATGGCATCCCATGCAGTTTATAAACTGAATTCAAGAAAGCCTCGGCAACAGTTTGGGCAGTAAAAGGGTGGTGCAAGGGAACAAAGTGACCATATTTTGACAGCTTGTCAATGATAACCATAAGACAGTTATATCTTCCAGAAGTTGGCTATCCTTCCACGAAGTCCATGGTGACCATTTTCCAGGGCATATTGGGGACGGACAGTGGCTGGAGAAGCCCAGGGTAGGGAGTACGTTCAGGTTTAGCTTGTTGACAAGTCAGGCACTAGCGCACAAACTGCTTGATAAACCCTCACATACCTGCCCACCGAAAAAGCTGACGAACTCGTTTGTATGTGACAGGGAAACCAGAATGGCCGCCTACCGGGCTATCATGGAAAGCACTGACGACCTTCTGATGCAAGGAAGGTGCATTGCCAATCCAAATGCTTCGATCCACACGAAGCAATCCAGCTTTTAAGGAGAACTTCTTGTCAGCTTCAGCATCAGCAGCTAGGCGTTGCAGCAATCCAACACAGAAAGGATCATCCGAGTAACTGTCCAATATTTCTGTGAGCCAAACTGGCTGAACTGACGACACAGCCAATACTTCAGGAAGAGTTTCAGAAACAGAGTGTGGCCTGCACGACAACGAGTCAGCTGCACCATTTTCGGTGCCTTTCTTGTAGCAAATAGTGTAACTGAGCCCCAAAAGCTTGGTAAGTGCCTTTCGTTGCCACACCGTATGCAATCTTTGTTCAGACAGGCTAGACAGGCTGCGTTGATCTGTTCTGATGACAAACTCAGACAACTATAAGTACTGACGCCAGTGGTCTACAGCAAGCAATATAGCCAAGTATTCTTTTTCATACACAGATAAGGTCTGGTTTCTAGGGCCCAAGGCCTTGCTAACATATGCCAGCGGATGCCCATCTTGCATGAGGACTGCTCCAATTCCCACATCACATGCATCTGTTTCAATCACAAACTTTTTTTAGAAGTCTGGGAGGGCCAGAACAGGTGCTGAAACAAGAGCTTGTTTGAGGGCCTCAAAGGACCGTTGCTCAATGTCTGTCCAGTGGAAGAACACCCCCTTCTTGAGAAGATTGGTGAGGGGCCTGCTGATTACTCCAAAAAGCCTGATGAACTTTCTGTAATATCCAGCCAGACCAAGAAATCCTCTGACTTCCTTGACCGTAACAAGAACAGGCCAGTTCTGAATAGTTTCAATTTTAGTTGGGTCTGTAGCAACTCCCTGCCCATTGATAACATGCCCTAAATATTCAACCTGTTGCTGAGCAAAGGTGCACTTAGATAGCTTAACTTGCCACTGTTGTTTTCGAAGGAGCTGCACACCTCTTCCAAATGCAGCAAGTGCTGAGAATATGTGATATTGAAGACCAATATATCATCAAAGAAAACAAGAACAAATTTCTTTCCCTCATGGCGTCTCATGACTGGTTTCAAATCACTATTCATGGCAAACTGAAATGTGTTGGGGCCACCAATGAGACCAAAGGACATGACCAGGAATTCATAGTGGCCCATATGTGTCTGGAATGCAGTTTTGTACTCTTCCCCAGGTGCCATTCTGATTTGGTGGAATCCAGCCCTAAGGTCCAACTTAGAAAACTAATGAGATCCATCCAGTTCATCCAGTAACTCATCTATAACTGGTATAGGGTACTTGCTTTTGACAGTAATATTATTTAAGTGTCTATAGTCAACCACTGGTCTCCAGGTTGCATCCTTCTTTTCTACCATTATCATAGGGGAGGAAAATGGGCTGTTACTATGTCTAATAATGCCACTGTCCAGCATCTCTTGCATCTGCCTTTCCATCTCATTTTTCAGAGCAGGGGCAATTCTGTAAGGTCGAAGGGACACTAGAGTAGCACCTGGAACTAGGGGAATAGTATGGTCATACTGTCTTCTAGGAGACAGGCCAGAGGGAGCTTCAAACACAGAGGCATATTTATCCAACAGCAGTTGCACTTCAGGTGGTATTTCAGACAGAGCAGTATTTGTTGCAGAAGTGAGAGCATAGAGACTGAACAGTGTGCAAATAGGCTGAGCAGCATTTTCTCCAAGCAAGGTTATGAGAGCACCCTTATGCTGGAAGGCAAGCCAATGAGCAGACCAATCCACCTGTATAGGGCTGTGTGCAGCTAGCCAATCAATGCCCAAAATTCCATCATAGGAGCCCAAGGGAAAAACCCTGAAATTACTGGCAAACTTATGACCACCACAAGTCCACCTGCCTTGCAATAGTTGTTTGGAACAAGGAATTAACTTGCCATTGGCAATTCTGACCATGGAAACAGGCATGTCTGATACTCCTGACAGCAACTCAGCTACTGCACAGTTCAAAAATGTATGAGAGCTACCTGAATCAACCAGAAACGTTAATGTACGGCCTTGCAACTGAATTTTCATCTTCATTGTCATAGTAGGAGTTGCAGATGTATCACCCAGAGCTGCAGCAGATAGTGACATAGCGTTGGCTTCAGAAACTGTATCTGTCTCAGTGTAAGTTGCCAACTCATGTGGAAGATTCTGCACATAATCCAGTATTTCTTGCACAACATGCAGTTGGACTTCTTGCTTACAAACGTGATCCTTACCCCAGCGCTCTCCACACACAAAGCACAACCCCTTAGCTCTCCTATAAGCACGCAGAGCACTCCACTTATCGTCAGGAGCAGGTTTTCTGAAAATCTCTGTAGCCTTCTTATCATCAACCGCATGAACAGCAACTGTACTAGACGACGAGGACTGTGGAGGGGGAGGCAATGGCAACGCAGAAGCTCTACGGTTAGCGCTAGCCATGGACGGGCCAACCGAGCTTGTTCCCAACTCCTCATGTAAGATAGCCAACTGATAAGCTGTGTCCAAGTCTGCTGGTTGCTGAATGCCAATAGCCAATCTGACAGCAGGTTTCAGTCCTTCCATGAAACGGGTAACAAAATGCACAGTATTGGGAGAACTCTCATAGGCAGACAACTGATCAAACAGCTCAGAAAATCGTTCAACATAATCCTCCACAGTTCCAGTCTGAGAAATGTGAAAAAAATTCCGCAAGACAGTCTGATGCAAGTTGCGGCCGAACCTGTTTTGGAGCAGTTTGCAGAACTCATCCCAGGTGGCGTGAGGAGCTCGTCGAGGAACCAATTCCAACCACCTAGCAGCATATGCTTCAAACCGTGAAGTGGCCAGGGAAATCCATTGGTTCTGCGGTGTGCCCCAAAACCTGAAATAATCCTCGCAACGGGCCTGCCAGAGCTTCGGGTTGGATCCGTCGAAACGGGGCATCTCAATCCGAGGACCAACACCATACACATCAGCAGAATTCTGTCTCGAATCCAAGGATGCAAATGGAACGCGTTGCAGCGCCTGTTCGAGATGCGTACCTCTGATTGGAGGCGAAACATACGCCCGATGAGCGGGGCCCCGATTTTCAGCCCCAGAGCGAAGCGCTTCAAAACTGGAAAAATTGTGGCCCGACGCTCGAGAAGGAGTTGCAGGTGCGCCGTGCGGATCCGCGGCTGGTGCAGGCTTGTCGAACTCCTGCCGCAGTTCGTCGATGTCGACCCCGATCGAGACCTTGACCTCGTCGAGGTGCCTGGAGAGGAGGTCGAGCTTGGCATCGAGCTGCGCGATAGCCTTCGCGGTGGTGTCGTCGCGCTCGCGGCTGACCTTGTCGAAGTCGGCGCGCAGGAGGTCGTAGATCGCCTTCGTCTCCGGCGGGATGCGCTCCATCGCCGCCGCTCGCAGCCGCTTGGCGAGCCGCGTGTGCCGGTGGTGAGTCGGAAGGGTCGATGGATCGAAGGGCTCTGATACCAGATTGTCAACACTACTCTCTCTAATCATCAATCATGGCGGAATTCAAGCATTCGGATTACAAATTGGGGAATAGAGGAGGAGGGGATCGAGTTCCTGAGCCACACACGCTTGCCATGCCCCGGCTTCTAGCCGTTCTGCCAGCCTCCCCCTACTCACGCACACACACCAGTATATGTACCCGTTACAGAGGACTAGACCCACTCAGGCCCAGCAAGCCTAGCGGGCCGCTGAGGCTTGCGACGAGGCCTGGCTGGAACTTGGACTGCTGCTTCCCGCGTCACCGGTTCGCCAGGAGGCACTTGATCGCTGACACGCATATGGGCATAGGTAAACAATGGACCTGTGTTACTTAGGGATAGGTTCGGTACTTCAGAGAGTTCAGAGTAACCAAAGAAGCATAGTGACTGACTGCATCAGTACGCACTAGTTACTAGATAGATTACTACTCTCCGTACACTCATCACACTACCGCAACAGCAACTGCAGCCGGCTGCTGAGGATTCATCCTCCACAGCGCCACAGCAGCACGGATGGAGAAGAGCGCGGTGAGTAGGAGCTTGCACAGCACAGCCGCAGTGCGGAGAAGGTAAGAAACCTCTTGAAACCTGCCACAGATTAGAAGAACGAGACCAATGAGTCCCACAAAGGCCGCCAGGTGGAAGAACGCCACAGCCGCGTCCCAGATTAGCGGCCACCGACGGACGCGACCATCCACATCATCCTTGACCTACAACATTTGACAATCAGATCATAAGCGAAATTGGCTTCGCGGGGCGGGAGGGGCAACGATCGAGTGAGTGAGGGGTACCTCGGTGCCGCTGCCGGCGGCGCGCAGGAAGAAGAGCACCATCGCTGGCACCATGAGTAGCAGGGAGAGCAAACCAGAATAAACCAAGATCTCCCAAACTACCGAGGCCACGGCGCAGTTCCCGACGCAGGCCCGGAACACGACGAGGTAGAGGAATGTTGCGACGAAGACGACGCTTATGGTGCCGGCGAAGAGATGGAACAGGGCATCGGCAGCGGCGCGGGCGGCGCTGCTGCGTGCCAGTGCCCCCACGGCCGTCCTCACCAGCGCCGGCGAGACGGCCGCTGCGCCGGCAGCCAGCCTGGAGACCTCCTCTTCGAACGTCACGGCGGCCATTTTGGATGTGGAGTGGAGTGGTCGGTGACTCGGTGTGAGTGTGACTTTGTGGCTGGCTTGTGTTACGGCCAGCGGCCTTTGGGGGTCCTTTTATGCTGAACTCTCTCTCTCTCTTTCT
>NC_041390.1:65574520-65589943 GCF_002162155.2 Triticum dicoccoides | reverse complement strand
CGTGCCTGTGAAAAAGCAGAGTAGTAAAAGGTGCCCATGCATCGTGAATAACAGAGGAAAATTTTAGGAAATGGACTCTCAGAGAGTTTGAATTATATTGACATTTAAAGGAAAGAAATGGTCATTAGAGCTATACATTCAGCAATGTTTTACAGCGCCCGTGACCGGTTTACAATTTACAGCACAAAGTTTCTACCAAAAACTCCTCCGAGAATAATTAAAACTGCTTGAGTTTGTACACTGTGAATCTTCAAGTAAAATTTCTCATATTTCAAAATGACTGCAATGTTATTCCCTTCTTTTCTTCTCTTTCTAGTGACCTTACGAGCACTAGTAGGACGCCCGTGCGTTGCCACGGGCCTTTCAAGTTTTTTTTTTCAATTGCACATATATGAATATAATGCATATTTCTATGTGTCTACCACCCTCCATCTCTCTCTCCCATTCTCTCTCCCACCTCTCAGTCTCACCCTGTCTCTCTTTTCTCTCTCACACACAAACCCCTTCCCTTGACTCAAAACTTAATTTTTGGCTCAGCTCAATTTTGCTTAGTGTTAACGTTCGGCAGCTACGGTAAACATCCTAGAAGCTTAAACATTAAATTGAAATTTTAATTTTTATACAGGCTAAGATAACTTTTTGAAATTCTGGATCACACAAATTAATGATTATAATCTGTACAACAAGAAAAAATAACTTCACATTGTAAACTTTTTAATCCACGGCTAGACTTACATGAGCACCATGGCGTTAGTTCTGATATTTATTCTTGCCTATATTATACTTTTGTTATTTCTCGAGAAGATATCCACAACTAATAAGTAGATTTTAAGAAAAATTATCAAAATCACCGCATCATGGAAATGACATACACAGATGGACCATGGGAAAATAGTACTAAAAGACATGTACGCAAGAATTTCTTAGAGGTTGATCATTGCATCGTGACAAGAGCTAACCTTGCCTAGACCGGCAAGATTCTAAGCAACAAGCCATAGATGTTTGGTTCACGCCTGACACTTCCCCTGTTGGTGCCGCCACCTAGCATCCAAGCTTGCTTTCTTCACATTTATTTTGTTCATGCCACCCCCAATCCAATCAACAGATGAGTTGATTGCCCATCACATCACTGGCATAGACCCTACAATTCAAAATTTTAGTCTAAAAATAAAATAGATGTTGTAAGACTACTTTCAAGATAAAAACTCTTAAATTCATCATAAAAAGGAATGATTGACTGGTTTTAATACTGCGCGCGCAACCATGTGTGCATATTAAAGCACATGAGAGAAAATATCTCTTTGGACAAAAAAACAAAAAACTTATATAGAACATTCCATGGTAGATGACTGATAAAAAGGAACAAACAAACCAATGAACTCCGATCTAATGAGAAGAAATAAACAAACAACAAATTGTAAATTGTAAAAGAAACTAATACTCCCGGTAAAAGAAACTAAAAGTTGCTGACAAGCATTACATGTACATAGAACAAAGATTTATTCACTCTAAATTTTACACAAATTTGGCTCTTGAAGGAGGATGCTTTTTAGAACTTATTACCGGCCAACTAAATAGCAATGCATTAAATTGCACACCGCCTATATCTGCCTAGATAAATACACATGTGGTGGCACGGAATAACAAAAAAGAATAGCATATGCAATTTTGCACTGATCAAACAAATTTGGCATAATTCAGATATGTGTATTGAATATGACGTCATGCATATTTTAATATTTAACATTTTGATGCTAAGACAAAAAAATCTTTGATTTCTTACACTATCTGATTATAGATCACAACTACTCTGCAAAGATGGAATGTGAAAAATAATGTGTGCCCTCTAACATGTAAGAAATAGCAACACTAAAATCACAATCTGAAGTTGCAAAGACACTTCAGAACAGTGACTTGCATGAAAACCACACACACACATTTACTCTTGACGATCAGGATATGGTAGCACATACCTTTCTCGTCTCCATACACTTCAGAAACTCTGCTCTCGAGGAAAAGTAATTATGCCAATAGCATTCTATGTTTTTTGTACAAATTAGGCAATGGACATAAAGTGAATTTCCACCAAAGAACGGAAGGACAATGCAATTAATGCCAATAATAAGCAATATATGCTCCCTGTACAACTTAGACGGCTACCAAAGACGGGAGGCCCAATCTCATACTAAGTATGCAATGCTAAAGGTCATTAGTGTTCACCACAAGAGTTGATAACATTCCATCACGCTAAAGATCATTTAGTTTATAACTGGCAACAGCGATGCCAACACCAATAGCCTTCCCTGTGAACGCCTCCAAAGACGTAACATTTTGTGAAGTGACTCAAGTATCTCGTTAATCGGGCAAACAACAATATTCCTTGCAAGAATTCAAGTTGCGAAATTTGTATTACCATGTTTGAATACTCAAGGCATATATGTTACTGACATGGCTAGATAATTACCTAGTTATCTCAACCTTAGCACAAAAATCAATGTAAGCAGTTTTGAAACAATATGTACTAAATCATTAAACCAAGCATATATATTTCATTTTGCAAAATAATAGACTTCAACTACATTTATCAATAAGTGACCCATGGCTTAACCAAGCTTTGTGGTAGTGTTGGAACCTGCATCGCAAACATGTGCATGGTAACAGCTCTCATTCAATGCAGGATATTGCAACAAAATAGAAGCAGATGCAAAGGTGCAGCAATGATAACTATCAGGCATCACGTTCATGTCTAGCCCCGTGTTCGGCCAAAGTCAATGCATTCCTAAGATTTTTCAGACAACTTGCATATGACGCCTTATAATTTTCTAGTCTATATCCCATATATAATCAACTTTACTATATCTCATATGTACCTTCTAACATGTAAGAAATTGTATAGCAAATCACAACCTGGATAAGGAAGTCATCGAGTACCAATAAATTGATAGAAACATGTACATTTTAGTATTTTTAATTTTAAGAAAAGTTATCTAAAAAAGGTACATCTCATGTATAGCAGGCACTACTTCACTGCAAGTCTGCAATATGCTACAAATACACATACTGCGCAATTGGTATTCAATATGAAGAAAATAGGAAATCTTAAAACTGCTCTGTACACATACTGATTATGATCAACATCAGCTATATAGCTCATTGTAGGATGCAGTCTTGTTAAATCTGGAAGTAAGTCATGTGTATGCATTTAAGAGCATAATCTTAAGGGCTTGAATTAAAAAAAGGGGGGCAAAGACAGATTAATTGCCTCTGATCCATAACATATACATAGCAGCTGCCAGCCAACTCTTGTTGATCCTATCTAATACATGGACCTATTCACCATTGAATAAGCCTACTGAATTAGCCGACCTCTCAAGCCAAGCTGGCATTACAAGCATGGCCATAGTGTCATAGTAAAACCACCTTGAAGCATTTCAGCAAAATATGCAACGGTTTCAGAATAAACTGTGTTTGACCTAAAATGGGAGCACCTCTAGGCCAAGATTGAGCGACACAATCTTGTACCACTAAAATGCAGAACACCAAAATAGCTACAAAGTAAACTTGAGCATGCTGCGCTTACCAAAAGCTAGTTGTCTACAGAGTCAAAATTGAATGGATGAAGCCTTATCATCAGGGTTGGGGAGTCGCCTTATCATCACGATGGGGGGATCATCGCGCAAGCAGCAAGCACGACCCCCATGCCACAGCCTGGACGATCATGGTTGGTGATGCGGCGGTCGCGACCAGCGCCACAAGCCCACAACTGACTATTGGCATGGCTCCCTCTCTTGCAGCGGGAGCAGTTTCTCGTGCTCCCCGTCACCTCTCTCAGCTTCATATGCCGGCCTCCTCCTCTTCCGTTGATGCATTATATTGTAGGCCGCTGTTTTATGTTTCTAAAAAAAACTGGAATTGAACTTTAGTTTTCGCTTCCCAATTGCATAAGTAAATGTACTGGCAAATCCAACAGAATAATAAGGGAGTAAACCATTTGTAGAATAAACTCCGGATCTAACAATATGGGAGATAGCCTTCATGTATGCATGTCATTATTCTCTCGCTTGTCTAAATGATGAGAGAGGCGCCAAATATGATGTCTAGGAAATGCGAGCTAGCTATAGGATACAAGTCCAAAATCAAAACCAAGCTAGCTAATTAATGGCATTTAAAAAACTAATGGTCTTTAACAAACCAAGCTAGTAAATAATTATGCAGTTGGCATGGATCAGTACAAGTTAAATTACAAGCAGCAACACCAATGGGATTACGGATCACGAGAAGCAACCATGCACAAACAAACACAAGAAAGTCCATAATTATGACAAAAACGGAAAGTTAAGGCCAGCCAAGTTCTATACGGAAAGGAGAGTCCAAAAGTTAAGTTTGGCAGTGCTAATTTCAGTATCTACATAGAACAAAGCCTTTAACAAAAAATCATAAATGGATTTAAGATGGTGGGAGGATTCTGGATAGTTGGCCTCATCGGAAATAGATGCATTCAGTTGTGCTTGACGCAGATAGGATAGTAAGATAGCGAATAAATCACAATTTTATTCAGGTACGAATTATTAGGAATTCGATGCCACGTTAGAATTAACATATTTGCATCTATATTTGTAACATCTACTTGCAGATTGGTCGCCGAGTGGCTCAGGTTGTAGGCTGTAGGCATAGAGGTACAAAGATTTTGACAATGAGTAAACAAATAGTCTGCATTTATTCAGAAAGCCATGCATTTGGGCATAACAACTTGAGTTTGGTGGAAAACATACCCGATTTTTTCACAGCTTTGCTCAGTCATCCGGTCACCGTCGTCGGACCTCACAAGGCATAACAATAGTTCCCTTGTGCCAACCCTGCAGCCCATTAGTCAGAAACACATCATGTCTGTTTACCCTCTCCTTCTGCGACATCATCACCGATGTCACACCATTCGTTCCCATTGTTCTTTATCTCCATAGCCACAATGCTAAAAGGAGAAACTTCGATCGAAATGCGACTGTGGAGTGTGGTCGATCGAGACGAGACCAACAGTTGGTCACATGGGCAAGGCAAGGCAAACTGGAATTGGCATAAGATTTCTTCATGCGACCGTGGAGTGGAGTGTGAACATCCTACTCCTGCTCAGGTCGAGTGATGATCCACAAGAGCTAACCTTTGCTCCTTGCGTGATCGAGACACAGACCACAAGAAGGGTCAGTATCTTCCGCCACCTGTTTGATCGAAACGGTCACTCCTGCGTAAGTACTCCTACCTGACTGCCGAGGTACTTGATAGACAACAAACTTTCTCTATCCATTCATACTTGTTTGTTTAATTTTTTGTTCCTACAAGAAGCTTCATGATTAAGAATACGTGAGAGGAATGCAACAGTGACAAAGGATGCCCATTTTAGGTGGGCGTGACTGTCAAGTGTGAAAACTCTAGTTATGGTGCACTGCCGAGCCAGAACCATGCTCGGAGAAAAGAAGAACCAAATAACACTGATGTTGTGATGAACCAGACTCTTGCCATAGATCAACATCGATGAGCATACAAAATGATTTAAAATTACCTCGCAAATTGCGGATATAGAAGAAAATAAGGCAACATGCGGAATGGAAACTAGCCTCACCATGACACATGTCACTTTCGCGATCCTTTCCAAACATCGGACCCGTTGTCTTGGTCGTGGTCCCGATCAAGCGTTGGTAGCTGAAAATTTGAAAACAGAGCCCGAAGATTCAGATCAATAAAAATTACAGTGTCGCTGCTTACATAGCCTAGCATCCCTGGAATGTGAGAAATAGAAGTCTTCCAACAGAAAACTATGGCATAAAAGGAATATTCCCTAATGTGGCATAAAAGTTAGTGTGTAAATGACAATAGAGTAGACAAACGAAGTTATAGGACTAAGATGAGAAAAACCTCCTACTTGCCCATCCAATATACAATGATCAGTAGACAATGTCGGGCTCATTTTATTACTACAACAACCTTGGTTGTTCCTGTACAACGCAACATAAGCATAGATATTACCTCCATTTTTTTACTTCAAATTAATGGAAGGCCCCATAGGATACAATGCTGGTGACGGCAACGGCAAGGAAGCGGCTCTCCTGGGTAGGAAATCAGACGTACAACGATCCGGTTGACTGAATTTTCTGACCGTTTCTGTCTTAACTCTTAAGCACCTAGCTAGGCTAGGAAATGTAGAGGTAAATCTTCTACCACATTGCCTCACACATCAGGCTCTGTGGTTGTCTGTTCTTTGCTGCCAAGAGATTAGACTGGACATTTCAGTCCGCGCATGTCTGCTTGCAGCTTGGCGGAATGCTGGCCATAATTTCCGTTGTCCTGTTTTGACAGACATTTTCAGTCTTTATTCAGACACACACTCAGTGTCCTGTGTTCGATCTCTTTGCATTGCAGCAGTGGAACAACACTCTGCATCATCACCCTCATCCTGAGAGTAATCACACGGCATTCTTTCTATATGCATAACACCAGCCCAGTTTTACTGAGACTACTGTTTATCCAAGACTTAGACTTTGCCCAACACTTTCGTCGAATTAATGCATGTGTGAGAGTGGAGAGCACTACAGGAATCAGCTATTTTGCCGTCTGCCATGGCGGACGGCAAAGGCATGAACGGCGGACGGCAAAGGCCTTTGCCGTCAGCCGCGGACGGCAAAAGGCTCCGGCAAAGTAGGCTACGGTAAACAGCTACTTTGTCGTCTGCTTCCTAGTGGCCGACGGCAAAGGCCCTTTGCCGTCTGCGGCGGACGGCAAAGAGAGCGGACGGCAATAATTGCGCTGTTAGTCCGTTAAGTGGCTAACGGCAGGCCTTTGCCGTCCGCCGCTGACGGCAAAATTTCTAGTGTCTTTGCCGTCCGCCGTATGATGTCATCTACACGTCACTACATGGCAGGTTCTTTGCCGTCTGCCACTGATGGCAGAGTGCAGGTTCTTTGCCGTCTGCCACTGATGGCAAAGTCTTTGCCGTCTGCCACTGTAGGAAAACTGACCAAATGGGTCAGCTCCCAGGAAGCACAGCTGGATGCCACGTGTCTTCTTTGCCATCCGCGGCAGACGGCAAAGAGCCCGTTGCCGTCGGTGGCAGACGGCAAAGAGCCTGCATATTGGCTCTTTTATCTGTTTTTTATTAAATCCAACAATTTTCATCACAAATATATATGACATATATAGATATATTTCAAAAGGCCATTACAGAGCAAACATATAAGATATTCAACACATAACTTCATCATCCAACCATATATATTACATGCATAGTTCCATCATACATAACAAGTTCAACATAGAGGCATCCAACCATATATATTACAATAGTTTCATCCAACGATACATGCATAGTTCAACGATACAAAAGAAACAGAGAAAGGGATAAGGAGCACTCCATCTATGCAAGCTTTCGTCAAGTGAATGTAATCTGCAAAATGAAAAATAAGAAAGTTAGAATAAGAAGAGTAGAACAAGAAGAAGAGTAGAACAAGAAGAAGACTAGAACAAGAAGAGTAGAACAACAAGAAGACTAGAACAAGAAGAGTATGTCACTTATGAGCTAACTTACGTGAAATGGATCATATATGAGCCAACTAAGTTGAAATGGGTCGTTTATGAGCTAGCTAAGGTGAAATGGATCATTTATGAGCTAACTTAGTTGAAATGGGTCGTTTATGAGCTAACTAAGGTTAAATGGATCGTTTTTGAGGTAACTAAGGTGAAATGGAACGTTTTTTAGCTAACTTAGGTGAAATGGATCATTTATGAGCTAACTTAGTTGAAATGGATCGTTTTTGAGCTAACTTAGGTGAAATGGATCATTTATGAGCTAATTTAGTTGAAATGGATCTTTTTGAGCTAACTTAGGTGAAATGGACCATTTAAGAGCTAATTTAGGTGAAATGGATCGTTTTTTAGCTAACTTGGTGAAATGGATCGTTTATGAGCTAAATTAGTTGAAATGGATCGTTTATGAGATAACCTAGGTAAGATGGGTCATTTTGGAGTTAACCTAGGTGAAATGGGTCATTTTAAAGCTAACGTAGGTAAAATGGATCATTTAGGAGCTAATCTAGGTAAAATGGGTCATTTTTGAGCTAACTTGGATGAATTGGATCATTTATAAGCTAACCTAGGTAAAAATGGGTCATTTTAGAGCTAACTTAGGTAAAATGGATCGTCTATGAGCTAACTAAGCTAATTATGCAATTTTTGACATAAGTAAGCTAAGTACAGATCGTTTTAGAGCTAACTTAGGTAAAATGGATGGTTTTGGAGGTCAGTAAGCTTATTAAGTCATTTTGGAGGAGGAGAAGCTAAGTCTAGGTCATTATGGTAAGCATTGGAGGAAATAAAGCTAAGTCTAGGTCTTTATGCATGTGTTAAGCAAAACACTAGATAAACTTACCAAGACGATCCAGGAGGTGTAGGAGCGGGGTGGCTCGTGTCGGTAGCTGGAGAAGGATCGTGCGATGCTTGTCTGGAGTTACGATGCACCAAAGATCATTTCCAATGTCTTGTTAGCATGATGACACTCAAATGTTAAGACTAGCAAGTAATGTCCATTCAAATAAAACTCACCATGGTCCCAGGAGCAATCACTGGCATCGGCGGAGCGGTCTGGCCTGTCTTCTCACACACAGACTGCACATTTGGTTTTGACGACTCAGTCATACTAGTTAGTAATGAGACAAACACTACATGAATGTTTTGGCTAATCTGCAGAAGAAACTTACCACAAGGAGCTCGTACATGGCCCTTGCCTGCATGTCATTCCGTGCCCTCTCCTCCTCCATCATCTTTGTTGTCCTCTCCTCCAACTCCCGCTGCCTCTCCACCGCCTCCGCCAGAAATTTCTCCGTTCTATCTCTCTCACTCTGTATAGCAGCCTGCAACACCACTCACATGACCATTTGTAATCATTGATGGAAGCGCACACAATGTAATGGAGAAAGATAACTGAGTACGTATCACTAACCTTGATGGCGAGTTGCACTGGCCGTTCACGAGGCCTTATCTCAGGAGCGGAGCTCGACTGGCGCGCCTTGATCTCCGGGAGAGTGCTAGGACAACGGATAAGTCCATCTCCAATGGCTATGGAGCCATGGGACCTCCCGCCACCAGATATCATCACCAGCTCTGGATCAATGGGACCCTGGCTCGGGTTAAAGTCCTCCCCTTTCCTCGCCTTCCCCTCATCTCTATATCTCACGAGCTTGTTGTGGGAGGAGATGTTGGTGAAGTTGTTTGCATCATCGAGGTCAGACTGAGAGAAAGCCTTGACTTTCTTGAAAGAGGCAGTGTGGGCCATGGCATACAGGTCGTACACCTCTGGCACCTTATCCGCCTTTTTGTAGAGTGCCTGAAAGAGAGAAACAATGAAAATTAGTAATTAAAGGGCTCAAGCTAGCATGATGAATGAATTGCATGAATCATGAAGCAAACCACATACTCAGTTGGGCCCGAACTGATATAAGTTGGAGCTGCCTTGATGGTGTGGCACACCTTCCATTTGAGCACGTTTGTCCTTGGCCTCGTTGTGGAGGGCTAGCCATTGTTTTGAGCACCACTCATCGACCAACACCTCCCAACAATCCATCCGATCTGCACACCATCTCGGAGGCGCCTAAGTTAGCAAATAGAAACTTGAGCGCTACGGCTAAGAATTACTAAATGAAGGAACTTAAGTAGAGAAGGCCTTAAGAATTACCTTCATGTACTGCTTCTTACTCAGGAACTTATCGCGGCACGCCGGCTTGGTCTTCTTGATACCACGCAAGGCGTAGTAGTCTCGAACAGCCTGCACCCGAGCCTCGTGCCGTAAGTTCTGGAGTAGGCGCTTGCAGACGTTCTCGATAACATGTGCCGCGTCCTCCTCGTATCCCTCCTCACACCTGTAGAATGTCTGCAATCAAATGAGACAATATTGATTAGTACAATTAATAACTAGCTAGTTGAAGATTTTTAAATGTGTAAAGGAGAAATTACCCAGAACTTTCTGATCACCATGTCTGCCCTCGTGTCGCACACGACACCGTCGATAATCTCATCCGGCGGGGCCGGGGCAGCCACGTAGTGCTCGCAGCTCAATCCAAGCTCTGGAAGCCGACCCTCACCAGGCAACATGACAAACCCCGGGAAGTTTTGCCGGCAAAGAACTCCAAGGACGGAGTTGGGCCGGCGGACACTATGATGGTGGTCCCAACCCCTGCAGCATGACAAGGCCAACGCATTAGTTATTTGAAGAAACGTGAATGCAGAAGGTACAAAAATATTAAATGCACTTACGTACCTCTCCCCATCAGGGAAAATCAACCACCTCTGCTCGCGGGTCACCGGCACGGACGGGAGCCGTGTAGCACCACGCTGGTAAACGTTGCCCCCCTCCCCCCCCTCCTCATCAGTCGGCTCCCCGCCATCATCAGCATGGCCACTCGGCTCCCCGCCATGCTCAGGCTGACCCGACCAGGTACCCCATCCAGACGTGTGCTCCTCCGGGGTCTCGTGGGCCCAAGTCTCGTGGGCCGAAGGCCCGTCGACCCGAGGCTCATGGGCCGAAGACTCGTGGACCGGAGGCTCGTGGACCGGAGTCCGTGTAGCCTCCTCCTCAGACGAGTCCACCCTAGCAGTCACGTGCTCGGGTGAAACAGCTGGGGGCGGTGGCGAGGAAGGCGCCGTACGAGTCACCCTACCTCCTCTCCCGCGACCACGTGCTCCAACTCCTCTCTTCTTCTTACCTCGTCCCCTGCTGGGCACCGTGGTCGACGAATAAGGGCCCGGCGGTGTCGCCATACTGTCCAGCAACGCTCGGCGGAGAGGTGCGTGTGGAATGGAAGACCTCGCACCACGCGCCGACGAAGAAGGGGCCTCGGCGCGCTCCCGACCAGTGCCCACCATCTTTCAACACCTGCCATGACAAAGAATAAACGAAATTAGTACAACATAAAAAAAGTACCGACATGAATAATAATATGTATATCACTTAAGTATATCATCGTCAAGTACAACATAAAAAAATTGAATACCTGACACTACTAATAATCTCGATCAGTATCATCAATAAATGCATAATCATCATCATCACTATAATCAATGATGGGCTCATAGGGTTCATTGGCATCAACATGTGCAAGGCCACCTTGACGTAATCGGTCAAGCATTGACAGGTCATCCGCAGCAGTAACCTCTTCTTGTTCCGGCTCTTCTTGTTCCTCCTCTGGGGTGATGTCGGATTCATTGTCGCTGTCTACTTCAATGTTTTGAGGTGAAGTATAGCGGTTCTTGAAACGCTTTTTGAAAAGACGTGTCTCTTGGAAGAAATCTCCTTCATATGTGTCTGGGTTAATGTGAGGTTCATAATCCTCTTCCTTTGGGGGAGAAAGTCTAGCACGTGGCGGCACTTCATAAACGACATCCCAACCTTTCAGATTTGGATTAGTTTGGCAGGCCCACGGTAGATAGAATACTTGGGTCGCCTGTTGAGCCATAATATAGACATCAGGAACATCTAAATGAGTGCTTTGGTTGATTTCAACTAGCCCTATATGTTCATAAGTCCTTCTAGTCTCCTTCGGCTGAAACCAATAACATTTGAAGACTACGACATTCGGTGGGTTTTCACCATAGCACAGAAGTTCATAAATTGCTTCAACTCTCCCATAATACTCGGTACCTCCTTCGCCGATAGCAGATACACAACAATTTGTAGACTTTCGGTCGGCCATAGATAGCTCTTTGCCATAGGTACGAAAGCAATACCCGTCGATGTCGTACTTGTCAAATGAACTTACCTTATAGTCAAAACCATTAGCGACTTGTCTCAATTCGGCGTCCATAGACTCTGCATTAGCCTACAAGTTTAATATGAAAGGATTGTTGCATTATGCACAAATTAGCGAATGAAATGAAATTGTCTAATAGAAATTACCGTTTGTTTGAACCAAGAGATGAAACCGGGATAGCCACCTCCTTGCTTTGCCAGAAGCTCATACTCTTCGACGGAATCCTTTTGGATCTCCGCTCCATACGAGAATATGGCGACGTATCGACTGTATGACATATCTAGGAATAAGAGTAGTTCGAAGGAAATAGAAGTTGTGAAACAATGTATCGAGAACTTACTCGATGTACGGCCGCACTTCTATCAGGTTGTTGAAGATATACAACGAAATGGTCCGCCATTCTTCGTTATCCAAAGATACTGGATGTGAAACACTAGCTGGTGCGAGATTCCCTTTGAATAGGCTGAGGTTGGATCCACCCTTTTTAGGTTCGCCAGCATTGTACCGAGGCTTCGGATTATGCAAATGACGATTTTTGGCTTCGTAGTGCGCTGTTACGAAGTTTGCCGCCTCCTCTATGATGAATGCCTCAGCCATCGATGCTTCAATTCTATGTTTATTTTTACATTTTTCTCGAAGCGTCTTCTGCATCCTCTCAGTTGGGTAGCACCAACAATTTTGCACGGGCCCCTCCCAATCTTGCCTCGGTCGGGAGATGCAAAATCAAATGCTGCATTGGATTAAAGAAGCCCGGTGGAAAGATCTTCTCTAACTTGCAGATCAACTCCGGTGCCAACTCTTCCATTTCTTCTAGCACGCCAGGCGATAGTTCTTTCGCACAAAGAACACGGAAGAAATAGCTGAGTTCTGCCAGTACTAGCCATTCATCCTCAGGGATGAAGCCACGCAACATCACCGGCATTACCCGCTCAATCCATATGTGCCAATCATGACTCTTGAGACCAAATATCTTCAGTTTATCAAGATTCGCTCCCCTCTTTAGATTCGCTGCATACCCATCGGGGAACATCAACTGTTGTTGCACCCACAAGAGAATTTCCCTCATAGCTGGCCTTTCAAGATTGAACCATGCCTTTGGCTTCGTCCAGTTCTGCTTTCCTTTCAGTTCTTTCATGTTTTGTAACGGCCTATCACATAGCGCCTCCAGATCGACTCTAGCCTTAGTATTATCCTTTGACTTCCCATCTATGCCGAACAATGTACCAAAAAGTGCCTCGGCGATATTCTTCTCAGTGTGCATCACGTCGATGTTGTGTGGGCAAAGGAGGTCTTTGAAGTAAGGCAGATCCCATAAGCATGTTTTGTGAGTCCACGCGTGCTTAGTATTATACCCCTTGAAGTACCCTGGACGTTGTGGATCTGGCTCGAGAGCGTTTAACTGATCCAGGGTCTGTTGGCCTGTCAATGCAGGTGGTGCAGAGTTTTTGACAACTCTACCCCTGATGAAGTTCTTCTTGTCTTTCCTGAACTTATGGCGAGGATCCAGGAACTGTCTATGCATGTGGAAGCAAGAAAACTTGCGACCGGCCTGAAGCCAACGAAACTCAAGAGCTCCCTTGCATGTGGGGCATGGGAACCTTCCATGCACACACCAGCCAATGAATAGCGCATACGCCGGCAAGTCATGCGTCGAGTACATGTACCAGACACGCATTATGAAGTTCCGTTTGCTAAAGGCGTCGTATGTCTTGAACCCATTATCCCAGGCTTCTTGCAATTCGTCCTTAAGCGGCTGCATGTACACATTCATATTTTTGCCCGGATAGTTGGGTCCTGGAATTATCAACGTCAGGAAAATGTTCTTTCTTTGCATAATCTGTCCGGGGGGAGATTGAGTGGAAAGACAAATATGGACCAACAACTGTATTGGGCTGCCGTCATACCAAACACACTGAACCCATCCGTGCTGATGCCGACTCGAGGATGCCTTGGATCTGCCGCTTTGTCAGCATGTAATTCATCAAACTTTTTCCACGCAACACCATCCGATGTGTGTACCATCATCAGATTCCCATCTGCATCTAGTTCAGTTCTTTTGCCTGTTTTGTGCCATGTCATCTGTCTGGCCGTCTCTTCGACCATGAAAAGACGTTGAAGTCTTGGTACGATTGGCATATACCGAAGAACACTAACGGGGATTTTGGTCTGTGTCTTCTCACCCATACCGTTGTCTACCACAATATACCTGGAAGACTTGCAAATGGGACAATAGTTCAAGTCCGCATAGTCAAGCCTAAATAAGGCACATCCTTTCTCACAGGCATGTATCTTCTCATAGGGCATCTTCAGTGCACGGAGGATTTTGTCCGACTGGTACAGGTTTGCAGGCATTACATGGCCTTTGGGTAGAAAGCGTCCAAATACTGTCATAATTGCGTCATAGCATTCTCTGCCCAAGTTGAACTGAGCCTTCAGAGCCATTACTTGTGAGATGGCATCCAACTGACAAAGCTCAGTGTGCTCGTGGAGCGGACGTTTCGAAGACTCCAACATTTCATTGAAGGCCTTTGCAGATTCCTCCATCTCCTCGTCCGAATCCCGAGCATCATCATGGCCTTGCACCATGTTTTCCATCCTGGTACCATGCTCGTCGGTGCGACGACGATCCACCTCAGCTCGGTCACATTGGGCAGACTCACCATGAAATGTCCACACCGTATAATCGGGCGTAAAACCACTCTTCTGCAGGTGTTTGCCCATTTCAGCCTCTGTCTTATTTTCCCAATTGCCGCACCGGAAACAGGGGCACCAGGTTTTCTTTTGGCCATTTGCAAATGCGGCTTGCACAAACCCCTTAGTTTTTGTGAACCATTCAGCGCTCCATTTGTTCTGACCAGTGTGACCGGTATACATCCAAGCACGGTCACTCATCTTGACTTTCAGAGCTACTGGACACACAACAATTATATATGTAATTCACCATGTATATATTCATTAGTTGATCTACTTTGTCAATTTTATTACGTCCATGCAACCTACACTCTAATAGGTAATGATAGGTCCTAATCCCACCCGTGTATGTGTAGATTGGGTTCATTTTCCCATGCTATGCTCCGGATCCGACGCAAAATTTCGGCAGCACCTCCCCGTTGTTCTCCTGATACACGTCTCTGCAATAAACAGAGAGGATGTGTACCCGGAGAACAACAGGGGAGGCACTCACGAAATATATGCGTCGGATCCGGAGCAAAGCATATGGGAAAACGAACCCAATCTACACATACTCGGGCTGTCCATGGATAGCGTTGGACAATTCGAAAGAATCAAGGTTATAAATATGCAAATGCATGCATATTTATAACTATGACGCTTTCGAACAGGAGACACATATTGGTTACGCATACTGATGATTCAAGACACATATATAGCTAGCTATCAAGTTTCATCGGAATAGATCAAATAATTAATGGGGGAGGAGGACTTGTCATTTGTGCTCACCCACGAACGAAGGGGCAGAGCTCGTCAAACGCACGGCGAGGTCGTCGAACACCAAACCTCGCAGCGATGAAACAACTGCACATTTAAAACTACATGATCAACACAATTATATATGATGTTTTTCATAACAAAATCGAAAAATATATGACCTAACTAATAATTCACAAATATATGACCC
>NC_041390.1:65405335-65573352 GCF_002162155.2 Triticum dicoccoides | reverse complement strand
GGCGCGCGGCGGCGGCGGCGGTGGGGTGGGAAGTGGTGGCGGGGCGCGTTGGCGAGGAGAGAACAGAGAGTAACGGGCGGGGGGGTACGGGCCGTTAGGTAGTGTCCTCTTTGTCGTCCGCCTATCTTTGTCGTCCGCCCTTTTGCCTCTTTGCCGTCTCCTGGCAGACGGCAAAGAGGTGGGCCGTTAAGTTTTTTCCAAAGGGGTGGGGGCCACCTCTCTCTTTGCCGTCTGCCAGCGGACGGCAAAGATTCTTCGCCGTCTGCCAGCAGACGGCAAAGAGCCCGCGGACGGCAAAGAGCTTCTTTGTCGTCTGCCATTTCTTTGCCGTCTGCTTTTGGGTAGCTGATGGCAAAGAGCTTCTTTGCCGTCCGCTAGCTGACGGCAAAGAGCTGGCAGATGGCAAAGTAGCTGATTCCAGTAGTGGAGGTAGCCACACAGTAAAGCTACACTGCGGCGTAACATTGTTGCCATGTGCTATATTCTTTTATCTGAAATGTGATTTTAAGGCCAATGCATCTTCCTCCTCTCTTTCCTCGAAGGTGGAGTACGTGGATCACCGAGACAGGAAGCAAATATCCTAGACGGTCTTTCTGGTTGATTATGCTTGTTACCAGGGTGCTTGCTATTTTAAATGTGACCTATAACCCTGTATCTAGGATATACGGAGACAAGTAGCAATAGTCGTGCTCTGTTTTGCTGGTGCTATCAATCGGTGAAATGCGCATGAACAATCTGGAGCAAATTGTGAGAGACAGTGATGGGTGAAGGCTGCTAAAAGTGAGAATATGACCTGAAAGCACACTCTCATCAAGGTACAGCCAGTCTACTAAGGTCTTGATTATTATTTTTGTGCCCATGAAAATAAATCCGTGCTTCTCAGCCATTCCCTACAATTGTTAGCAAGTTGTAACTTGTTGCATGAATATATAGTGACAAGAGTGTAGACGAACTTGAATCTGAAACTTACTTGTAAATTAAAAGGGCGTCGATAGAATGTACTCCCACGTGAAAATAAGTTGGACGGTTGGTCGCACATGGATGGCAACCAGGGAGGGGTTGATGCAGGTGACGTCGTTGACTACTCAGCAATAAGATCTTCACCAAGTGGGGAGTTGCCACACCCGTATGATGCAGAGGAATTTGTCGAGTCATAAATTCCTCCTGCTCATAAAGCATACATCTTTGGTAAAACCAGAACCAATATGATGTCTGACAATTTTATTCCCATAAAGCATTGTAACAAGCAAATGTCAATGAGGTTAAAAATTTATATAGCTCTATGAAGCATTTTAGCAAACAGATGGCGTGGGTGGGTAAGTTCATGCACTGGTAAAACAAAAAAGTGGGGAAGGGGAAAGGAAGGGGACAACCTGAAAGCTTTGATGGATATGTGAGATTCGTCTCTGCACTCATCGCCTGGCAGCGTTGAGGGTGTTGCAGTGCTGAGGTATGGAGGGGAGGCGATGAGACCATGGCCGGGACAGAGAGCCAACTGCAGGTGCGGTCAACAATGGCGAGCCACTGATGGGAGCAGAGGACGCAGCGATGGGGATGGCGAGCACGAGATTTGACACTGCATGCCGCGGGGATCTCCTCCTCCTTCCAATTCCATCCCTCGCCCTCTGTTCTTCACCTCTTGAGATCCTCTCTGCCTCCCCTCTTACCGACTCTCATCTGCTATAGCAAGAGAGAGGGGCAAGGCGGTTGTACTGATGTACCCCGGCCGGATCCCGTGCGTCAGAGCACAGCTGTTGAGTTCGCCGACCACAAGACAGTGATCGGAGGATCCGCGGGGACCGGCAGGGAAGACGGCGACCATCGGGGAAGACGATCGGCGGCGATGGCTCCTTCCTCAGTGGAACACGGGGGAGGAAGCGATTCTAGACATTGTGGGGACTTGGTCTTCGGCGGCCACCTCGAGCCCTTCCGTCACGGCCGCGCGACCTCAGATCCGGGAGCCTCTTCCTTGACGAGCATGTGCGCGTCGCGGACGTGGAGTTTCGCCGCCTAACCTTGACGATATGCAAGCGGATCCGACAATGGGGAGAAGGGTGGGAGCGGTGGAGGTGGCTGAGCGGGAGGGAGGCAGGGGCGGCGGCGGCGGAGCAAGAGATGGGGGCAGCGCCGCATCGGGAGGAGAGGGGAAGAGAGCGGTCGCACGAGGGGTGGATCGAGAGGAGGGTTTTTTTCGTTCGAGGGAGGCTAGGGCGTCGTCCGATTTTTTGTTTGTGCAAAGGGGATCGCTAGTCATCGTTGATCGGTTTTTTTTACCGCAGTTCGGACCGGGCGGAGGACGAAAAAAAAACAGAAAAGGTGAAACGAAAAATAACCGGCGGAGACTACCAACTGCTCCATTAGAAGTAGAGAAAATAGACAATGAAGTAATGATGTAGGGTTCTCTTATTGCACCACTAGTAATCTAGCAGTGAGGTGATAAGACCTCGAGTTCCTCTTATAGGCAACAACGTGCAGAAGTGGTATACAATAATTTGATCATTGCGCAAGCTGTTCCTCCGCTTCTGGTGCTAGGGGTACTATCTTGATAGTGTCTACTCACCCGTGAACGGTCCTCACGAACCAAAATGGCACATTTCTTTTCTCTGGACTAGCGTTCGTTGTCCTGGTCGGTATGCCATCGCTCCATGGTGCTCATGATCTCTTCTGGTTGATGTTGGGTGTTTAGCGCCTTGCACCAAGGATGAAGTGTACCTATGAATCATTGCTCTCGCGTTGTGGAGCGACTGATTGTGATGAACCAAAAAGACAAAACCCATCCTCGCATAGATATCATCTCGTCTTATATGTGCCATTTTGGGATAGCCCAAGTAGAAAATTTGGTAGGTTTTATTTTTGGCAATAGCATGATGCAGCGGTGCACCAGTACATGTAACTTTGAATTATATGTATCCTCTTGTTATTTTTGTTTTTGGGCTCGTTGAGTTGGTGCCCTCAGCGGAACCCCTTCTTGTGCTACCTTATGTGTTTGTGTGTGGTGTGCGTCGTATTCTGTATTGCTATTTTGTTGGACTCGCCTTGTGATGGTTGCTTTATATATAAAGTGGGGCGAAAGAAGTTTTCGGCATTACATGTAAATTTAAAAGAAATAAATGATCCTTAGAGGTACATACTGTATTCATTAGCATTGTGCCTTCTAGTGTGAGTTCGAGGCGGTACATGTGGTAGCGGCGGAAACCGAGTGCACCATCTTGGACCACATTGTTAAGGAGGCATGGGGCAAAGGTGAGATTGCCCAATTTCGTTATGCTAGCGACCATGGCAGCGCCTATCATCCACTCGTGTCCCCAACAAGTCCCACTCTGACATCAACCATGCCAGACCGTCATAATGTCGCAGCTAGTCGTCGAGCTGACTCGTCAAATATGCATGAACTCATGCATAACTTTCACCATTCACTCGGGATCAAGATGCAGGATATAAAGTTGCTACATATATAAAAGGATAAATTTTGAACAACTTCTCTACTAATTATGTATGAAGAAGACACTGATTGACATTTCTTCTCCTATGTAAGAACTTTGTTATGTCAATTTAAGCGTATAATCCCTCCAAATGAGTGTATGAGTGTTGAATTGTTGCAAGCATAAAAGAAAGAAAAGTAAGAGATAGCCGCATTATGGTAACTCGTGCATCGCCTCCAAAATATTATGAACCATGTTTTACACGCAATAAGGACACTGCGGATGTGGTCACTCAACTATAGTTGTTGTAAGAGAGTAGGCTTACCAACACCGCTCACAGTAGCTATGTTTGATTACTTACTAGTTGGGCAATTCTCATGTCTATAGACCATCTCAACACCTCAAATATGTGAAAACCAAGGATGAAAATCTTATGAACTACACTAATAGATAAAAATAAACCAAACTATGGTATGTTAGAGCATCTCTAGCCCTTTCGGTAAAACCCTTTAATTCTCTATAAAAGTCGTTTAGGGAATTGAGCCCTAACTAGCCATTTCTCTATAACTTTTACTGACTAAAAAATTTAGCTCTTCATTGCTCAAAACATACCCCATTGGCCTATTTTCTTTTTTGAAAAACACCCTCTTAACATTTTCTCTCTCCTCTCGGGATTCCCTCTCGATCTGTTGGGTAAATCCGACTCCGCCCACCTCATTGCAGGCCACCCTCCAACCCCACCTCCTCCACAACCCTGCATCCCCCCACCCACCAACTACCTCCAGCGAAATTCCGTCGAGCTTGTTTTCATCTTTCCCATCATCTTCTGCCATGCGGCACACCTCCACGGTGTCTCGACCACAGCGACGCTTCTTCCTGCCGTCCCCGGCCACGATCTCACATGCAAAACAAACGTAAAGTAGGTACATCACCTAAAATCACGCACAAAGGGGAAGAAATGTGGCTGCCATTTCCAATTCTTATGAACTGTTCTGTCCTGCACCACATCATCATCCCACTAGGAGAAGATGGGAAGGACCCATTTAGACGAGGAAGTGCCTAGACCGTGGCCTGTGGAGGATGAATTTTGCAACTTTCTCAACTCCTCACTTTTGTGAGCCTCTATCAAATTACTTTTACTAATCTGGACATCATCTACCATCCACAAGTCGACATGGCGCATGGAAGAAAGAAGAAATAAGGGAGAATGAAGAATGAAGAAATAAGAAGGTGGAGAGAGATTTCCATATGGGGTTGGCCTCGTTTGAGGAGCTGGGTTTGAGGGAAAAGGCTAGGTGCAAGAAAGTTTTAATCCCTCAAGATTTAGGGATTACAGAATATGGGGGGGGGAGGGGGGTTAAGGGATTAAAGGATGGGGGAAGGGCTAGAGATACTTGTAAAAAGTAAAATTGAAAATACACATACTCTGATAGAATGCATCGTTAAGCTATCACTTCGATTTCCATTCAATAAATCCAGTTCATAAGTTTTTAGTAAAAATAAAAGGAAATTAACAATGTACCAACTCTATATGAATTCCAAATCTAGGCTAAAATTTTGGATAAGTTTTATAACTTCATCATTATATAGTGCGACAATATTAGCAGTCGGATATGCTGCATCAAACAGTTCGGAGTGGCAAATTTGAGCATTGTTAGTCTCTGGATAACTTTCATCTCATAGGATTATGGCATGGTGCCTTCTAATTTAACTCCCACTCTCCCATCTTAGTGCTCTCAAAGCATGTTTTCCCATGCCAGTGATTATCCACGATTCCCCAATAAAAAAAGAGACAGAGAATAATTTAGATTCTAAAGGGGTGAGGACCGAGTTAGTGTAGAGTTGGGCTTGGCCCAATATGATTCACAGGGAAGGAAATAAAGTGTTGAGAATGCACAAATAGAATATTCAAGTTTCGATGAAGTACAACCATAAATCATGTAATACAAGGAAAAAATATGTTTATTCTGATTTAAAAGGGTTGATACAGAAAAATATGACTTCCCACTTACATCCTCCTTTCCAAAATATAATGAATTACTAGTGTTTTTGTTTCATACTGAATCTTATTTCTAAGTTTGTACCAAGAACATTTACTGTGTCGCTTTGATCAATAAATGTGAGTATATGTTGGCATTGTTTCATTGACTTTTCATGTATTTATTTTAATGTTACATATTTGATGCTTTGCAAATACAGTTTACCAGTGGAAATAGTTATCAATGCGTATACGAAATAGGTCCTAAAACTGAAAAGTGGAATAAATGACAATTCAAGTTAATATAATATGTAGTCAATGTCAACATAGCATGTCTAATGGATTTCAATATGCATCCATCCCTTGGGTGTATAAATTAACATGTATGGGTGTAATGGTAGCAACCCAAGCCAAAGTGACAATAAGAGAGATGAGTGGGCACATGCATAAATCAGGCCACTAGCGAAGTTTGCTGTTGTGGGAATCAACAGAGGCGTGGTTGATTGATTGATCATAACCTTATGATAAGAAGTGTGACGTTGGCAAGCAGAATTGCCATACGATTGTTGAATATGCTATATGTATAAGTTGGGATGTAGATATGATAAAAGAAAATTAACCAGAGTGTTATGAGTGTTATGCCAAACATAACCATTCTTTTATGTCCACCAACAAAAAAATGTTATGTTGTGTACTTCATGACAAGAGTTATAAAGAATATTTCTGCATTTTTATGAACATTGATAATCATACCATATTAATTGATCAAGATGGCAAGAAACACAATTACTTGTAGTAGGGTAGGCATGGCATTGCACAACTATGAAAAACACAATTGCAACAATTAGATTCAGATAGGCGAGCGAAAGAACGGAACACATGATTTATGTTTAATTCTTGGTGGATAATTAAAATATGAAAAGCTATAAATACTCTAACGAATGAGGATCGATAGAAAGGAGTCTAAATTTATTGTTAAACTCTATAATTTTGTATGGCAAGCAAATGGTAGTTCTATGAATCAACTTTTGCAGTGTATTCAAAATGTTGTTGCAAAAAAGTTTACTTGCAATTCCCTCTAGGTTTCATAATGAGTCTACCAACCTTTTAAGGAGAATAGTCCCATCCTGCTCGAAAAGAAGGCATATAAATTTTGTATGGAGTCAAATGGTTCATAGTTGAACAAACTACAATAATAAATATATGTTTTCAAAATACATTTTATCTGTATTCGATTACACTGATTTTATATTTTAGCTCTTCGTAATTTCCCTACAAATTTTGTCAAACTTTCCAAATTTGACTTCATAGAAAATGTATTTTTCTTCCTTTTTGAGCACGGAGGGAATACATGGAATAAGCGCTCTAGGTTGACAATCATGATAACACTGCACATGTGGGGATGGAGGTGTGACAAATCTATTTTTTAAGACCGCGCGGGGGGCATAGTTTCATTTTGATCATGGTCGGCCCCCTTCCTACGACCTTGTAAATGTGTCAACAAAACGGAAACATAAGTCATTGATCCACGATCTTCCTCACGTGTTATGAGAGCCAAAACGGCCCATACACAAGGCAGATCAACATAGTTTTGCTCTCAAGAGGGTGCATGAAGTCATCACGTGATTATCAATTTTTTATGTAATAAAAGATAAAATTAGACATAAACAACAAAGCGTGAGTCTCCCAGAAAGATAAGTGATCTTTTCAATTATTTCAAA
The DNA here is from genome assembly GCF_002162155.2 of Triticum dicoccoides. Classification (NCBI taxonomy): domain Eukaryota; kingdom Viridiplantae; phylum Streptophyta; class Magnoliopsida; order Poales; family Poaceae; genus Triticum; species Triticum dicoccoides. The sequence continues at coordinate 65,566,231 of NC_041390.1, read as the reverse complement.
AATACTAAATGGTGGTGTTATCTGAATATACAAATTTCATGTGATTTTTTGTAAAATAAATTCGAGTAAACACAACAATAAATACAAAAACAAAAACCGTGATGTGCAAATGCTTGGGTTATCTTGCTAGTTTTTTTATTTGAATTGTATAATTTTAAGATAAATAGCTTGTATTCCGTTTGTGAAATTGTCAGTATAGGGCTACCCACGTGTCTTGCAAACCCTAAGAGAGGGGGTAGTTTGCATGATAAAAGTTATGTCTAGCTAGCCTTCACCAAGCGGAACCAAGCGTGTCATCTGCTAGTCAACTCATACTTATGTGGGGACATTTTCTTCATCGGTGCCTGCATGTACTATATTGATGCTACTATAGCATATGTTTGCGCTTCTTTCTAGGTGATGGGAGAGTGCACGGGATTGATATATTTTTATAGGCTGGTTGCTGCCAATTAATTTGAAAAACCATTGAATCGGTTAAATTGTGAAACAAATCCAAAATTGAATACCTCAATCGAAAGGGAAAGCTTCAAAATTAGGGAGCATAGTAAATCAAAAGCATTTAATGAGAGAGCTCCAAGAGAAATTGTTGACCTGGTCAAAATCGGGTGAGCCAATTTCAAATTGGAGATGTCACATCCCTAGTTCTGGCCTGTCCTATGCTTGCTTCCATGTGTGCATCATGTTTAAATTCAAATGAAATTTGAATTGAGGAATTTTCAAAAGCCTCAGGAAACCTCTAAAAATAACCAACAATTAAATCTTCTCAAATGTGTCCAAGAAAATGTTCCTGATATTCCATGGAAATATTGGTAAGAGGTAAAATTCAAACCAATATTTTTGGAGTCACAGAGATAATTATTTTGGCCATTTGAATTAATCCAATAACTATTTGCTTTGGATTTATATTTAATATATATTAAATATGACTCCAATAATTCTGGAAGTTTGTGAGTGGCTTTATATATTTTTTAGCAAGCCACATAAAATTCTACAGAATTTATTTAAATGATTTAGTTGCTAAACTAAATCAAAACAAACTACAGAAAATAGAAAACAGAAATAAAAAAAAAGGGAGCAGAAGCCTACCTGGCGCTCACCTGGTAGCCAAACCGGCCCAGCACTGTAGCTGGCCGGCCCAGCCCGCCACCGCTACCCCTGTCGTCTTCCTCCCTGCCAGGAGGACGGGCACGCGCCCGGCGCGTGCGGCCACGCGCCCCGGCCACCTCCTCCCTGCCTGGCTGCCTCCTCCTCCCCTGGTCGCCTCCCGCGACGCCACGCAGCCCCTGGCTCCCTCTCTCACTCTCCTCGCTCCTTCCCTCCGTCCCTATCCCCCTCTGCCCCCTCTCCCTCCCGCGACCGAACGGAGCCCGTCGCCGCCGACCAGCGCTCGCACGGCCGCAGCCGTCCCGAAGCCTCTCCGACACGCCCTCGAGCTCCGCCGGTCCTCCCTCGTCCTCCTCGTCGTCTCACGCGACCAGAAGAGCCCCGGAACGCCGCCCCCGACGTTTTCCCCCTCGCCGGCCGCCGAGGATCTTCTCCGTCGATTCGGCAACTCCGGCGCGCCCCCGAGCCCACTAACCCTCCCTGCAGCTCCGCGGTGAGCCCTTGACCCGATTCCCCCTACCCCCGTTCTCTTTTGCTCGCTCTGGCCGCTGATTCCATCAAGGCCGAAACCCACCGCCGCACGAGCTCGACGCCGGCGTCACTCCGGTGACCATCTGGTCACGCACCAGCGTCCAACGAACTCGAGGCTGCACACAGAGCATGGCTAGCGCGTTAGTTGGTTCGTTTGCGCGCTGCAACCCCAAACCCGCAACCCACCCGAGCTCCGGCCGCCGCCTCGGGCTCCATTCCGGCGAACCCCAGCCACCCCCGCACCTCCCGTTGGTCCCCCTAGATGCGCACGGGCGCGGGCTACCTCCTGGTGCCCTTGGCGCGTCGATCCGATGCCCCTAGCGCAAGTCCGGCGTTCCCCCGCCGTGCGGAATGGTCGCCGCCGGCGAAACTCCGGCGACTGCCGATGTGGCACGCCTAATTAGCACTAATGACCACACTAAACACCCCCACAGCCACTGACAGTGGGCCCCACCCCTGGTCAAACCCCAGTCAGCGCTGGGTTTGACCGGGATTAGCTCCTGTGTCACTGACGTGTGGACCCCACACGTCAGGTTTGACCTAGACGGCGCTCGTTGACCTGCTGACGTCATCATGACATCAGGCTGATGCAATAAGTATTTTCTGGATTTAAAAATAATCAGGAAATTCCAGAAAATAGCTAAAACTTCAATAAATCATAGAAATTCAACCGTAACTCCAAATTAAATAATTTATATATGAAAAATTATCAGAAAAATTCAAGGAATCCATCTGTACCATTTTCATGCATGTTAGAACAACTTATAGCTGCTGTTTAGCACAAATCAATTAAAGGGCATTTAAATAATCACATATGGGGTTTGAATTTGAATTTTGTATTCAAACCAACTTCATTTAATCTGTTGCTAGTTGCATTAGCCCAAAACACATTCATTTTGCCATGTCATGATCATGCATCATATTGTGCACTGCATTGATTGTGTTTCTTCTGTGTTTGCCGGTGTTGTTCCCCCTCGGTAGACGTTATACCGACGATGTGATCGTTGACACTGATGAAGAGCTATATTATCTTCAGAAGTGCCAGGCAAGCAAAACCCCCTTGTTCATTTCGATAAAATCCCACTCTCTCGCTCCTGCTCTCTTTTACTGCATTAGGACAACATCGATTCATCTGTTACTTGCTGCGGTAGCTGAACCCCTTTATCCTTTGCATGACCTGTCATTCCACAGTAAATAGATGAAACCCACTAGCATGAGTAGGAGTTGTTTGAGCCCTGTTGTGCCTACTCATTCATGTTTGTTTGTCATGCCTGCTACTGCTTAGAGTTGAGTCAGGTCTGATTCATCGGGGATGAATCAGAGGTGTGTGAACATGTCCTACTGTGTGTGAGCTAAGTGTGTGAACACGATTTGGTAAAGGTAGCGGTGAGAGGCCATGTAGGAGTACATGGTGGGTTGTCTCATTGCAGCCGTCCTCAGGAACTGAGTTCTGTGTTTGTGATCCATGATTCAGCTACTACCACGCATTGGGCCCGAAACCAATGGACCCTCTCGGCTTCTTAATCACCCTTGTCCTCTGTCCAGGAGTTGCAAGTAGTTTCTGGTGTTTGTAGTATGCTGGAGGCCGTGGACAGCGCTGATCGTAGGGGTGGGCTGTGATGCGGTAGGCACGTGGCACGGTGTACCGGGCGCCCGTTTGGTGTCTCGGGAACCCTGTTCACATCGTTTGGGGCTGTGAGCGAAACTCCGGCCGGATCTCCTCATGGATGGAACCCGAATAGGCGATAAACCTGGACTAGAGACTTAGGTGATTAGGTAGGTCGTGGCCGACACCCACGTTGGGCTTCCGCTTGAAGGTTGCCGAGTACATGTCGTGTAAACGGCGGTAAGTGGTGAGAGCGTGTGTGAAGAAGTACACCCCTGCAGGGTTAACCTAATCTATTCGAATAGCCGTGTCCACGGAAAAGGACCTCTGGGTTGCTTATATCAGTTCATAGACAAGTGAAAGTGGATACTCTAAAATACGCAAGATAAGCGTGAGTGCTATGGATGGCGTTCTCGTAGGGAGACGGGAGCGGATCCATAGTGGTGTATTGATATGGTGAATATGTGGACTCGTGTGCGCCACCTCAAAAAAGTTACTCGCAGTCGTAGTTCAGGATAGCCACCGAGTCAAAGCTGGCTTGCTGCAGTTAAACCCCACCATCCCTTTGTTGATAATGATGCATATGTAGATAGTTCTGATGTAAGTCTTGCTGGGTACATTTGTACTCACGTTTTCCTATTTATGTTTTTGCAGAGAGACTTCGGTCTCGCTAGTAGTTTCGCGTGGACTTCGACGTTTAGCTTGTTACCTCAGCTACGATCTTGTGCCTCGGCAGGATTTGGTAGATAGTCAGGCTTCTCAGCCTTTTTCATTTATAGATGTCTGTACTCAGACATGATAGCTTCCGCTTGTGCTTGATTTGTATGCTCTGAATGTTGGGTCATGAGACCCATGTTTGTAATATCTCGCTCCTCGGAGCCTATTGAATAGATTACTTGAGTCATAGAGTCATGTTGTGATGCCATGTTGTATTTGCACATATCGAGCATATTGTGTGTATGTTATTGAAATGCTTGGTATGTGTGGGATCTGACCATCTAGTTGTTTATCTTTAGTAGCCTCTCTTACGGGGAAATGTCTCCTAGTGTTTCCACCGAGCCATGGTGGCTTGCTACTGCTCCGGAACACTTAGGCTGGCCGGCATGTGTCCTTCTTCGTTCCTGTGTCTGTCCCTTCGGGGAAATGTCACGCGATGAATACCGGAGTCCTGTTAGCCCGCTACAGCCCGGTTCACCGGAGTCCTGCTAGCCCAGTGCTACAGCCTGGATTCACTCGCTGATGACCGACACGTTCGATGCTGGGTCATGGATGCCTGTCCCTGTAAGTCTGTGCCGCTTTGGGTTTACGACTAGCCATGTCAGCCCAGGCTCCTTATCATATGGATGCTAGCGACACTGTCATATACGTGTGCCAAAAGGCGCAAACGGTCCCGGGCAAAGGTAAGGCGACACCCGTGGGAATACCGTGCGTGAGGCCGCAAAGTGATATGAGGTGTTACATGCTAGATCGATGTGGCATTGAGTCGGGGTCCTGACAGCGTTGGTATCAGAGCTTGACTGCCTGTAGGATTACCAAGCCAAACTGGTCGGAGTTGAGTCTAGAAACTCTTTAGTTATATAAGGGAATTGATTGTGGGATGGAACGTAAGGCTCCTTTTACTCCTTATACCTCATGGCCTTCTGATCTGAGTCATCATCTTCTTTCCTGCGGGGATTAAGAACTAGGCTATCTTTTCTTTCTATCAGGATCACGTGTTACTAATCCGTAGACTTATAGATTGTTGGATTTAAGTCTCAGTTCAGTTCTTACTACCTCTGTATGTTAATTGTTGATCTCGAAACCTTGATATTGTGCTTCTGAGTGGTTATGCCACCATTTTTGTGAATGTCTCAAATCTTTTCTGAGCATTTACAGCCGTTATGCTGTCCGAGTCATCCCAGGTTTCCAAACAGTCTGATGCACTTGCAAATCCCTTCCTCCTGTTTCCGATGTGCCTTTGGTCAGGTTAATCACACAAATCAGTGAGTTGAGGTACTTTAATGCCTCGACCTTTATGTTGGAGTTATTATTATGACCCTAGGTGTCTTAGGGGATCATCTAGTAATTTAGCCATGATTTGTGTTCCCAGTGTGATGATTCTGGCCATCATTCTCGAAAGCATCCCGTGATGCTACTTAGTAGTAGGTATTCTATTCCTGGGTTCTTGAACCCAAGATTCACTCTACTTACTTCATGTTGATAGTAATTGCTAGCGCCTTTAGGATATTAGTAACCTTTGCGATAGTCCTTGAAGTCCGTGGTATCTTCTTCTTCCAGATACCATGAACTACTTATGGCAGAAGTTCCTCGTTGAACTGAAATATCACAACAGGATTATTCTTGAGGAGCTCTCCATTCATAAATCGTGACTCTGCCAGTTCTACCTTTCTGCATGGGTTATCCGGAAGAAATATGTTGAACTTGGTTCGACATACTAATCTATGCATCCACAACTCAGAAAATTATATGTTCCTTTGAGTTGTTCTCTTTAGTTGCATTCTGACCCTCGTCTATCAATTGATAGTCAAGAGTATGCGTGCGTTCGTTTATCGATGCATATTACTCTTGTGGTCCGTCAAGCCATTCTATCGCAGAATGACTAGGAGAAACAAACTCCAGTACCTCTTCCATATCCAGGATTGGGTCAAAGAAGTTGTGCTCCGCAGATCAAATTGCTAATCCAGCTTTTGTTCTGTTCTACCTTGGAGTATTCCCATCTTTATATCGGGATTGTTATAGGAATTGCACACCATCCTATGAACTCTTGGTATAGTGGATACTTCTTGCCATCATTAGTCATTCCTCGGTCTTCGTGTTGATGCAACCGGAATACCGACAAATGAATTGTGATGTGTGAAATCAATACGCCTAGCAACCTCGTTGCTGGGTAGTTAAAGGACAATAATTTCATTCTTAGTGTGTTGGTTATTAAATCATCATTCTAAGATTGATCGTGCTACCTAGTCCATTCTCCTGGTTCACTCCTCGATCGATGAGTTAGGATTATTTCAAATCCTTGCTCTATTGATCATATCGTCTTGCCCTGAAAAGCAAGATTGTTCTCGAGCTTAGTAACATATCGGTGGTTCGTGATTTCCGAAGATCTTCTCGGAAGTATTACCAGGTTGTCACCTGACCGCTATGTTGAGCTCGTGATCAAGTTGGTTTCTTGTGAACCACCTTCTCTCCAAGAGTCGGTGTTAGATATCCCTGAGCTAGTTGGTTAAGCTAAACGACAACTTGGAGGGTTGGAAGATAAAAGCTTGCCTGACTTAGTTCGTTCCAAAAGGATATTCTTGTGTAGTGTGTATTGAAAAAAGATGATATCTTCATCGATTGGTCCCTGTGATCAGTTGCTGGACCTATTGTCTTATCAATCCTTTGATTTGAGTGTGGGCTATCGTCAAATCAAGTCAGAACCAACGATGTTCGTAATGTTGTCTTCCTCGTGGTTGATCCCTCGAGCATACACCATTATATCTTTTGGTTCTGACCAATGCTATCACCGTGTTCACACGATGGTGGAAGTCCAGTGATATGGAAATTCCGATGAGTTGTTGTTGAGTCCATTGACAACATCCTTATCTCCTCCATGATGTTGTTGAACATTAAGTTAGTGTTGGAAACTTTTGAAAGCATTTTCTTCATGCTAGCTCATGAAGTACTTGTTTGATGAAAGGAGTGACTTCCCTTGATTCACGTGCATTTTGATGTAAGTTGCCGTCGTGAATTCGAGAAAGTTTGTTTTTGCTCCTTTGGAATCATCCCAAGTCGGTCATGCACGTGCGAAGAATTCTGTGGTCTGTTAGACTGATCATCTTCATTCCATATGTATATCCTAGCACACCAAGCCACTGATTGACTTGTTCAAGGAAAAGAAGTCTATGCTTGGGATCTAATCCATGGACTTGCGTAAAGACTTCGATATCCTCGATGATGGCTCCCAACCAGAACTCGGTAGTGTTTTATTGTAAGACTACCATGTGGGCATGCTTGCCTGGAACAACGTGTTCACATGTTTGTAGCAGAACCAGCTCATGTTTTGGAGCTTGCTATCGTAGTTCATTTTCTGAGAATCTCGCAACGTCATCTCGTCGATTTGTGTTGCAAACTTTCATTTTTCTTCCTAGACTCGATGAGTCTGGAATATCCTGACACCAACCAGATCTGAGTCTCAGGCAGATATGATGGTTGGAATATTTCCCAAGAACTATAATATTGGTCCCTCGATAACTGGTAAGGTGGATGTCGTGGCCAACACACCCCGACAGGAGACCTATTATTGTAGTATCTCGATTTGAGGAAGTTGGCCACCTCCCCATAAGGATTTCGTAGGATTTACCTCCGTAACTGTTCCTTATGGATTCTATTGCTCCCGAAGTCCGACCTTTACTTGATGTTCTAGATATCAAACCATATCTATGAGTGGGTTACACCAGCACATCAAGGAGAACATTAGAAGCGGAGTGCTAAATGTCTCTCGGTCGATCATCCAGATTTTATTTCCTTGGCCCCGCCAAGGGTGAAATCTGAGAAGGTGTTATCTTCCTTTGCATCTGCATCATTCATCATGGTAGCAAGTTGTGTTGCCAGGATCCCTGACACGGATATTGGTAGAATCTTGATGATTGTGGAAATGCTCAAGTTCTTGAGAGCACGCACAAGCGCTACGTGTTATCCTCGGCACTAGCTGGGTTTGCTCTCAGTTCCCTCGGCAATGCTATGACCTACTCAAACAGTGAATTCACTCTCTATTGTTGGGTTCTTCCACAGTTACCAGAATCATTCCCAGCATTTGCATTTTGTTCCCAGCTGGCACCGCCAATGTGCCATTCTACCATGGGTCTCTTCCATTTTCGGTGATAAGCAAATTCATCCATTACGTTGTCTTCAACAAGGTAATCCACATCATCCAAGTCCGAGTATGCCATTCTACCGACCCCCTCCAAACGATCGCTCGAGAATTGCCTTAGGCTGGTTTAAAGAGTTTCAATGATCTCTGAATCAAAAGTAATTCTTTTTGCCACTTAAGGGGATATCTCTACGAGTCACCTTCCCTAAGGTGTATCGTTATGGTATCATGGCAACTCAACTCCTCGCTGCGTTGACAATCGTTTACCACCTTCTTAGGTATGAAATTGTTGTCTACCTAGTGAACCTTCGTCATCCGTTTCTTCCACCCCTATTGATGTGTATCTCGTGTCTCAACCCGAGAGATGGTCCTATGTCTCATTCCGTGAGTTGTTCGACCTTCGAGAAGACCGATCCTTCCAGAGTTTTTCTTTCCTCTTCTTGTCATGATTAGCTGAAGTTCTCAGAGCAATACGACAAGACAATGATGGTGAATGAATCAACGTTCAACTGAAGTGCACCCTGGATCGTGAAGATTATACTAGTTGCGTTTCCCCTTCACCTTACCCTACGCTTGAATCTCGGGACGAGATTTTTGTTTAGTGGGGGTGAGTTGTCACATCCCTAGTTCTGGCCTGTCCTATGCTTGCTTCCATGTGTGCATCATGTTTAAATTCAAATGAAATTTGAATTGAGGAATTTTCAAAAGCCTCAGGAAACCTCTAAAAATAACCAACAATTAAATCTTCTCAAATGTGTCCAAGAAAATGTTCCTGATATTCCATGGAAATATTGGTAAGAGGTAAAATTCAAACCAATATTTTTGGAGTCACAGAGATAATTATTTTGGCCATTTGAATTAATCCAATAACTATTTGCTTTGGATTTATATTTAATATATATTAAATATGACTCCAATAATTCTGGAAGTTTGTGAGTGGCTTTATATATATTTTAGCAAGCCACATAAAATTCTACAGAATTTATTTAAATGATTTAGTTGCTAAACTAAATCAAAACAAACTACAGAAAATAGAAAACAGAAATAAAAAAAAAGGGAGCAGAAGCCTACCTGGCGCTCACCTGGTAGCCAAACCGGCCCAGCACTGTAGCTGGCCGGCCCAGCCCGCCACCGCTACCCCTGTCGTCTTCCTCCCTGCCAGGAGGACGGGCACGCGCCCGGCGCGCGCGGCCACGCGCCCCGGCCACCTCCTCCCTGCCTGGCTGCCTCCTCCTCCCCTGGTCGCCTCCCGCGACGCCACGCAGCCCCTGGCTCCCTCTCTCACTCTCCTCGCTCCTTCCCTCCGTCCCTATCCCCCTCTGCCCCCTCTCCCTCCCGCGACCGAACGGAGCCCGTCGCCGCCGACCAGCGCTCGCACGGCCGCAGCCGTCCCGAAGCCTTTCCGACACGCCCTCGAGCTCCGCCGGTCCTCCCTCGTCCTCCTCGTCGTCTCACGCGACCAGAAGAGCCCCGGAACGCCGCCCCCGACGTTTTCCCCCTCGCCGGCCGCCGAGGATCTTCTCCGTCGATTCGGCAACTCCGGCGCGCCCCCGAGCCCACTAACCCTCCCTGCAGCTCCGCGGTGAGCCCTTGACCCGATTCCCCCTACCCCCGTTCTCTTTTGCTCGCTCTGGCCGCTGATTCCATCAAGGCCGAAACCCACCGCCGCACGAGCTCGACGCCGGCGTCACTCCGGTGACCATCTGGTCACGCACCAGCGTCCAACGAACTCGAGGCTGCACACAGAGCATGGCTAGCGCGTTAGTTGGTTCGTTTGCGCGCTGCAACCCCAAACCCGCAACCCACCCGAGCTCCGGCCGCCGCCTCGGGCTCCATTCCGGCGAACCCCAGCCACCCCCGCACCTCCCGTTGGTCCCCCTAGATGCGCACGGGCGCGGGCTACCTCCTGGTGCCCTTGGCGCGTCGATCCGATGCCCCTAGCGCAAGTCCGGCGTTCCCCCGCCGTGCGGAATGGTCGCCGCCGGCGAAACTCCGGCGACTGCCGATGTGGCACGCCTAATTAGCACTAATGACCACACTAAACACCCCCACAGCCACTGACAGTGGGCCCCACCCCTGGTCAAACCCCAGTCAGCGCTGGGTTTGACCGGGATTAGCTCCTGTGTCACTGACGTGTGGACCCCACACGTCAGGTTTGACCTAGACGGCGCTCGTTGACCTGCTGACGTCATCATGACATCAGGCTGATGCAATAAGTATTTTCTGGATTTAAAAATAATCAGGAAATTCCAGAAAATAGCTAAAACTTCAATAAATCATAGAAATTCAACCGTAACTCCAAATTAAATAATTTATATATGAAAAATTATCAGAAAAATTCAAGGAATCCATCTGTACCATTTTCATGCATGTTAGAACAACTTATAGCTGCTGTTTAGCACAAATCAATTAAAGGGCATTTAAATAATCACATATGGGGTTTGAATTTGAATTTTGTATTCAAACCAACTTCATTTAATCTGTTGCTAGTTGCATTAGCCCAAAACACATTCATTTTGCCATGTCATGATCATGCATCATATTGTGCACTGCATTGATTGTGTTTCTTCTGTGTTTGCCGGTGTTGTTCCCCCTCGGTAGACGTTATACCGACGATGTGATCGTTGACACTGATGAAGAGCTATATTATCTTCAGAAGTGCCAGGCAAGCAAAACCCCCTTGTTCATTTCGATAAAATCCCACTCTCTCGCTCCTGCTCTCTTTTACTGCATTAGGACAACATCGATTCATCTGTTACTTGCTGCGGTAGCTGAACCCCTTTATCCTTTGCATGACCTGTCATTCCACAGTAAATAGATGAAACCCACTAGCATGAGTAGGAGTTGTTTGAGCCCTGTTGTGCCTACTCATTCATGTTTGTTTGTCATGCCTGCTACTGCTTAGAGTTGAGTCAGGTCTGATTCATCGGGGATGAATCAGAGGTGTGTGAACATGTCCTACTGTGTGTGAGCTAAGTGTGTGAACACGATTTGGTAAAGGTAGCGGTGAGAGGCCATGTAGGAGTACATGGTGGGTTGTCTCATTGCAGCCGTCCTCAGGAACTGAGTTCTGTGTTTGTGATCCATGATTCAGCTACTACCACGCATTGGGCCCGAAACCAATGGACCCTCTCGGCTTCTTAATCACCCTTGTCCTCTGTCCAGGAGTTGCAAGTAGTTTCTGGTGTTTGTAGTATGCTGGAGGCCGTGGACAGCGCTGATCGTAGGGGTGGGCTGTGATGCGGTAGGCACGTGGCACGGTGTACCGGGCGCCCGTTTGGTGTCTCGGGAACCCTGTTCACATCGTTTGGGGCTGTGAGCGAAACTCCGGCCGGATCTCCTCATGGATGGAACCCGAATAGGCGATAAACCTGGACTAGAGACTTAGGTGATTAGGTAGGTCGTGGCCGACACCCACGTTGGGCTTCCGCTTGAAGGTTGCCGAGTACATGTCGTGTAAACGGCGGTAAGTGGTGAGAGCGTGTGTGAAGAAGTACACCCCTGCAGGGTTAACCTAATCTATTCGAATAGCCGTGTCCACGGAAAAGGACCTCTGGGTTGCTTATATCAGTTCATAGACAAGTGAAAGTGGATACTCTAAAATACGCAAGATAAGCGTGAGTGCTATGGATGGCGTTCTCGTAGGGAGACGGGAGCGGATCCATAGTGGTGTATTGATATGGTTAATATGTGGACTCGTGTGCGCCACCTCAAAAAAGTTACTCGCTGTCGTAGTTCAGGATAGCCACCGAGTCAAAGCTGGCTTGCTGCAGTTAAACCCCACCATCCCTTTGTTGATAATGATGCATATGTAGATAGTTCTGATGTAAGTCTTGCTGGGTACATTTGTACTCACGTTTGCCTATTTATGTTTTTGCAGAGAGACTTCGGTCTCGCTAGTAGTTTCGCGTGGACTTCGACGTTTAGCTTGTTACCTCAGCTACGATCTTGTGCCTCGGCAGGATTTGGTAGATAGTCAGGCTTCTCAGCCTTTTTCATTTATAGATGTCTGTACTCAGACATGATAGCTTCCGCTTGTGCTTGATTTGTATGCTCTGAATGTTGGGTCATGAGACCCATGTTTGTAATATCTCGCTCCTCGGAGCCTATTGAATAGATTACTTGAGTCATAGAGTCATGTTGTGATGCCATGTTGTATTTGCACATATCGAGCATATTGTGTGTATGTTATTGAAATGCTTGGTATGTGTGGGATCTGACCATCTAGTTGTTTATCTTTAGTAGCCTCTCTTACGGGGAAATGTCTCCTAGTGTTTCCACCGAGCCATGGTAGCTTGCTACTGCTCCGGAACACTTAGGCTGGCCGGCATGTGTCCTTCTTCGTTCCTGTGTCTGTCCCTTCGGGGAAATGTCACGCGGTGAATACCGGAGTCCTGTTAGCCCGCTAAAGCCCGGTTCACCGGAGTCCTGCTAGCCCAGTGCTACAGCCTGGATTCACTCGCTGATGACCGACACGTTCGATGCTGGGTCATGGATGCCTGTCCCTGTAAGTCTGTGCCGCTTTGGGTTTACGACTAGCCATGTTAGCCCGGGCTCCTTATCATATGGATGCTAGCGACACTGTCATATACGTGTGCCAAAAGGCGCAAACGGTCCCGGGCAAAGGTAAGGCGACACCCGTGGGAATACCGTGCGTGAGGCCGCAAAGTGATATGAGGTGTTACATGCTAGATCGATGTGGCATTGAGTCGGGGTCCTGACAGGAGATCTCAATTGAATGTGACGCATAAAAAATTAGGGAGCATGGTGTATTTAACTATTTATAGATAGATTTATAGATGGAATTTATGCTTGAATTTTCCTTCGTCACATATGTGCACACTTTCCATACAAATCAGCAGTGAAATGACATATGATTACATGTTATGGAAACCCTCATCAGAGCGTACGTCAAATCATATAGTATACCCACAGCCACAGGCCCACAGGTAAGGTAAATAACCCATGCTAACTAGAGGTCCGGTTCGGACTTCATATAAACAAATAAACAACCATAGTGACAGCTCTGACGTAGCATCGAATCAAGCTTACTAGGAGTACTACAGATAGATAACTACACATCACACGACATGTCCGTCTCTTATTTCTTCACAAGAGCAACATAGGTAGTAGCTAGGAAACAGAAGCACTCCTGCACTAGTGGTATAGTAGTACTCGATCTCCATCATCTTGCTGCTGCCGGCTCGAAATTCTGCATGCCCACCTGGCCAGTAAAATGATGAAACTATGTCAAGACCAATGGTGAGCAGATTGTGGTGGTGACAACTAAACGGCAGAAATAAACCACACAGCATGATTCAAACGTACAGCTAGCTGTTCCAGGATGACAGATTAGGTTTACAGTAATATTCTGCTCTAGATATCTCAACACAGACATTAAAATATATCATTTATGAACACACATTTACATTTATGTGTCCTTTGAAGTGATTCTAATCTTGCACCTTTTTTTGTGGCTGTGAATAGTTTTTCATGTGTAGATGACGTTTCAAGTGATACAAGGAAAATTATAGTGCAAAAATTAGAGGATTAATAAGAAGGAAAGTTATTACTAGTCTACCGACCTCTACCATGGATGAAAACGTCGCTTTATCCATAAAAATACAGATGAAAACAATGCAATATGGTGCTGACAGCAGAATAGGATTGATGGTTGGTGATGAGAACAAAACAACTACACTTTCAGTTCATAGCAAACAAGCATAACCAACTGAAAATATAGTTTGGACCTAAACATTAGTAAATTGTGCAATCTTCTACCGATCTGTGGCATAGTGCTTTGAGGAAGGGGGATATTGTTGTGTGGCATAATGCCGGTAAATTACCTGAGTAGGTGATGCTGCGCTATTCGACCACCAAGTCAATTGCTGGCCTGTGATGGTTTTCTTTGCTTCTTCATGGTTTTCTTGTTTTTTTTTCAATGCTTTCCTTCATTTGTTTCTTGGTTTTCACTAGGGTTTTATATTTTCTTCACTTTTTGTTTCTTTATCATTTTCCATCGGTTTTTCTTGTTTCATTGTTTCCTTTTCATTTTGCACTGGTTTTTCTTGTTTTCTTTTCCATTTTTCATGATTTCTTTGGGTTTTCGTTTTTCTTAGTTTTTGAGGTGTTTCTTTTGTTGCTTTCTTTAGCTTCTTCAGTTTTATTTGTTTCTTGCTTGTTTTTCATCTGAATTTTTTTTGTTCTCATTCAGTTTTCATTGTTTTTCTATACACCTTTTCGGTATGTATCTAATATGTTTTTCTAATACAAGTATAACATTTTCAAATAAAAGATCATTTTATATTGAATAAATAGTCAACATTTTTCTATACACATCTAATATTTTTAAATGCTTGATTAACAGTTCTCAAATACAATATTAATTTTTTAATACATGGTCGATATTTTTCTGTACACATTTTTAACATTTTTCAAACGCTAGATTAACACTTTTCAAATGCAAGTTTAACATTTTTAACCCATGCTCAACAATTTTTCTGTACAAATTTAACATTTTTCAAATCCCAGATTAATATTTTTCAAATACAAGTTTAACAATTGTTGAATACATGGTCCAGTGTTGATTCAAAGCTTACTAGTGCTAGTTATACTACTAGCAGATAGATAACTACTCATCACACGACATGTTCATCTCTTATTTTTCACAACGGCAACATAGGTACGTAGTAGATAGGAAACAGAAGCACTCCTGCACTAGTAGTATAGTACCCTCCATCATCTTCGATCTTGCTGCAGCCGGCTAGAAACCCTGCCTCTGCGCACCTGGCCAATACATGACGAAATTGCATCAAGACCAAATGGTGAGCAGATTGTGGCGACAATTAAACGGTAGAAATAAATCACACGTCATGATTATTCAAACGGCTGTTCCAAGATGACAAATTAGGTTTACAAACATGAAAATATATCATCTACTTTTATCCGTCCTTTGAGGTGATTCTATATATTCTTGCAATGTTTGTTCTTTGTTGCTGTGAATCCTTTTTCATGTCTAGCTAGATGACATTTCAAGTTGAGACAGAAAAAACTAAAGCAAGAACTAGAGGACTAATAAGAAGAAGAAAACATGGCTATTCTATCGGCCTCTACCATCGGTGGAAACACCGCTTTATCCATACAAAAAACAGATGAAAAATTGCAACAGGGTGCATCAACTGATAATCTAGTTGAAGAATAACATTGATGATTAGTGGTGAGAACAACTAAATTTTCGGTTCATACTAGCAAACAAGCAGAACCAACTGAAAATTAGTTTGGACTTGAACATTAGTTGCACAATCTTCTACCAATTTGTTGTTACAAAAGTCATAAAAAGTTCAGATACGATACTTTGAGGAAGGGGAAGGGGGTATGTTGAGGAAGGGGAAGGGGGTATATATATAAAATCACCGTAAAAAATAATTATGTTATGTAAAATTACAAACGTAAAAACATAGTCTAAAATACACATAAACTGCAAATTTTCTTGTCTTATGACCTATATTTTAAATTTTTATGTCAAATTTTACGTAATTAATCAATAGGAATGTAACTATTTGAATTTGAAACGTAATTTAATTATGAAATGATCGTAAGATTACTTCGGGTGAAGAATAACTTATTCTGCAACCTGGGTGATGAATAATAACACTATATATATATATATATATATATATATATATATATATATATATATATATATATATATATATATATATATATATATAGAAAAGCAAACCTATGAAGCTTCTCTGGGATAGATGCAATTACGTGCGTTCGTTGGTGTTGGGATCTGGTCCCTGCTCTTACCCCATTTGCTTTTTACTAATTTTATTCATTTTATGTTCTTTTCCTCTTATAGCCAAGGGTTGGACCATACCACATGCAATAGGAGGGACCATGCAGGCACTAGGCTGTCATTGTGGCAGTCCACAGGACAGGACCACCGGCTCCAGAAGCAAAAGGTTCCTTCACGGTAGATGGAGAACTGTTTGGGAGAGGTTCGAACCTTTATTAGTTCGTGGGCGCTTTTTTTTTACTAACGGGTTGGTATTTTTGCCATTCAGCTGCTACCGTGGAGCTATTGCAGCCCACATCCCATATTTCATCCAGCAGCTGCGCTCGCCACAACGCCATTAGTATGGGCCATGGGCTGGCCCGCTGCAGGAGGAAGCTGACTTAGAATGAGAAAGATCAAAAATGTTTTTTTTTTGCTGGAAAGGAGTTGAGATGGGTATTTTTTTGTGTGAAATGGGGGGTTTCCTCTGTGCACTTAATCGCTTTCTAGTTTTTTGAGAATCTTCTGTGTATGGTCGTGCAAACTTTGACGGCACACGTCGATTCTTCTCCGTCGTCACGTTTTCATTAGCGATAGTCGTGCACCGCGACGCCATGGAGTTATGCTGCCTCATTCCCATTACGTTACGTGCATAACATGTTTGCACGAGCGTAGAGAAGAAGGTCTGGTTATGTGACGACCGGAAAATCATGCTACAGTGATCTCCCCTTTAATGATGCCATGTCGTCATGTTTTTCTAACTAAATTGCCACTTGATGAAAATCAAAGCCAAATTCCATTTGAAATACAAGTCAAATATTTACTTCTTCTGTCTTGCAAACAAAACTGTTCGAGATGTTGCAATTAATCCTCAAGTATTTTTTTCATGTAGGAATCAACTCAAAATTGGATTTTAATTTTGGCCCTAGCAATATTTTAGCGGGCCAACAACATTTAATTTGGTATTTTAAATTACCATTATTAGTCTTACATTTTCCCAAACCATATGAAACTTTGTGTGTGGACCTATGCTAATGCACTGGATTTACATGCCAAGTTTCAGGATGAACACAATTCATTTAGCAGCAATATAAATTGCAAAACACAAAAAAAAGGTTGTATAAAAAATAAACAAGGGAAGAGGCAGATATGCTTTTGTGCACTTGGCCCATTTAGTAGTAGAAGTGGCCCAACCCACTTCATCTCCTCTCCCTGCTTGCACTACAGGTGACAGGGGAGGGCGTGGAGGCCATCCCGCGGCCATGGCTGCTCCCCTGCCGACGTGCCAGCCATCCACCGCATCCCCGGCGTCCTACAAGTACCCCTCGACACCCTGGAAAACCCTAGCCCTCTCATTCGCCCCCCTCATCTTGCCCCTCTCCTTGGTTTAGCGGTTGCCCAAAAAGCCGATGGCTGCGTCGCCATGAAGCTCGCGGCCATCGTCGTCCCCTCGCCCGTTGAGCGCGTCCATCCGCTCCATCGTCGACCACTGCCTCGACCACAGCCACCAGATCAAGCCGGGAGCCCCTACATCTACCGGATCGAGGTCATCTTCAACTTCCGCCCCGCCGCTCACCGTCTTCGATTCGGCCTCACCGGAGCCTCCCCAAGCCCGCTTTGCTCACCTGCAGGCTCAATGTGAGCCCCTCCTCCGATTCCCCTTCTTTCTCCCTTTGATCCATGCCCGTATTGGTCGCCCCGTGAGCTCCGTCCACCATGACCGATGGAGCTCAACGTCCGCGCACGCCCGCGTACTGCTGTTGTTGCTGCTCCTGGCTGCCCCCCAGCTCGCGCCCTGCCTGCTCCGCTTGCTGCTGCCGCCCGCGTCGTAGCAGCCCGCTCGCCCTGCTCGCCGCTGCGGCTGCACCCGCCGCTGGCCTCGCCTCCGCCCCACTGACGCCGCCGCCGTGTCGACTGCCCCCGCCACTGCTGCCCCGCGCCCGTGGCTCTGCACGCGGCCGCTCGCCCCGTTCCCCACCGCACGCCGCCCTATGCTGCCGCCGTCGCCGCTCCCCTTCCCCCCGGTGGCTCCGTCCGGCGACTTCCCCCATCGCCGACGACCTCGCCCCGCGGGCCGCCATCGGCCGAGGCCATGGCCTCGACAACCCTGCTGGGCGAGCGCCCGAGCGCTCGTGCCCACTATGGCCTATGGGCCCTTGACAGCGGGCCCCACGCCCCTTTCCTGTAAAAAGAAAAAGTAAAATAATTAATAAATTAAATAGTTAATTAATTAATTAATTTAAAAAGTTGATTAACTTAATTAACTAATTATTTAATCTGCAATTAGTTAATTGAGCCTATGACAGGGGGCCCCACCCCCTATTGACCAGTCAAACGTTGACTGGTCAACAGGGAACCCCTGGACCCACCTATCAGTCACTGTGTACACTCCGTGTACACTGTGTTGGGTGCATCTAGCAATTAAGCATTGTTTTTGAATTAGAATTAATTTCAGAATATTGTTTAAAACTTTGAAAATCAATAGAAAATAAACCGTAACTCGGATGAAAATGTTTTCTACATGAAAATTGCTCAGAATGACGAGTCCGAATATGCGATCCGTTCGTCTGCCACATGCCCCTAACTACCTAGACATGCAACTTTTCCCCTCTGTTTCATCTGTCTGAAAATGCTAAACCTGGGGAAACATTCCCGGATGTTATCCCCCTTCGCCGGTAACGTGTAGCACCGCGTTAGAACACGTCTAGCTCTACCTGTTGTCCTGTTATGCTCTTGCTTGCTATGTATTTACTATTTCTCCCCCCCCCCCTCTTCTCTCCGGTAGACCCCGAGACTGCCGCTGATGCCGCTGTGTTCAACTACGTCGACGACGATCCTTTCTTCTTGTCTGAGCAACCAGGCAAGCAAACCCCCTTGAGCATTCTGATATCGCCCATTTCTTTCCCTCTCATGCTTGCATTAGAACTGCTACTGTTTTCTGTATGATCCTACTCTGATGCATAGCCTGTTGTAGTTACCTGCTTTCATACCTTACCTGCTTATCATAAACTGCTTAGTATAGGTTGGTTAGTGATCCATCAGTGACCCCCACCTTGTCCCAGTTGCCCCGCTTTATGTTCGATGACTCGATCAACGTGATCGATGCCCAGGGCCCGACACCGCACATCACCCCCCCCCCTTAGTTGTACGACCCTGCAGAGTTACCATCGAGTGTCGAGGGTGGAACCTCTTACATCACTCCTGATGAGATCTCCGTAGTGTAGCTTTACGGTCGAGGTCATCGAGGGTGATTTCCTCCTTAACCACTTCCGTTATGGCTCTGTCGTGCAACCCATCAAACGTGAACCTCGAGGGTGGATCCTCTTACGTTCACCTTGATGACAACATCGAGTGGAATTCACCGGGGGTGATTCCTCGGGTTTTCCCCTTGGTGTTAGACACACAGTTACTATGGTTACTATGACTTTGCACTGAACCATGTGACTAAAGACGGGTTGACCCTGAGTGGTACCCGCGCGAGCTTAATTGTGAGTGATGTGGAGTCGGGTTGACCTGGAAGGTGCCCGCGAGATACTTACGAGGCGTGGCCGGGCATTCTTAGCCCTTGCGCAAGTACTCGAGACAGGGCGACGGGGTCACATCGATCGTGAGTCTCTGCTCGTTACCGCGGTTCCTAATCCACTATGATTTGGATATTTGATCTGAGGGGCCTCTATCCTATACGCACTAACCATCTACGCGGGGACAGTTATGGGCACTCGACGTCGTGGTATCAGCCGAAGCCTTCGTGACGTCAGCGACTGAGCGGCGCGCGCCGGATTGGACCGTAAGCCTGCTCTTGTATTAAGGGGGCTAGTTCTGCTTCCGGCCGCGTTCGCAACGTGCAGGTGTGCAAAGGGCGATGGGCCCAGACCCCTGCGCCATAGGATTTAGACCGGCGTGCTGACCTCTCTGTTGTGCCTAGGTAGGGTTGCGACGTGTTGATCTTCCGAGGCCGGGCATGACCCAGGAAAGTGTGTCCGGCCGGAGTTAATTGAGCGTGGTGGGTAAGTTGGTGCACCCCTGCAGGGAAGAAAACATATATCGATAGCATGTCCTATGGTAATGGACACTTGGAGTTGTATCCCGATCGATACAACTAGAACTAGATACTTGTGATGAGAACTAGTTGGTGATGAGAATTGGATTGTGATGATAACTGGATAGTATGGCTCTGGGATTGCTTTCTCGCAGGGAGTCGAGAAAGGATCTCTGGCCGAGGTTGATAACACTTCTACTGCCTTACTTTATGCTTCTCTACTCCCTCCTGTTGCTGCAAGATGGTGGTTTCCAGAAGATGCTAGTCTTCGATAGGATAGGCTTTCCCCTTCCCTTCTAGCATTCTGCAGTTTAGTCCATAGATACCACCCATTCCTTTGATACAGATGCATACTTAGTTTAGATCTGATGTAAGTCTTGCGAGTACTTTGGATGAGTACTCACGGTTGCTTTGCTACTTCTTTTTCCCCATACCCGATTGTTGCGACCAGATGACGGAGCCCAGGAGCCAGACAACGCCACTGATGTCTACTACTACCCGGAGGATGCCTACTACTATGTGAAGACCACCGACGACTAGGAGTAGTTAGGAGGCTCCCAGGCAGGAGGCCTTGCCTTTTCGATCGTAGATGCTTTTGTGCTAGCCTTCTTAAGGCAAACTTGCCTAACTCATGTCTGTACTCAGATATTGTTGTTTCCGCTGACTCTTGTGTATTCGAGCTTATGTATTTAAGCCCTCGAGGCCCATAGCTTGTAATATAAAGCTTGTATTATTTTAAATTGTGTCTAGAATTGTGTTGTGATATCTTCCCGTGAGTCCTTTATCTTGATCGCACACACTTGCATGTATGATTAGTGTACGATTGAATCGAGGGCGTCACAGGTTATTATAGCATAATTGGTAGGGTATTCGATTATAATAGCATAATCGGTAGTATCTCACGTTTTCTTATGTCAAATTTTACGTAGTGAATCAATAGGAATGTAACTATTTGAATTCGAAACGTAATTTAATTATGAAATGATCGTAAGATTACCTCGGGTGAAGAATAACTTATTCCGCATCCTGAGTGATGAATAGTAACACTATATATATAAGATCATGAATACTCAAAGAAGTGATAATTAGGTTTATATATTCAATAATGTCTTTTCCTAACTCCTTCAAGAAAAAACGGTTTGAGTGAGAACATTCAGAATCTTCAACTAAAAATTTCTCATATTTCAGATAGAACAAAATGATTGCAATGATAGATTTGATGTATTGTTGCACCACTCTATTCGTAAATTCACCTATGTCACATGTAATTAACATGGCGCATTGCGTTTTAATGGCATGTTATATGCATGACATTAATTGTTGCTATGCACAAGTCTCATCTTCCATAATAGGAGACGACTATAACCAGAGACACCATGTAAACGAAGTGCAAGTGATTGGCTAGGTTAATAGAGGTAGCAAGGCGCAATAAAGTTAATTGTGCAGAACCACCACATTGCTTAGGTTGGCAGGAAACACCGGTTTCTGATATATTTTTGCCAAAAAACATACCATGTTTATGGGTAATAACCTAGCAAATACCACTGGTCAGTGGCTTTGCCCCTCTTAATGACATTGTTAACATGTGGGACCAGGGCATATGAGTTCACTTGACAAAAATGCCACACAAGCGTGTTGGCTGATATACTTTTTTCCTTTTTTTTTCTTTCCTTTTTTCCTTTTTAGGTTTACTATTATTATTTTTGAAATGTTCAAAATTTTCTAAAATGTTGCTACAAATATACTAAATGTTATTGCTATAGAAAAAGTTTAATATTTTCTAAAAAGTATTTTCACACTTTTTTTGAGAATCAACATTATTTATATAGACATTATTAATATAATTTTCCAAAAAATATTCAAAAAAGTTTAAAAAATTCCTAATATTTTTAATAAGAATATTCTCAATTTATAAGAATATTCACTTTTTAAAATAAATATATATTTGTGTTTTCCATATTAAGATTAGAATCAGTTGAAAATAAAATGTAAAATAAAAAAGAGGGTAAAAATCAACTGAAAACCAAACCAAAAAAAATCTTTAAACCATAAAACGGTACAGCACCCAGAGCGGACACACGGCTAACTGGGCCGGCCAAAGTCGCTAGCGCTTTGTGTGTCTCGTCCACAAAGCCACACAAAAATTGCCGACGGGCCTGTCAAATCACCACTGTCAAAAAATTACTGACTGGACCCTTCCGTGCCTAGTGATTTGCAAAATTGCAACAACACTCATTATATACAAGGCTGTACAGTCGGTGCAAAGTAAGAAGGTAAACACAAAAAAGCTTGGGATGATATGTGTATGCTGCTGTACTTCGCAAAAAAAAAAAAGATATGTGTATGCTGCACGGGCGAACACAGCGGCACAGGGAGCCATGCATGTGCCCGTTTTCTGAGTCGTGAAACATGGTAAAGATTGCGGGGACGCATGGCAGTTCCACGCTGATGGGCTGGGACGCACACGCATCACGTAGCTTTTCTTCTGGCTTTTCTTCCATGTGGAGCGCTCCAGCCCCATTTCCGGAAGCGTGAAAGAATCTCACCCTCCAGCACGCGCACGCATCACGTAGCTATCTATCTTTCCTCGCACGTCCTAGCTATAGCTATAGCGCTGCTCCATCCCAGCTGCGACCCGGCCTAGAGAGATTCCACGTCCAGCAATTAACCCACCCGATTAATTAAGCAAGCAGGGTAGTGAAATCCTAAGTGATTACATACAAGTACAATGGAAGCTCTTCATCAGAAAGTACGTCAAGGCAGACCATGTCTTAAATTAGACATAAATAACGAAGACCATGTCTCCCAGAAAGATAAATAACCTTTTCAATTATTTCACAAATATAAAATCGTGTTGTTTTCTGAATAATTTAATATTGGTTTTTTTGCGGGTAATTTAATACTGTTTTCTGTAAAAAAAATTCAAGTAAACGTTATAGTAAATGTAAAAGCAAAACCGTGCTTTGCAAATGCTTTGGGTTATCTTGCTAGTTTTTTTTTATTCTAATTTTATATTTCTCTGATAAATAACTTGTATTGTGTTTATCAAATTGTCAGTGTAGGGACCCGCGTGTCTTGCTATCCCTAGGAGAGGGTGTAGTTTGCATGATAAATGTACTATATGTCTAGCTAAAGTTCACCAGGCGGAACGAAAAGCCAATAAAGTAAAAGAAGATGAAGAAAAAGGAACCTTGCTGCATGAAAGAGCGAGCACATCGGCACATAGAAGCATGCATGTGTGCCCGTTTCCTGAATTGCGAAACGTCAATAACTGGCAGTAGCGAGGCGAAAGAGACCAGTGGTTGGCTGGTGTCTCTCCTTTGAACGTACGGTCCATCTTTACTCCGGACTGACTGATAGGTGAGAGGAGCATCAAATGAAAATTGGTTGATTTGGTTGCTATAGAGACTTTTTACGGTGCATCATACTCTTGTAAATAGTGGAGGTAAATACACTAGAAGTCACAGAACTTGCACGCAATATTCAGTTTAGTGCATAAACTTGTAAAATCCGTGTTTCTGGTCATCTAACTCGTCATCTCGTGCATATACGGTGCTTCCAACCGTATCCCTACGAGTGCCAACGTGGCAGGGCCACCATCAGTGGCTGAGGCTGTTTTTTTAAGAAAAGACCCATACATTCTATTTATTTTTACACAAACAATCCTCAAATAAAATGAAAGAAGCTGCAGCGCATGATGGGATTCAAACTGATGAGCTAGCACGATCCGCCTAGCGTAGAGAGCCACTAGACCAACTAACAGTTGACGCTTCCTCAAAAAAGAAAATCTAACAGTTGACGCTAAAATGCACAGTTAAAGCTATTTAACACGTACTGCATAAAAAAATAGAAATTAAAACGACAAAAGGGTTTGCTGAAAAGGGAAAGCCCCAGTTTGATACTATGGCATCGTGTACAAGTGCCAACCATCAGGCCACACCGACACTTAGTAACACAAACAAATTTTATCTTGTATATTGTTTTTTCTATGTAAGATAGATTTGATTTTAGTTTATCAGTGATAAATAGAGATAAAAATGATAAAGTGTTATGTATTGTATAGTATAAAATTTATGTATTCCAATGGCAGTGAGCTATGTTTAATTTTTTTACGCAAAGATAGATCTTTTTCTGCACATAGTACCTAACTTTAAATATATATTCCCGCAAAAAATAGTGCAGAATGAATGAATGCAAATTCTTTTGGACAAACCAACAAAAATTTTGGTTGAATTTGATTTTTTTAAATTATAAAATCTGGATAAAGGAAATAAAATGTAGAATGAATATACGTAAATTCTTTTGGACAAATCAACAAAAAAATTGTTTGAATTCGAATAATTCTAAATTTAAATATTTATATAAAAGGAAATATAGTGCACAGTGAATGTACGTATGTTTTCGGACAAATAAACTCAATTTATGTTTGAATTCGAATAAATGTAAATTTAAAAATCTAGATAAAAGAACGTACAGTGCAGAATGGATGTACATAAATTATTCTGGACAAATCAAATATTTTTTGTTTGAATTCGAAAAAAATTAAATTAAAATCTAGATAAAAGAAAATATAGTGTAGAATGAATGTACATCCTCGAGCCCGAGGTCTGAACCTTTTCATAATAGTAGTCCAAGTAACTTTGGTTTTAGTAATGAAAAAATTCGGACAAATCAACGGAAATTTTGTCTGAATTCAAACAATTCTAAATTAATAATCTAGATAAGAAAAAACATAGTTCAGAATGTGTACTTTTACTCTTTGATATATATCTTAGGAGTCTCAAATAGGGTGCTATCTAAAAAGGTGCATGCGGATTACCACCATCTCAGCCACTGACAGTGGGCCCCTCCATGTGGCATGCATAGGGATACGACTGGATACCGTAGAAAGCACCGTATATGAACAAGAGGACAAGTTAGATGACTAGAAACACGTATTTTACAAGTTTATGCACTAAACTGAACGTCGCGTGCAAGTTCTTTGACTTCTAGTGTATTTACCTCTAAATAGTGGGTAGTATATAATTGATCCAATGGTCATTATTGATCCTGTTTTTTTTCTCTTGAGGACATTTTGGTAATTGGTTGTAAGGGTCAATTAGTCCTTTCTGAATGATAATGTTATTGATTAATAATATGGGTAATTGCAATTCATTAATATCACACCTTGAAAAGAATTGCCCTATCTTAGTTTGTAGGCTCCCCTTCTAGGATTCCCTTCTCATTTGTTCTTCATTCGTCGCCTGAGTCGCAGGGGGGCGGCCGCTCCTTCTCCCGCCCTTTGATCACCGTGCCTGAGTCGTACAGTGGCGGCAGCTCCGTCTCCCGCCCTGCAGTCGCCGCCGCAAGATCTTCAACGGCACAGCCAGCCCGCGACGCCCGGCGACCCTCTCTTCGTCGCAATATCTTCGGACGGCGCCCGAGATCGGTTCCTCCCCGTGTCGTGGTTGAGATCCCTCGCATAGGTACGTCGCTTCTGATGCTCGGCTGTGCACATGGATGCTGGCCATGCATGCAATAGGAATTCGAAAATGGCTGCTGGATCTATGTGCGTATGGATTCTAGCTGTGCACACAATAGGAATTCGAAAAGGGCTGCTGGATTAGTAGTGTGTGTAATGTTTCTAGATCTTCTCATTTATCCTACCAATGAATAGTACACTAGTAGAAAACGGAGCTTTAGAACCGGTTTGTAAGGGCCTTTAGTGCCGGTTATGGAACTGGCACTAAAGTGTGGGCACTAAAGCCCCCCCCCCCTTTAGTACCGGTTCGGCACGAACCGGCGCTAAAGTGCCACCACGTGGCGTGAGCTCACGCCCTGGTATGGGGGACCTTTAGTACCGGTTGGTGTTACCAACCGGTATTAAAGGTTTTTTTTTTAAAAAAAAAATTTGAAAATTTTGGAAAAAAATTTGATTTTTTTCGATTTTTAATTTTTCTGAATTATTTGATGATTTAGTCTCTAATCACCTCTCTTAACTGCTCAAGTGTGGATCACTCATTCCAAATCATCTAACTTCCCGACCGGTCACCCATCCCTCTCACTACTCCAGCCCGAGCATGCTTAACTTTCGAGTTCTATTCTCCTTCATTTCCAAGTCTGCACTTGTTGTTTTCCTGACAATAGTAAGATGTTAATCCTATTAACGCCCAGGAGTTTAGCTTGAGCATGAAGTCACACATTTCACCGTTTGAGTTTGAAACTATTATTCTAAAAAAACAGTAATTATTTAGTAACGCTAATATTTCTTGAATAAGTTTGACCACAGTTTGACCATAGTTTGACCAGATTTGACCAAAATTCAAAAAAATGAAATAATTATTTAGTAACACTAATATTCTTGAATAATTATGTAGTAACATTAATACTTCTTGAATAAGTAGTTTGACCAGATTTAACCAAATTTTTTTAAAAAACTGAAATTTGACCATATCTTTTTTTCCTTTTGGAATTTGAGGATTCTAAAAAATTTCAAACAGGCCATAGGCTGTCTCCATCGGATGCGGATTTTCGTGCTGAATTTTTTGATATATTATACTTTTTTCCGACATCGTATGCAAAAGTTATAGCCGTTTTACATTTTCCCTACACTTTTTGCAAAACATGTCCAAATTTAAGTTTTCAAATTTTCCTAACTAGTAGATGTAGTAATATAACTACCTCTCGAAGGATTTTATTTTTTTGAAGTTTTTATCATTTTCTTTTGATTTTTTCAAAACTGAAATGGCGACAGGGGGGGTGGGGTAGAGTTTGAAAATTGCCCTATAGTACCGGTTTGTGTCACAAACCGGTACTATAGGTCAGACCCCTTTAGTACCGGTTCGTGCCACGAACCGGTACTAAAGGTGATCGTGGGACACCGGCCTGACGCCAGCCTGCCACCACCCCTACGAACCGGTACTAAAGGTTCAACACGAACCGGCATTAATGCAAATCCGTTCGAACCGGCACTAATGGTACCATTAGTACCGGGCCTAAATCAAACCGGCACTAATGTGCTTCACGTTTGACCCTTTTTCTACTAGTGGTAGTGTGTGTGGGAACAGACAATAAATTATGATGGCATCCAAGGGTTTGTATTGTGACTAAAATGCTTTGCCATCACCTCAGATTATGAGTTTGATATCGTGGGATGCGTGTTACTTCTTACAAGAACTTAATATGGTTATTTGAAAACCAAGATTTCTCATAACATGAAAACGATAGGTTAAATTACTATGCCCAGTAGGATTATAGGCTTCTCAGAAAACTAGTAAGGATGTTAGAGATTCTTGGTTCAGTTACAGATAATAATCGTTGACAATTTATAAATAATATGTTTTAGTTCCAGCGTATTTTCTTTCATGTAAATATGTAACAGGTTTTGCTGTTTCTTATGGCAGGATAAAGGCATGGCTAGTGAAGGCATCTTGATAGATGAATTTATGGAGTATGACTCGATGGTCAGGCAGACATTTAAAAGTGAGAACGAAGCGTACAAGTTCTACTTAGGGTATGTGAAGAACAAAGGATTTGGAGTTAGAACGGGCTGTTCTTGAAGCATGTAAATATGCACAATTTCAACAATGTTTTGCACTACACAGGAAAGTTCAATCACAGTTGAGTAAAGTTAGTATGATGACTCGGGGGAGAAAAAGAAAAGAGAACAATGACGAAGTTTGTGCTAAGAACGAAAGACCTTTGAAGTAAGTTTATGCATTTTCAGAAGTACATGTTTGAACAGAAAAACACCTGGAAAGTCAACACAGACTAAGATGACAAGGGGAACAAAGAAAAGATAACAATAAAGCTCCTTTCTGCGTGCGATTATTCTCTCGAATAGTTGGTCACTAGTGTTGTACATTCAGATTTTTACTAAGGAATTTATCATCAGACTTATCCGGTTTGAATGAGAGGTAGATGCACGCTACAGTTTCCCTTTTATGAGATTAGAATTGAGAAGATGCATCAGTGTTGACAGTTGTTTGCGTACTGGCCTAGTCTCTAGTTTGTCTCCTCTTCTCTTATGTTTATAACAGGTGAACGCACTACTTGCAGTTTGTCTCCTGCTAATCCTTCTCAGAGCATCTCTAGCAAACCCCTTATATCACGCCGAACTGTAAAATAGCCATCAGTTTACAGTTTTGCGTGAAAAAAGCGGCTCGAACAGACGCCTTAAACACCCCCGACCCTTAAGATATTTTGAGGGACGCGGTAAATTGACCCCCGACCCACGAAAACACAGATTTTCCCCTCGCCCCGTAGGTGCCCTGTATCTTGAAAAAGCAGTTGGCAGGAGGAACATTTCAGCCCACGCGCGTTCCCCTCCCCCATTCCACAGCCATCCGTCGCCGTCGCTGCCCGCCCTCCGCCTTCGATTCCGGCCATATCCGCCGGCGGAAACACCCCGCGGGACCACTGCAGACCCGGGTCCATCGTGCCGCTTCACCGGTGCCCCGGATCGACCGCCGCCGAGTTGTTGCCTGCCCTGTATCCATCGGTAGGTCCTTTTCTGCCCCTTCAAATTAGATTTAGCGAACGATTTCCGTTCACGCGAGCTCCATTATGATTTGTAGATGGATTTGAGCCCTTGCGAGGAAGTTTTGCTCGAGGATTCGTCCTCGTCCGACGACTCGGACATAGAGACGCTGCTCGAGAACAATCGACGACAGATGGTGGTGGTGGTCCTCACCGTGAAGGAGCTTGAGGATAGGAACAGAAAGAGATGGCAAGGATCGACCATCTTTGCATCCCTCGCATTTTCACATTCATTTAATTTAAGATTTGTATCCTTGTCGTATTCGGAACAATTTTTGTATTGAACTATAAGTTTAATTCTTAGATTTGAATAATTATTGTAATTTGAATGATTGTTGTATTGTAATATTCAGATTTTAATTTATATTGATTTTATATTTCTATGCAATATGACATATGTGTCAAATTAAGAAAAAAAACATGTATTTTGAGGGCTGGCGCGAGCAGCGGCCGGATAAACCCCGCAAAGCCGCGGCCTTGCGGGGTCTGTTCGGCCGCACCCCGTGCCAGCAGTCAAAACAAGTTTTCTGCGGCCCTTATACTCACTTTAAGGGTCCGCCCGACGAGGGATCTGCTAGAGATGTTCTCATAGCGGCCACGCGGGCATGGGCCAGTCGTACATTACATGGAATTGATCGATAATGTTTCAATAATTCGTGTGAATGTTCAGACGCTTTCTGTTGGACCATAAGCGCATTATTAATTAGTAATGGCAAGAAAACCACCATATTTAGGATGTTCGTTCAGTTCAACATGAATGATCTCAATCCCACAAACGAAAAATCTCTAGCTGAGATCTAGTCTTACAAAGTGTGGGTTACTAGCAACATATATGGTCATCATGAACCAAAAAAGTATTGAGCATCTCCTACATTTGTATCTCTCTTCTTGTAATTTCTTGGCGAGTATTATGTCATTCGAGGTGTCCTTCTCTCCTGAAGTAGGCAACTCTGACGCTATATCGTACAGTTTGATGGATGAGAAGCCACCAGCGCCGGATGTGGATCGCAGAAGAGGATCCCGTGCTGGAAGTAGATGGATGAGGAGCCTGAGACCTGAGATATGCGCGGTTTGTTAACAAATCAGGAGATACGTAATCCCATGAAATCAGGAGATACCTAATCGAGAGAACCAGACCGCTTTTGGTAAACTGTGAACCAAACTTGCCCCTGATCGGGAAATATACTATCAAAAATCTGCAGTAGTATTTTCATATCTGGACCGTCCAAATGAAAAAAATGAACGGTCAATATTGATGTGATGCATCGTAAAATGTCTCTAGCTAACAGTCCGACGTAGCATCAATGACCATGCATCCATGCCTAGCATAGCTCCATGTACGCTCGAACATTTCCGCATTTTTTGTGTGCACGCGGCATTAAGGTTGTGCTTCATCTGAGAAGCAACACTCACATATGCGCAAATTGTAGGGGACTCTGATAGGCTGGGTGCACATGCATCTCTCTCTGCCCGCTGCAGACCCATTTCCGGAAGCGCGAAAGCAACAAGGGAAGCGACACCACTCCACCCGGAGGAACTTGCTCGGATGCTTCACCCCGTCCTACCTGCTACCCTAGTCCACGCCCAGCAAAGTCTGTTGGCGCCGAGCCCTAGCTTGCTCTTTGCGCCGGTGCCCAGCTCCCTCTCACTCTCTCTCTCTCCCGCGCGCACAAACCAAGGTAGAAGAAAGAGAAGACACATGACACGGTGGTGTTTTTTCGGCGCACATACACGGCTTCTTTCTCGAGCACGAACTCGAACCCACACACCATCCCACGGCGAGCACACATACACTCCAAAAGGCTACATCTCTCTCTGGCTCAACACATATCGCATCACTTCGATCAGTACATGGGAGGGCTTTTTATACCCGGACGTACAGCACACACGACTCGGGCTGCCTCTCCCACGCATACACGAACACGATCTGGCACACCCGACGCCGGTCGCCACCGCACATGGCATGACTTATGCCAACACAGAGGCAGCCCGAGTCGTGTGTTGTGACAGTTCGTGCATGCATGTAGCTGGATTAGTGGTCGCAGGTGGTGACCGAGCCACACGGGTCATACGTGCATCTAGTCTAGGTAGTTAGTATATGGATGCATGCATGGGTTGTTAGCGTGTTAGCCGGCCAGTGATGGTTGGATTACTACGTGTGTGCGTGTGTTAGTGGCCGGTGTGATGGCCGGGTCGTGTGTGTGCGTCCGGGTATAAAAAGCCCTCCCATGTACTTATCGAAGTGCTGCGGTATGTGTTGAGCGAGAGAAAGATGTGGTCTTTCGGAGTGTATGCGTGCTCGCCATGGAGTGGTGTGTGGGGTCGAGTTCGTGCTCGAGAAAGAAGCCGTTTGTGCGGCAGGCGTATGTGCGCCGGAAAAACACCACCATGTCATGTGTCTCTTCTTTCTTCTACCTTCGTTCGTGCGAGAGAGAGAGAGAGCGAGAGGGAGCTGGGCACCGGCGCAAAGAGCAAGCTAGGGCTCGGCGCCAACAATGTCTACGTATGTGTAGTGTAGAAAGGGAGAGAGGGATTGGTGGAATAGTTGTTGTATTGCTTGAGCCTCATGGGCATATATATAGGAGTACATGATCTACTTGGAGTACAAGGCAAGCCAGAATATTTCCTAGTCTAACCTATGTTTCCTAATACAATCACGTTACTCAACATCCCCCCGCAGTCACAACGATAGCGATGCAGACGGTGAGACTGGAGAAGAATCCGAAGGCAAGCCGACGGACACCCCCCACAGTCGTAACGGTCGATGCATCGCGGAGTCGTGGCTGGAGTGAAAACCAACGAGGTTGCTCAAGCAGGCGGTAGCCCTTTGTGCCGTTTGTCGATGTAGCCGAGAGCGTGGGTGGTGGAGCCGTGGTCGAGGTAGCCGTGCGAAGAATGCCGTGGTCGATGTCGAGTCGGGGTAGCCGGTGTCGAGGAAGTCGCCATGGAGCCGCGGGCGCAAGGGGGCGCCGAGTTAGCATGGGCGCAGTGGTGTCGAAGTAGTGGTGCGCCAGGAAGTAGATGATGTTGACGACGCGTCGCGGCGGGTTTGCCAAGCCCGGGGACACATCGTGGACGAAGGCATGCACCGGTGTTGCCAGCACCGGGCATGCGTAGACGGACGAAGACGAAGTTGACAAAGCGCCGCGCCAGGCTTGCCAGGCCCGGGGACACGTCGTGGACGAAGGCACGCGGCGGTGTTGCCAGCACCGGGCATGCATAGACTGGGACCTGCACAAGCTGTACGCCATGTCGAAGAAGTCGGAGAGGCCAGCAGAGAAGGACTCGACGACGGTTGCGGCGCCAATCGGCGCGGGGCCAATGTCGCCCGCGGTTGTCGGAGTAGATGAAGTGGTCGGGGTAGATGACGGCGACGCTGGCGACGAGCTGGTGCTGGACGAAGACGAAGGGGGTGGACGGGCGGCGGCGGCGGCTACGAAGGTAGCGGCGGCGGCGGCCAAAGAAGAGCGGCAGCGGCGGCCTGAAGGCGGCGGCGGCGGCTAGGTTAGCAGTGCGGCGGCAGTGCTCGAAGTAGGCGAAGAACCCTGACAGCATGACGAAGACCGGCGCGGACGGTGGTGTTCCCGCGCCAAGGGAGACGGCGCGGCGCATACCACGGGAGATCGACGCGCGGTGACGGCGGAGTGGACCGCGGGCCGCGGCGCTACGATCCAAAGGGGCGACGCAGCGGCGGCAGGCGGATCGGGGCGACGGCGGGAAGACCTCGGGGCGGCAGCGGGGACCGCGGGCCGCGACGCTGCGGCCCGAAGGGGCGACGCAACGGCGGTTCGCGAGTCGGTGCAACCGCAGGGACGGCCTCGGGATGGCGGCGTGGACCGCGTGCCACGCTCGCTACGGCCCGACGGGGCGACGCAGCGGCGGCGCGAGGGTCGATGCAGCCATGGGACGGCCTAGAGCGGACGCCCACGGGGCGGCGGGGGACCGCGGGCCGCGGCACTACGGCCCGAAGAGGCGACGCAGCGGTGACGCGGGTCGGTGCAGCCGGGACAAGAACCACGGGGCGGCGGCGCTGCGGCCCGACGGGGCGACGCAACGGCAGCCCGATGCTCGATCGGTGGAGAGGCGCGCTGAACTCGGGGATGATCTTCACGGGACCTGCAGAGGCGCGCGTAACCGACGGGCCAGGTCGGTCGCGCGGCGTAGGTGAGGCGGATCGCGGCGGCGAGCGGGTGATCAAGCCGATCGCGCGCGAGGTCGGGGACGCCGCTCGGTGGAGGCGTGGTGGCGGCGGTGTCCGAGATGAAGCCGGCGGCGGCGGGCGGCAGGGCGGCTATAATTGGCCGCCACATGGCGCGAGGCCACCGGGTCGGGGTGATGCAGAAGTCCCGGTCGGAGCAGGGCGGTGACGGCCGGCGTAGATCGACGGGCAGGCCATCGCGCGAATGGCGGCGGTGAAGGGCCGCCGCATGATGCGAGGCCGCCGGGTCGGGGCGACCGGCGGGCCGATGCGTGGACGATGCGCGAGGCAGCCGCGTCGGGGCGACCGACGGGCAGCGCGCGGACGACGCGTGAGGCCGCCGAGTCGGTGAAGAAGCTGGCCAATCGCGCCGGTGTTGGAGTAGAGGCGCACGGGGTCGACGGCGGCGGTGGGCGACGCAAACCGGATCACATAGACCGGAAAACCAAAAAGTAGATGCCGATCAAGGCGACCGGCGAAGAGAGAAAACCCGGATCAAAGGATCGGGAAAAAGACTCTCTAGGGCAGCCGGCCAACATGGCCGGCGGACGAACCCTAGGTACGGGCGGCGCGGCCCCCCGGCGGCGGTCATGGAGGCCGACCGCCCCGGGGGCGACGCGCGGGTGCGGAAGCGGCGGCGGCTAGGGTTTAGGATCGACTTGCGATAGATACCATGTAGAAAGGGAGAGAGGGATTGGTGGAATAGTTGTTGTATTGCTTGAGCCTTATGGGCATATATATAGGAGTACATGATCTACTTGGAGTACAAGGCAAGCCAGAATATTTCTTAGTCTAACCTATGTTTCCTAATACAATCACGTTACTCAACATGTAGCATTGCTCTTCCGGAAGCGTGAAAGAAGCACACCGTCCAGGACGCGCACGCATCACGTAGCCATCTATCTTTCCTCACACGCCCTTCAGCGCTGCTCCATCCCAGCTGCGACCCGGCGCCTAGACAGATTCCACGGCCAGCAATTAACCCACCGGATTAATTAAGCAAGGAGGGCAGTGATTACATAGAATGGAAGCTCTTCATCAGAGCGTGCGTCAAGTCATATAGGCAGTGAACTGAGGGACCTGATTCCATATTATGCAACTCATAAGAGCATACGTCAACTCATATAGGCAGCACTGAACTAAGAAGCACTGAAGGTGAAGCAACTACACTAGATAGATTACTACTCCGCACACACCCAGTACACAACAGCAGCAACTGCAGCCGGCTGTCGAGGATTCATCCTCCACAGCGCCACAGCAGCACGGTTGCAGAAGAGGACGATGACTAGGAGCTTGCACAACAGAGCCGCGGCACGGAGAAGGTAAGAAACCTCCTCAAATCCACACGTCTGAAGAACGAGCCCGATGAATTCCACCGACGTCGCCACGACGAAGAACCTCCAGATCGGTACAGCCGTCCGGTGTAGCGGCCACCCACGGAAACGATCCTCCACAGCATCATCCTTGACCTATCACATTTCACAGTCATCAACGTCATAAGCGACGTCGATTTGGCGGGGCGGGGCGGGAAGGGCGACGAGTACCCCTCGCTGCTGGCGGCGCGCAGGAAGAAAAGCACCATCGCTGGCACCCTGAGTAGCAGCGAGAGCATACCAGAGTAAAACAAGATCGCGGCGGCCACGCTGCAGTTCCCGCCGCAGGCCCGGAATGCGACGGCGCAGGGGAATGTTGCGGCGGAGAGCACGCAGATGGTGCCCACGAAGAGGTAGACCATGGCATCTGCGGCAGCCCGGGCGGCGCGGCTGCGTGCCAGTGCCCCCACCGCCATCCTCACCCGCGCCGGCGAGCTGGCTGCTACGAGCAGCCAGCCTGGAGACCTCCGCTTCGAAAGCCTTTTTTTTTTAAACGCGATAAAAGATTTGCCATTTTTATTGATTAAGAGAGAAGTTTAAGAGGTTAAGGCCCATGGCCGAATTACAACAATCACTCTTGCGGCATTATGTTACTTAAGTGCCTCGCCCCCGCCATGCTCCAAAGTGACGCTTCCTCTTTAATCCTAGCAACAATAACTTCAACGGGGACAGCAGTATTACGAAAGATCCGCGCATTCCTCTCATTCCACAACTCCCAAGAGATAAGAAGCATCAAGGAAGCAAGTGGTTTTCGTGATTGTGTCTTCTTGGTAGCATTGTGGCTCCACCACTCTTTAACAGAAGTCGCGTCACTCCAATCACTAGAATGCACATTATGGAGACCCAGCCAATCTTTGAACATACGCCAAACTTTCATAGTGTATCTGCATCGAAAGCCATTTTGAATGTGGAGCGGAGTGGTCGTTGCCTCGTTGGTGACTCGTGACTTGTGTGGCCTGCGGCCTTTGGGGGTTCATTCATGGTCAACAATGAAACCTCGCTCTGTGCCTCTGTCAGGCGTGCGTGTGAAAAAAAACAGAGTAGTAAAAGGTGCCCATGCATCGTGAATAAGAGAGGAAAAGGTCTAGAAAATCGACTCTCACAGAGTTCAAATTATATTAAAAAAAAGTACACTAATCAAACAACCCAATGGATCATCCATTGGAGCGACGTGATGATAGTGATGGCTCTGGGTCAAGCTCATAATGGTTAACCGTTACCCGTGCCCTGTAGGTAATTAATCTATAACGCGACACGGATATACGAGTTGTAATATCCACAAGGCTCTGTCCGTTGCGTCCGTGCAACCAAACGGACCGAGCAGGCGATGTCCCTCGTGTTGGTGCAAACCTAGCCAGTCGCCACTGCAGTCCAAGCCCCACATCGGTTGGCATCCAGGTCGGACAACCATGAAGAGGCGCCGCCAGGCGAGGCTGTGACCGAAGGAAACCAAGGTCGCGAGCTTCAAGTTTGTTTTAGAGTTTTCCGATTTTGCGTTGCACGGGAGCCTAATACTGGCCCAGTAGGCCCCATTGAATCTCAGAGGGCCGATAAAACTACCGAAGCAGTGGCCCGAGAAGATTAGCGCTTGTTTCGGTGGGGGATTAGGACTATATGACGTTACCCATACCCAATACCTGGCTTGTTTGGTTTGCAATGAGATGTTGCTTGTTTGGTTTGCAATGTTGCATGGATCTGCAGATTGTGAGGTGTATGTGGCAGATTTAGTTGCCAAGTTATGCAAATTGTTAGAGGAATACAATCTTGAGAAGATG
Organism: Triticum dicoccoides; assembly: GCF_002162155.2. Taxonomy (NCBI): domain Eukaryota; kingdom Viridiplantae; phylum Streptophyta; class Magnoliopsida; order Poales; family Poaceae; genus Triticum; species Triticum dicoccoides. The sequence continues at coordinate 65,530,456 of NC_041390.1, read as the reverse complement.
ACGATGAATCAACCCCTTCTTCCCTTTTTATTCTATTCAAGCCACATCCCTTATGTCACTTTCAATAAGTGGGTTGTTCAAAAAAGGCCAACAGCTTCTAGGATGAAATACGAGTCCGGTACTTGGAAGATGAGCTAGTTACAGTTTCACAAGAAAAATTTAATGTGTTAGATTGGTCGAAAGTGGCTGAAACACGCTATCCTACTTTGCGGATGCTAGTCCTTGACATATTTGCAATTCCAGTCGGCAATGTTGCTTCAGAATCAACATTTAGTACAAGCGCTAGAGTTCTAAGTGATCATCGTTGTAGTCTTACTCCAGACATGTTATAGGCTCTAATGTGCTCACAAGATTACATACGAAACAAATATAATTGTGTGCGCTTTCATAGTATATTCATGTTGATCTTGCTGCTATGTTTCTTTACATGTTCACTTGTACTAAATTGTCTACTCATAGATGGCAACAATGGTAACTCAACAAGTTTTTGGACTTGTCTTCAAGACAATCAAGAGGCAAAGTACTTCCTCATTGCTACTACCTAATGTGCGTAACTTTCAGGTATTCCGATCGTCCCTCGTTTCCTTTACGATGATGCCCGATCCGCGGGGCCCACACATTCTACGCTTTTGACCGAACTCGAGAGGGGGTTGACCATGGTGGTTCCATCTTGGTGTGTGTTTGGGTTGATCATAGTGACCCGTCAATTAAACCAAGGTTGAGCCCATTCCTTCACTAGATTCTCTCCCGTTGCCTGCAACTGGTGGTGTCGCACTCTAGCTAACTGAGGAACCTTCGCGCCCAACTGTCTCGTTTGTGAAGCAACTACCCCATCAAAGATTTGTGTTGGATATTTAAACCTCACACCACCCTTTTATACGTATATAGTGACACATGCAGGTGGGGGAGGTGTTCCGACCCTCCCTCGTTTCATATTCAACGATGCGTCGATCTGTGGGGCCCGCTCCGTCTACGCATTTGACCAAACTCGTGAGGGGGTTGATCATGATGGTTTCCTCTTGGTGTGTGTGTTTGTGTTGCTCATAGTGACCTCTCAAACCAAGGTTGAGCCCATGTCTTCACTAGATTCACTATTGTCACCTACAACTGGTGGTGTCGCACTCTATCTAACTGATAAACCTTCACGCCCAACTGCCCCGTTTCTGAAGTGACACGTCAAAGATTTGTGTTGGATCTCCGTCACACTGACTTTAGTATCACCACCATAGGCGGCCTTCATCCGGTCTCTCGCTTGTACTTCGTGGTACCCCGAGCACGATTTTGGCCTACAAAACAATGGCCCTGTTGCTGTCATACCAGGAAGCGATCTCCTTCATTTTGGCCAACAGAACAACGTGCCAAATGCTAATAACGCTTCGATGAGCCCGTCTCATGCCTTACCGCCGTCCATCTGTAAACATATATACAACTAAATTAAAAACACATTTTAGCATGTTTTTAATTAATTACAAACATGATTCACATATATGTATCCCCCGTTATAATTAATCACTTTTATCGACATATACGAATTCTAGAATGTATGCATATGCATATGAAGAAAAAAAATCAATTCATGCTAACATATGAAAAAACTTATTTAGTACTAAAAAAAATACAATTCCTATCCATAACAAGTTTTTATCAATATTGTAAACTCTAGCATCTATCTACATCAAATTAAACCTATCTAATATCTAGCTATCAAGCAAACCTAAACTAGAAATCATTGTGAAGATTATTTGTAGTGAAATCATTGTGAAGATTATTAAACCAATCTACCTATCAAGCAAACCTAAACTAACATATGACAAAACTTAATTAGTAGGAAAAATGATAAATGGAAGATCTTTCAACTCGACCGGTGTGGTTTGGCTTGGTCACGGGCGTCGAGTTTTGTGGTTGAGGTGTGGCCGGCGTCGAGCTCGGGGGCAGGCGGCGGCAAATCTATCAAGGAGGAGGGAGGGGAGTCCCGCCTGCGGTGAGGGAATGTATTTGTAGGTGAGGGAGGGATGCTGGCGAGGAAGGTTTGGGTTTTATGCCTCCGTTAATGGCGGTAGCTGAATCCACACGGCCACATCGGAATCCAGATGGCCACGACGCCGGAGTTACATGCGAACAACCGCCAGCCGCCTACAGTGAAAGGCTGACCACCGCAACTACGCCGTGTGTGGGTGTTGTTGAAGGCACACGACATTTGGCGACGGCACACGGCTTACGTACGAACCCATCACGGCTCCATGACCTTCGGCGAGCACGACCACGTGGCGTTGTTGTATGCCATGCGGGCTACGATCATACTCAGCTTTGACCAATCTACGACGCATGTTTTTTGGGCCGTGTCACGACGTAAGTGGCGGTACGCCAAAGCACAAATTGTACGGTCATATGCTGGGTGGCCGATATAAAATGCTCGGCGAACCGAGAAACATAAGGCAAAATGTGCTTTTCCTGTAGTGATTATTTCAAAAATACTAAATAGTGGTGTTTTCTGAATGTATAAATTCATGTCGTTTGAAATTCGAGTAAACATAACAGTAAATATAAAAACAGAAACCGTGTTGTGCGAATGCTTGGGTTATCTTGCTAGTTATATTTGAATTATATATTTTTATGATAAATAACTTGTACTGTGTTTGTCTTTTTTGATTCTGAAACACGGTCCCTTAGGGTCCCATTCATTAAAAAATAGAAGAGAGTTGCCCGGGTAATTAACGAAAACCAGGGCGAAAACCGTTACAACACACCTTCAAAAGGGCACACACCCAATCTGACACCCACAAGACCCCACACACCGTCGAGGTTACCCGCAATGTCTTTGTCGTCACCTTTCACCGAGCAGGCGATTCCGACTTCACCATGGACGACCCGTCAAGAGCTTGCCGAACAAACGACACACAAGGACCTCAAAGGCCAAAGCCAAATAATCGACTGCCGACATCGAGGACAGGCAGCTCCGATTTTGTTGAAGCGCTTCGCATGAGAAAGTGGCAAGCCTCGCACTGGCATAGTGCAGCGCAACCTCCGGAGAGCGCCATCCATTGTAACCACACTCATGGAGTCATCGTTACGGCAGGGGCGCCGCCACATCCAGCGAAGGCTAGCTAGACATAACATTTATCATGCAAACTACCCCCTTTCTTAGGGTTTGCAAGACATGTGGGTATCTCTATACTAACAATTTGACAAAAGCTGCGATAGAGAAGTCGGAGCTGCATGTGGAACCAAAAGGCAAATAATGAAAAGAAATTGCTCTGCACACGACAGTGCATGGATGAAATCTGGACGATGCTCATCTTGTACGCTGGTGATTTGCAAAATGATGCAATCTAATGGATGACTTGATCCATCGTTCAAGAATCGGCTCAAAACCTACCGTCCGTATATCACTGCTCATAATGAAATGACACCACAGAATGTAAGTAGCCAAGTGCAAAGAAAGAAAGTAAAAGAAGGGCAAAAAAGGAACCACGCATGAAAGAGCGGGCACAGCGGCACATGGAATCATGCATGTGTGCCCGTTTCCTGAAGCGTGAAACGTCCTAGAAAAGAGTAGACACACACCTGCAACCTACGTACTCCACCAGCATCGATGAGAGTGAATTGGACTGGTGGAGGTGGTTGGCTGGCGTCCATTTTTACTCCGGAGTGAGAGCGCGCGCGTGTGCCAGAATTAGCTAGTATAGGTGAGAGGCACCGATTAGGAAGTTAAGTAAGTAGCTATAGCATGGTCAATTCTGATTTGGTTGTTGAGCATGGCTAGCACTAACAATCCTACGTACTCCACCAGCATCAATGACCATGTGATGAACCCCCTGCCATCCATGGCTAGCAATAGCGTACATGGAATCAATGGATCTACTTGAAGCAAATAACTACTTTTGTGTGGATGTAAGGGATGTGTGCTCAAAAAATTTCTCACTTTTGTGTGCGGCATGAAAATTGTGCTTCATCTGAGAAGCGACACTCACATATGTGCAAATTGTAGGGGACGCATGACAATTGGATCGACGCTGATGGGCTGGGTGCACATGCATCTCTCTCTCTCTCTCTCTCTCTCTCTCTCTCTCTCTCTCTCTCTCTCTCTCTCTCTCTCTCTCTCTCTCTCTCTCTGCCACTGCAGGCCATAGTTGCCATGTTTCCGGTACGGTGGGAACGAGGAACGGGAAGGAGGGACGAGAGTCGGTGGCTGAAAAAAATAGGGTACAACGAGGGTATACATCTCTCGACCGATTTTTTTATAGCGGGGACGCGATCCAATCCGTTTGGGTACGATGAACCCGGTACGGTATCATGGATCGAGGAACACAGTTCCTGAAGAACGACGACTTCGTGACGGTCAGCATTTCTTGCTGTTAATGAAACCCTTGCAATTAATGGACTGGAAGAAGAACGAGGAGTCCTTGAGAAAAGAAACGACGGCGTGAGTAAATTATGCCTCGCGTTTTTGCTGTTGGATCCTCGAACCTGAATCGAGGAGCAGACTGCGGGGACGCCGAATCTTCATCGAATCGTACTGAATCCGACCTCCTTCCCGAATCCGATTCCGGGTCAATGAATCGGGATCGAGGGACGGCCTACTGTTCCCCGTTTCCGGCTACTATGCTGCAGGCCATTTCCGGAAACGCGAAAGCAACAAGGAGGAACTTGCTCGGATGCTTCCCCCCGTCCCAGCTAGCTAGCTAGCTGCTACCCTAGTCAGATTCCACGCCCAGCAAAGTAATTAACCCAACGGCTACAAATCAGCAGTGAAATGATATATGATCACATAGAATGGAGACCCTTCATCGCGTAAGGTAAATATAACCCATGCTAGAGGTCCGGTTCAGACTTCATATTATTAACCAAACAGCCATAGTGACAGCTCTGACCTCGCATCGAATCAAGCTTACTGAGTACTGAGTTATACTACTAGATAGATCGCTACGCATCACACGATCGACATGTCCATCTCTTATTTCTTCACAAGAGCAACATAGGTAGTAGCTAGGAAACAGAAGAACTCCTGCACTGGTAGTATAGTAGTACTCCATCTCCATCATCTTGCTGCTGCCACCTCGAAATTCTTCTTGTGCACCTGACCAGTAAATGACGAAATTAACTGTAGCAGTAAACCACACAACACGATTCAAACTTACAGCTAGCTGTTCCAAGATGACAATTAGGCTTACATTAACACTATTCTGCTCTAGATATCCCAATATACTGACATGAAAATATATCATTTACGAACATTTACGTTTATGTGTCCTTTTTGAGGTGATTTTTTTTGTGTGGCTGTGAATCCTTTTTCATGTGTAGTACATGACATTTCAAGTGATATAAGGAAGATTATGTTAAACATTGTATAGTTGTGGCGTGTGTGTTGTAATCTTGTTAGGATAGTTTAGGTATTGAGATAAGATCCTAGTAGTTAGTTTAAAGCGATCTATCTCTACCTAACCTAAACCCTAACTTCCTGTACTCCTATCGCCGCCGCACCTTGTGGCTATATTAACATGCAGCGCGCCCCTGCAGATGCATGCGCTTCAGCACCTCTTCTCACATGGTATACAGATCCTAATTCTTCCATACGTCTAGATCATGTCTTCCTCCTCTTCCTCCCACGCCATGGCTATGCCCTCCCTCGCCTCCCTCGGCCACACCATCACCGAAAAGCTTAACCGGGAAAATTTTCTGGTGTGGAAGGCTCAAGTGCTCCCGCATGTCAAGGCCGCGGCGATGACGGGCTATCTTGATGGCTCGATCAAGGAGCCCGCCACTGTCATCGTCACCGAGAAGGACAACGCTGGGAAGAAGGAGATCACCGAGGCGCCCAACCCAGAACACGCGATCTGAGTCACTCAAGATCAGCAGGTGCTTACCTTCTTGCTCGCCTCTCTATCCCGCGAGGTTTTGATGCAGGTGTCCAACCACACCACCGCCGCGGGAGTCTGGCAAGCCCTGGTGGAAAGCTTTTCTGCCCAGTCCCGGGCGCGCCAGATACAGCTCCGTTCTGCGATCGGGAACGCACGCAAGGGCGACCTCTCCGCTGCCGCCTACTTCACCAAGATGAAGGGGCTCGCCGACGAGCTCGCTGCTGCAGGAAAACCGCTTGATGAAGACGACATCGTTTCGCACATCGTGGAGGGTCTCATGCATGAGCCCGACTACAGCGGCTTGGTCACCGCCATCTCCACGCGTGCCATCACCGATCAACCGATCGGCCTCAGCGAGCTCTTTTCACTACTGCTCGCCGCTGAGTCTCGGATCACCGCCCAGCACGCCGCCTACATCGCCCATCACTCCGTCAACCTCGCCGCCAAGGGTGGTCGAGGTGGCTACGGCGGCGGACGCGGCGATCAGGGTGGTGGACGCGACGGCTACAACGGGGGCAACTACAACGACAACTCGGGCGGCGGTGCGCCGCGCCAGCAAGGTGGTGACCGCGAGCGCTGCCAAATCTGCAAGGAGGATGTGTTGGAAATATGCCCTAGAGGCAATAATAAAATGATTATTATATTTCCTTGTTCATGATAATTGTCTATTATTCATGATTTAATTGTATTATCCGGAAATCGTAATACATGTGTGAATACATAGACCACAATGTGTCCCTAGTGAGCCTCTAGTTGACTAGCTCGTTGATCAACAGATAGTCATGGTTTCCTGGCTATGGACATGGGGATGTCATTGATAACGGGATCACATCATTAGGAGAATGATGTGATGGACAAGACCCAAACCTAAGCATAGCACAAAGATCGTGTAGTTCGTTTGTTGTAGCTTTTCTGAATGTCAAGTATCATTTCCTTAGACCATGAGATTGTGCAACTCCCAACTCCCGGATACCGTAGGAGTGCCTTGGGTGTGCCAAACGTCACAACGTAACTGAGTGACTATAAAGGTACATTACAGGTATCTCCGAAAGTGTCTGTTGGGTTGGCACGAATCGAGACTGGGATTTGTCACTCCGTATGACGCAGAGGTATCTCTGGGCCCACTCGGTAATGCATCATCATAATGAGCTCAATGTGATCAAGTGGTTGATCACGGGATCATGCATTACTGTACGAGTAAAGTGACTTGCCGGTAACGAGACTGAACAAGGTATTGGGATACCGACGATCGAGTCTCAGGCAAGTAACGTACCGATTGACAAAGGGAATTGAATACGGGATTGATTAAGTCCTCGACATCGTGGTTAGATGACTCCATAGATGACTCCTCTCTCCGTCGTTGCTAGATGACTCCATAGATTGATCTTGGTGATGCGTAGAAAATTTTAAAATTCTGCTACGTTCCCCAACAGTGGCATCATGAGCTAGGTCTATGCGTAGTTACTATGCATGAGTAGAACACAAAGTGGTTGTGGGCGTCGATATTGTCAATTTGCTTACCGTTACTAGTCTTATCTTAATTCGGCGGCATCGTGGGATGAAGCGGCCCGGACCAACCTTACACGTACGCTTACGTGAGACCGGTTCCACCGACTGACATGCACTAGTTGCATAAGGTGGCTGGCGGGTGTCTGTCTCTCCCACTTTAGTCGGATCGGATTCGATGAACAGGGTCCTTATGAAGGGTAAATAGAAATTGGCAATTCACGTTGTGGTTTTGGCGTAGGTAAGAAACATTCTTGCTAGAAACCTATAGCAGCCACGTAAAAACTTGCAACAACAATTAGAGGACGTCTAACTTATTTTTGCAGCAAGTGTTTTGTGATGTGATATGGCCAAAGGTTGTGATGAATGATGAATGATATATGTGATGTATGAGATTGATCATGTTCTTGTAATAGGAATCACGACTTGCATGTCGATGAGTATGACAACCGGCAGGAGCCATAGGAGTTGTCTTTATTTTTTGTATGACCTGCGTGTCATTGAGAAACGCCATGTAAATTACTTTACTTTATTGCTAAATGTGTTAGCCATAGTAGTAGAAGTAATAGTTGGCGAGCAACTTCATGGAGACACAATGATGGAGATCATGATGATGGAGATCATGGTGTCATGCCAGTGCAAGATGATCATGGAGCCCCAAGATGGAGATCAAAGGAGCTATATGATATTGGCCATATCATGTCACTATTATTTGATTGCATGTGATGTTTATCATGTTTTTGCATCTTGTTTACTTAGAACGACGGTAGTAAATAAGATGATCCCTCATAATAATTTCAAGAAAGTGTTCCCCTAACTGTGCACCGTTGCGAAAGTTCGTTGTTTCAAAGCACCACGTGATGATCGGGTGTGATAGATTCTAACGTTCGAATACAACGGGTGTAAGACAGATTTACACACGCAATACACTTACGTTGACTTGACGAGCCTAGCATGTACAGACATGGCCTCGGAACACAGAAGACCGAAAGGTCGAGCATGAGTCGTATAGAAGATACGATCAACATGAAGATGTTCACCGATGCTGACTAGTCTGTCTCACGTGATGATCGGACACGGCCTAGTTAACTCGAATCATGTTATACTTAGATGACTAGAGGGATGTCTATCTGAGTGGGAGTTCATTGAATAATTTGATTAGATGAACTTAATTATCATGAACTTAGTCTAAAATCTTTACAATATGTCTTGTAGATCAAATGGCCAACGTTGTCCTCAACTTCAACGCGTTCCTAGAGAAAACCAAGCTGAAAGACGATGGCAGCAAGTATACGGACTGGGTCCGGAACCTGAGGATCATCCTCATAGCTGCCAAGAAAGATTATGTCCTAGAAGCACCACTAGGTGACGCACCCGTCCCACAGAACCAAGACGTTATGAACGCTTGGCAGACACGTGCTGATGATTACTCCCTCGTTCAGTGCGGCATGCTTTACAGCTTAGAACCGGGGCTCCAAAAGCGTTTTGAGAGACACGGAGCATATGAGATGTTCGAAGAGCTGAAAATGGTTTTTCAAGCTCATGCCCGGGTCGAGAGATATGAAGTCTCCGACAAGTTCTTCAGCTGTAAGATGGAGGAAAATAGTTCTGTCAGTGAGCACATACTCAAAATGTCTGGGTTGCATAACCGCTTGACTCAGCTGGGAGTTAATCTCCCGGATGACGCGGTCATTGACAGAATCCTTCAGTCGCTTCCACCGAGCTACAAGAGCTTTGTGATGAACTTCAATATGCAGGGGATGGAAAAGACCATTCCTGAAATATGTGCAATGCTGAAATCAACAGAGGTAGAAGTCAAAAAGGAACATCAAGTGTTGATGGTGAATAAAACCACTAAGTTCAAGAAAGGCAAGGGTAAGAAGAACTTCAAGAAGGACGGCAAGGGAGTTGCCGCGCCCGGTAAGCAAGCTGCTGGGAAGAAGCCAAAGAATGGACCCAAGCCTGAGACTGAGTGTTTTTATTGCAAGGAAGTGGTCACTGGAAGCGGAACTGCCCCAAATACTTAGCGGATAAGAAGGCCCGCAACACTAAAGGTATATGTGATATACATGTAATTGATGTGTACCTTACCAGTACTCGTAGTAGCTCCTGGGTATTTGACACCGGTGCGGTTGCTCACATTTGTAACTCAAAGCAGGAGCTGCGGAATAAGCGGAGACTGGCGAAGGACAAGGTGACGATGCGCGTCGGGAATGGTTCCAAGGTCGATGTGATCGCCGTCGGCACGCTACCTCTACATTTACCTACGGGATTAGTTTTAAACCTCAATAATTGTTATTTAGTGCCAGCTTTGAGCATGAACATTGTATCAGGATCTCGTTTAATATGAGATGGCTACTCATTTAAATCCGAGAATAATGGTTGTTCTATTTATATGAGAGATATGTTTTATGGTCATGCTCCGATGGTGAATGGTTTATTCTTAATGAATCTCGAGCGTAATGCTACACATATTCATAGTGTGAATACCAAAAGATGTAAGGTTGATAATGATAGTCCCACATACTTGTGGCACTGCCGCCTTGGTCACATAGGTGTCAAACGCATGAAGAAGCTCCATGCAGATGGATTTTTAGAGTCTCTTGATTACGAATCATTTGACACGTGCGAACCATGCCTCATGGGTAAAATGACCAAGACTCCGTTCTCAGGAACAATGGAGCGAGCAACCAACTTATTGGAAATCATACATACTGATGTGTACGGTCCAATGAGTGTTGAGGCTCGCGGTGGCTATCGTTATGTTCTCACCCTCACTGATGACTTGAGTAGATATGGCTATGTCTACTTAATGAAACACAAGTCTGAGACCTTTGAAAAGTTCAAGGAATTTCAGAGTGAGGTTGAGAATCAACGTGACAGGAAAATCAAGTTCTTGCGATCAGATCGTGGGGGAGAATACTTGAGCCACGAATTTGGCACACACTTAAGAAAATGTGGAATAGTTTCACAACTAGCGCCGCCTGGAACACCTCAGCGTAATGGTGTGTCCGAACGTCGTAATCGCACTCTATTAGATATGGTGTGATCTATGATGTCTCTTACCGATTTACCGCTATCATTTTGGGGCTATGCTTTAGAGACTGCCGCATTCACTTTAAATAGGGCTCCGTCGAAATTCGTTGAGACGACACCGTATGAATTATGGTTTGGGAAGAAACCTAAGCTATCGTTTCTAAAAGTTTGGGGATGCGATGCTTATGTCAAGAAACTTCAACCTGAAAAGCTCAAACCCAAGTCGGAAAAATACGTCTTCATAGGATACCCTAAAAAACTGTTGGGTATACCTTCTACCTCAGATCCAAAGGCAAGATCTTTGTTGCCAAGAATGGGTCCTTTCTAGAGAAAGAGTTTCTCTCAAAAGAAATAAGTGGGAGGAAGGTAGAACTTGATGAAGTATTACCTCTTGAACCGGTAAGTGGCGCAACTCAAGAAAATGTTCCTGAGGTGCCTGCACTGACTAGAGAGGAAGTTGTTGATGATGATCATGAAACTTCAGATCAAGTTGCTACTGAACTTCGTAGGTCCACAAGGACACGTTCTGCACCAGAGTGGTACGGCAACCCTGTCTTGGAAATCATGTTGTTAGACAACGGTGAACCTTCGAACTATGAAGAAGCGATGGCGGGCCCGGATTCCGACAAATGGCTGGAAGCCATGAAATTCGAGATAGGATCCATGTATGAAAATGAAGTATGGACTTTGACTGACTTTCCCGTTGATCGGCGATCCATAGAAAATAAATGGATATTTAAGAAGAAGACAGACACGGATGGTAATGTGACCATCTATAAAGCTCGGCTTGTCGCTAAGGGTTATCGACAAGTTCAAGGGGTTGACTACGATGAGACTTTCTCACCCGTAGTGAAGCTGAAGTCCGTCCGAATCATGTTAGCAATTGCCGCATTCTATGATTATGAGATATGGCAAATGGGCGTCAAAATAGCATTCCTTAATGGTTTCCTTAAGGAAGAATTGTATATGATGCAGTCGGAAGGTTTTGTCGATCCTAAGAATGCTGACAAGGTGTGCAAGCTCCAACGCTCGATTTATGGGCTGGTGCAAGCATCTCGGAGTTGGAACATTCGCTTTGATGAGATGATCAAAGCGTTTGGGTTTATGCGGACTTATGGAGAAGCCTGCATTTACAAGAAAGTGAGTGGGAGCTCTGTAGCATTTCTCATATTGTATGTGGATGACATATTGTTGATGGGAAATGATATAGAATTCTTGGAAAGCATAAAGGCCTACTTGAACAAGTGTTTTTCAATGAAGGACCTTGGAGAAGCTGCTTATATATTAGGCATCAAGATCTATAGAGATAGATCGAGACGCCTCATTGGTCTTTCATAGAGTACGTACCTTGACAAGATATTGAAGAAGTTCAAAATGGATCAGTCAAAGAAGGGGTTCTTGCCTGTGTTGCAAGGTACGAGATTGAGCATGGCTCAATGCCCGACCTTGGCAGAAGATAGAGAAAAGATGAGTGTCGTCCCCTATGCCTCGGCCATAGGGTCTATCATGTATGCTATGCTGTGTACCAGACCTAATGTAAACCTTGCCGTAAGTTTGGTAGGTAGGTACCAAAGTAATCCCGGCATGGAACACTGGACAGCGGTCAAGAATATCCTGAAGTACCTGAAAAGGACTAAGGAAATGTTTCTCGTTTATGGAGGTGACGAAGAGCTCGTCGTAAAGGGTTACGTCGATGCTAGCTTTGACACAGATCTGGATGACTCTAAGTCACAAACCGGATACGTGTATATTTTGAATGGTGGGGCAGTAAGCTGGTGCAGTTGCAAGCAAAGCATTGTGGCGGGATCTACATGTGAAGCGGAGTACATGGTAGCCTCAGAGGCAGCACACGAAGCAGTCTGGGTGAAGGAGCTCATTACCGACCTAGGAGTCATACCCAATGCGTCGGGCTCGATGACTCTCTTCTGTGACAACACTGGAGCTATTGCCCTTGCCAAGGAGCCCAGGTTTCACAGGAAGACCAGGCATATCAAGCGTCGCTTCAACTCCATTCATGAAAGTGTTCAAAATGGAGACATAGAAATTTGTAAAGTACATACGGACCTGAATGTAGCAGATCCGTTGACTAAACCTCTCCCTAGAGCAAAACATGATCAACACCAGAATTCCATGGGTGTTCGATTCATCACAATGTAACTAGATGATTGACTCTAGTGCAAGTGGGAGACTGTTGGAAATATGCCCTAGAGGCAATAATAAAATGATTATTATATTTCCTTGTTCATGATAATTGTCTATTATTCATGCTTTAATTGTATTATCCGGAAATTGTAATACATGTGTGAATACATAGACCACAATGTGTCCCTAGTGAGCCTCTAGTTGACTAGCTCGTTGATCAACAGATAGTCATGGTTTCCTGGCTATGGACATGGGGATGTCATTGATAACGGGATCACATTATTAGGAGAATGATGTGATGGACAAGACCCAAACCTAAGCATAGCACAAAGATCGTGTAGTTCGTTTGCTGTAGCTTTTCTGAATGTCAAGTATCATTTCCTTAGACCATGAGATTGTGCAACTCCTGGATACCGTAGGAGTGCCTTGGGTGTGCCAAACGTCACAACGTAACTGAGTGACTATAAAGGTACATTACAGGTATCTCCGAAAGTGTGTGTTGGGTTGGCACAAATCAAGACTGGGATTTGTCACTCCGTATGACGAAGAGGTATCTCTGGGCCCACTCGGTAATGCATCATCATAATGAGCTCAATGTGATCAAGTGGTTGATCACGGGATCATACATTACGGTACGAGTAAAGTGACTTGCCGGTAACGAGACTGAACAAGGTATTGGGATACCGACGATCGAGTCTCGGGCAAGTAACGTACCGATTGACAAAGGGAATTGAATACGGGATTGATTAAGTCCTCGACATCGTGGTTCATCCGATGAGATCATTGAGGAGCATGTGGGAGCCAACATGGGTATCCAGATCCCGCTGTTGGTTATTGACCGGAGAGTCTTCTCGGTCATGTCTGCTTGTCTCCCGAACCCGTAGGGTCTACACACTTAAGGTTCGGTGACGCTAGGGTTGTAGAGATATGAGTATGCAGTAATCCGAAAGTTGTTCGGAGTCCCGGATGAGATCCTGGACGTCACGAGGAGTTCCGGAATGGTCCGGAGGTGAAGAATTATATATAGGAAGTGTAGTTTCGGCCATCGGGAAAGATTCGGGGTCACCCGTATTGTACCGGGACCACCGGATGGGTCCCGGGGGTCCACCGGGTGGGGCCACCCATCCCGGAGGGCCCCATGGGCCGAAGTGGGGAGGGGAACCAGCCCATAGTGGGCTAGTGCACCCCCCCCCCTTGGGCCCCCCTGCGCCTAGGTTGGAAACCCTAGGGTGGGGGCGCCTCCACTTGCCTTGGGGGGTACTCCACCCCCCTTGGCCGCCGCCCCCTTGGGAGATCCCATCTCCAGGGCCGGCGCCCCCCCAGGGGGCCTATATAAAAAGGGGGGAGGGAGGGCAGCATACCCTCAAGTCTTGGCGCCTCCCTCTCCCTGCTACACCTCTCCCTCTCGCAGAAGCTCGGCGAAGCCCTGCTGCGATCACTGTTGCATCCACCACCACGCCGTCGTGCTGCTGGATCTTCATCAACCTATCCTTCCCCCTTGCTGGATCAAGAAGGAGGAGACGTCATCCGCTCCGTACATGTGTTGAACGCGGAGGTTCCGTCCGTTCGGCACTTGGTCATCGGTGATTTGGATCACGGCGAGTACGACTCCATCATCCCCGTTCTCTTGAACACTTCCGCTCGTGATCTACAAGGGTATGTAGATGCACTCCTCTCTCCCTCGTTGCTAGATGACTCCATAGATTGATCTTGGTGATGCGTAGAAAATTTTAAAATTCTGCTACGTTCCCCAACAGGATGGCCACGCTGCGTGGCGCTGCAAGAAACGCTACGACAAAGGCTACAACAACAACAACGTACGCAACCCCGCAGGTGGCGGTGGTAGCGGCGGAAGCCGGCGGTGGGCGCGGTGGCAGCGGCGGCAGTGGCAATTCTCGCTCCGCCAACTCCGCCCACACCTATGGTGTAGATACTAATTGGTATCTTGACACCGGCGCCACTGATCATGTCACCGGGGAGTTGGAAAAACTAGATGTTCGAGATCGCTACACTGGCATCGACCAAATCCACACAGCAAGTGGGCAAGGTATGGACATAGAACACATTGGGTCATTCGGTATTATCCACTCCCTCCGGTTCTCTACAGTTAAACAACATACTTCATGCTCCTAGTGCCGTCCAGAGCCTTCTTTCAGCTTATAATCTTATGCGAGATAATGATGTTTTCATTGAACTTCACCCTGATTTCTTTCTTGTCAAGGATCAGGCTACCCGGAGAACTATCCTTCAAAACAAGAGTAGGTGGGGGTTGTTCCCCGTGACCGGACGGCAGAGTGCTCCCCAACGCCAAGTCCTTGCTACCATCAAACCATCCACGTCTCGATGGCACAAACGCCTAGGGCACCTAGCTCTTCCGGTAGTTTAAAAGATTCTTCTCGACTTCAACCTTCCTGTTTCAAATAAACAAGATCACCTCCTAGTGTGTGATGCATGTCAACTGGCCAAGAGCCATCAGTTACCTTATTCTCGTTCAACTAGTGAGTCCACCACTCCTTTAGAGATTATTTTTTCAGATGTTTGGGGTCCTGGACCCGTCTCTGTAGGAAGACAGAAATACTATGTCAGTTTTATTGATGATTTCAGCAAGTTTAGCTGGATATATTTGCTCAAAAATAAATCTGATGTCTTCGAAAAATTTCATCTTTTTCAAGCTCATGTTGAACGTCTATTTGATCGTAAGATCATTGCCATGCAAACCGATTGGGGTGGGGAGTACCAACGGTTGCACTCTTTTTTTGAACGCATTGGCATCACACACCATGTTTCTTGTCCACATGCTCATCAACAGAACGGCTCCGCGGAGCGGAAACATAGACACATCGTAGAAGTCGGCCTTTCTTTGCTTGCCCATGCATTTATGCCACTCAAGTTTTGGGACGAAGCGTTCCTCACTGCGGTCTATCTTATAAATCGCATCCCAAGTAGAGTTATCAAGAACCAAACTCCTCTAGAACGACTATTTGGCACCAAGCCCAACTACTCCTTCCTTCGTATCTTTGGGTGTGCCGTTTGGCCAAACTTGCGTCCTTTCAACAAGCATAAGCTTGAGTTTAGATCCAAACAATGTGCCTTCATAGGGTACAGTACTCTCCATAAGGGCTACAAGTGTCTTGATATCTCCTCCGGTCGTGTTTATGTTTCACGTGACATTGTATTTGATGAGCAAGTTTTTCCCTTCGCAAGTCTCCACTCCAAAGCCGGCGCCCAACTCCGCAAAGAATTGCTTCTTCTACCCTCTCATCTCCTGCCATCTCCTAACTTTGCTCACGGGGGAGCTGGTTTTGCTGCTGACAATGTGTCCGTGTCTAATGCTAATGCCCATGCTGAAAGTGTGCAGGAAACAGTCCAGCCAAACGTTGAGGATTTTGGTGAAACTTCATATGATTTTATGCAGGAAAATGACAATTTGCATGCAGCCACAGAGGATCCTCCGGTGGCCTCGGGATCAGCCACGCCAGGCGAATCGGCCGCGGGATCGGAGCCTGCAGCAGCCGCAGGCGAATCCACCGCGGGATCAGCGCCTGCAGTGCCAGGCGAATCCACGCTGGATTCCGCGTCCACTGGCGGGCACCCTGATTCGCTGCCTCCGCGTGGGCCTGCGTTGGATGGCGTGCGGTCCCTGGGCGGGCCGACCAGGCGTGGCCCCCGTGCCTCCCACGAGGCGGGGCATGTGGCTTCCGTCGCTACCCACGAGGCGGGGCCCGGCGCGGCGCAGTTCCCTTCCACACCCGTGGCCAACTCGGAACTGCCAAGTGGCAGCGTGCCCTTGGCTGTCGCACCAAATCCTCCTGGTTCGCTGCAAACAGAGGATTTGGGATCTTCTGTTGCTGTGTCTGCGTCTGACTCTGCTGTTTCCTCTACACAAAATCGCCTCCAACTACAGCAAGCTCGACCAGCTCCACCTCCTCCTGCCCGATCGCATACTCGGTCCTAGAGTGGTATTGCGAAACCCAAGGTATATAAAGATGGTTGTGTTCGTTGTGGCTCTTTCTGTGCCACAGGTGAACCGAAGAACCTTCATGATGCTCTTGGTGACCCCAAGTGGAAGCAGGCCATGGATGAAGAATTTTCAGCTCTTGTAGCAAACAAGACATGGCACTTGGTGGCTCCGGTCAGAGGGAGAAACGTGATTGACTGCAAATGGGTGTGCAAGGTTGTAACGCCCCGAGACCGATGTGCCAGGTGTCCTCCAGTTATTCTCTGTTGTTGCCTTGTCATTGCTTGCATGTCATGCATTGCATATCATGTCATCATGTGCATTTCATTTGCATACATGTTCGTCTCATGCATCCGATCTTTTTCCCCGTTGTCCGTTTTGCAATCCAGCGCTCCTGTGTCACCCGGTGTCCTTTTCTACCTCTTTTCATGTGCGGGTATTAAATGTTTTCGGATTGGACCAAGACTTTTCATGCGGCCTTGGTTCACTACCGGTAGACCGCCTGTCAAGTTTCGTGCCTTTTGGCTTTCGTTTGATACTCCAACGGTTAACCGAGGGACCGAAAAGGTCTCGTGTGTGTTGCAGCCCAACACCCTTCCAAAGTGGCCCAAGGCCCACCTCAACCTACTCCATCATCTCGGTCATTCAATCACGATCGCGTGGCCGCAAACCGCACCTCATTTGGACTCTCCTAGCTCCCTCTACCTATAAATATGTGATCCCCTCCGAAATATTCGCGGATGAACCCTAGCCATCCCCTTCCTCGCGCCACCGGACGCATCTCCGCGCAGCGCCGGACATGTCCATCCCACCGGCCACGTCCTCCCGCCCAATGGCGTTGTGCCACGTCACCCGCCGCCGCCTCCTGCACCAACCAAACGCCGCCACCTCAGCCGGTCGCCTCCCTCTCTCTCCACCGCGCCTGCCACCGGCCCGTGGGGCCCGAGGCCGGCCCGCCCGAGCCGCGACCGGGCCCGAGCCTCCGTGCGTCGCCCGCCTCCCTACCGCGCCTCGCCTTCACCGCCGCCACCATGTTCGTCGGCGACCTGCCCGCGCCGCCTTCGCGCCCTCGCCGCTGGGGAGCCGCCGCCGCAGCCTTGGGTCGCCGGACCCCGCGCCACGGTCGCCGCCGCTCTGGTAAGGCATCCTGACATACAGTTTTGACTCTTCTCTTCTCAAATTTCACTAATTTTTTTAGGATCACGCGGGTATCTTGGAATCATTCCGATGGTTTTGTGACGAGAACATTGTTCTTGGTGCCACCTGTCATTTAGGGGTTGTGGCAGTGTTCCGGGGAGTTGAGCTCCGAGATGTTGTCATCACAATTTTATCGTTGCAGTTCTGGAATACCTGAGATTAGTTTCGCCGACATCGAAAATCTCTTTTATGCAGTTGTTGGTGAGATAACCTCGACGCCACCCAGTACTGGGGCAGGAGTTCGGGAGTATTGCCATAACTTGTATAACGGATGCTTTTCGAAGGTTGAGGTAGATGATTTCTGAAGGTTTCTTGGTTATGTGTTGAAGGATGGATACAGCTGGATGTAGGATTTGCTAGTTTTGGGTGAGATGTTATGCTTCCCCTGTATCCCCAACACCTGATTGCATAACCGGAAAGTTTCGGGAGTTTATAAGTGGGAAATCAAGTAGCTCTTAGGATATCTTTCCGACAGATGTATGATATGAAATTGGGGTTCGATGTCTAGTGGTCCGCCTATTCACGGTTGGTTTTAGAGTGGTCTCGTTGTGTCTTAAAGAGTCCTTGGCTATGCCGACTCGGGGACACTTCGTATGTCATGTGCACTGACTTGTACATGATGGTGATGTACGATCAAGCCCGTGTAGGCCCCACCATGAAAACTTCGGATGAAATCTCTATCATATGTTTGTTCTGGCTTATTCTGCAAGCCAATCCTTTGTTTTGTTTTGAGTTGTGGTATTCGAGTTGCTTCGAAGTCAAATGTTGATTCCATACCTTTTCCTAAGCGGTGTTCTCATACCCCGATGTGAACACTAATCCTTCTCAGTCATCGAGACTGTCATGTCAATCCTTTTCAACTGGTGTGCTTTTCTTCTAGTGGATCCGACCATTTCAACTTCCGCAAGATCAATTATCACTACCGCGCCTCGCCCGCCTCCCTACCGCGCCTCGCCTTCGCTGCCGTTTGCCTCGCCGCCGCCGCCATGTTCGCCGGCGACCTGCCCGCGCCGCCTTCGCACCCTCGCCGCCGGGGAGCCGCCGTCGTAGCCTTGGGTCGCCGGACCCTGCACCACGGTCGCCGTCGTCCTCCATACGCCGCCCCGCGCCGGGATCCGGCCGGATCCTGCGAGATCCGGCCCGGATCCGCCATCTCCGGCGAGGTCCACCCCTCTCCCCGCCATCTCCGGCGAGAACCGCGTCGGCGGACCTCGGATTCCGTGTCGTTGACTTTTACCTCGAGGGTATAATTTCACTAAGTCCCCAGGATTTCCATGTTTCATATGACCATATTCATCATGTCGTAACTCATCATCCGTAGCTCCGATTCATGCGTGTAGCATATCAAAACGTTCGTCTCAGAGAGCACATCATTTCAACTCATTGCATCATTTTCATTCGAGTTCATCTTGATGCCCGAAATGCTGTTGGAAGAGTGCTATTTAAGTTAATTGTCAGATCTGCTGCACCAAATAGCTATTTGTCATTTTTGCCATTATTATTGTGTGTCTGATATGCTCCTGAGCTCTACATGAGTTTTGTTATATGCTTTGCCATCTTTCCAGAGGTGTCAACCATGTATTTTTGTGATATGTGTGGTGACTAGCACAAGCTTGCAAAGTGGAGCATTCGTTAATGCTGATTTCAGGGACTTAGCAATTCCACTAAGTCCTTGATCTGTTCTTATCATTATGCCATATGTTCATGTTGTTTCCTAGTGATCCGTGCCTCTTTTGAGGATGATCAGTAAGGATGATTTGTTAATCTTGTGGTGCTCTATCCATCCATGTCTTTGTTTGCATTTATGGAGCACCCTAGCTTGAGTCAATCGAGCTCTACTTTTGCTATTTCGTGAATATAGGCAGATTGTCTACTTGTTAGCAATTTTGCCGAGGATGTTGTAGTTGATCCGTGCATGCTATGTCATTGTTCTTGCCATGTCTAACTTGTATAATATGTATTCTTGATGGGTGTATTCTTAGATTGTCATGCCTTGCTCTGTAGTGAGTGAATCGAGCTCGTAAACATGCCTACTTGATATCTGATTTTGCATGCTCCAGTTTTCACTAAGTCTGTGATCTGATTATGTTTTTGCCATGTTCACATGCTTGCAATTGTATTTTCTGATCCCTTGTGGCTCAAGGTCACTAAGGGAATTTTGTTAAGCTCTTTGAGTAGCTCCATGCCATGCTTTACTTTGCCATGTTCAGGCATTGTAGCATATAGTTTTGATGCTCCAAAGTGTGCTACCTGATCTGAAATTCCAGACAAGTGTTAATTTCACTAAGTCTGAGATCTGTTTACCAAATGCACTTTTGACATGCTTGTTTGAACCTGTTAATGGATGATTTGGCCGTAGCTCAGTGTTCATCTTTTGTCAAGCATCATGAATGAATCCCTGCCACATATTTTGTTGCCATGTTTGAGTAATGTAGCATGTTTATCTTGTTGCATTTAGATGGCTACTTGCTGTATATCGCAGACCGGTGCCATATTTGAATTGCTTGCCATTTCCAAACCGTAACTCCGATTCCGGCGTTTTTTATATCGTTTTCAAGCGATTTCATCTCACCTTTCCAGTGGCACACTTGGATTTCCAAGTTGAGGCCAGGTTCATTCATTCCCTTGCAAATCATGCATATGCATCGCATACCACATCCCGCATATCATACCATGTTCATGTGTTGGTTGTTTACTATGTTGTGTGCTTCTTTTCCGGTGTTTGCTTCTTCGGGTTGGTTCCGGTAACGTCGCGTTTGTGAGGACCCATTCGTCTACGTCCGTTTGTCTTCTTCATGGACTCGTTCTTCTTCCTTGCGGGATTTCAGGCAAGATGACCATACCCTCGAAATCACTTCTATCTTTGCTTGCTAGTTGCTCGCTCTTTTGCTATGCCTATGCTGCGATACCTACCACTTGCTTATCATGCCACCCATATTGTTGAACCAAGCCTCTAACCCACTTTGTTCTAGCAAACCGTTGTTTGGCTATGATACCGCTTTGCTCAGCCCCTCTTATAGCGTTGTTAGTTACAGGTGAAGACTGAAGTTTGTTCCTTGTTGGAACATGGAGATGTTGTTCCTTGTTGGAACATGTTTACTTGTTGGGATAACACAATATCTCTTATTTAATTAATGCATCTATATACTTGTAAAGGGTGGAAGGCTCAGCCTTATGCCTGGTGTTTTGTTCCACTCTTGCCGCCCTAGTTTCTGTCATATCGGTGTTATGTTCCCGGATTTTACGGTCCTTACGCGGTTGGGTAATAATGGGAACCCCTTGACAGTTCGCCTTGAATAAAACTCCTCCAGCAATGCCCAACCTTGGTTTTACCATTTGCACTAACAACCTACCACCTTCCCTTGGGTTCTGCAGACTCAAGGGTCATCTTATTTTAACCCCCCTGGGCCAATGCTCCTCTGAGTGTTGGTCCAAACTAGAGTCCTGTGCAGCGCCCCCTCGGGGAAACTCGAGGTTTGGTTTTAGTTGTACGGAGCGCTCATCTGAGTGTGCCCCGAGAACGAGATATGTGCAGCTCCTATCGGGATTTGTCTGCACATTCGGGCGGTGTTGCTGGATTTGTTTTACCATTGTCGAAATGTCTTGTAACCGGGATTCCGAGTCTGGTCGGGTCTTCCCGCTAGAAGGAATATCCTTCGTTGACCATGAGAGTTTGTGATGGGCTAAGTTGGGACACCCCTGCATGGATTTGAACTTTCAAAAGCCGTGCCCGCGGTTATGGGCAGATGGGAATTTTTTAATGTCCGGTTGTAGAAAACCTGAAGTTGACCTTAATTAAAATACATCAACCGCGTGTGTAACCATGATGGTCTCTTTCTGGCGGAGTCTGGGAAGTGAACACGGTGTTGGAGTTATGCTTGATGTAGGTTATTCTAGGATCACTTCTTGATCATACTTTTATCGACCGTACTTTGCCTTCTCTTCTCGCTCTCATTTGCATATGTTAGCCACCATATATGCTAGTCGCTTGCTGCAGCTCCACCTCATACCTTTACCTTACCCATAAGCTTAAATAGTCTTGATCGCGAGGGTGCGAGATTGCTGAGTCCCCGTGGCTCACAGATACTTCCAAAACCAGCTTGTAGGTGTCGATGAGACCGTGCAGATGATGCAACCAAGCTCAGGAGGAGCTCGATGAAGATCTTGTCTTTTGTGTTGTTTCGTTCTAGTTGATCAGTAGTGGAGCCCAGTTGGGGTCGATCGGGGACCGTGTCGCATTTGGGGTTCTTCTTTTATTTTGGTTCCGTAGTCGGACCGTGATTGTATTTGAATGTTGTAATGCTTTATTCATGTAATTGTGTGATGTGGCGATTGTAAGCCAACTATGTATCTCTTTCCCTTATGTATTACATGGGTTGTGTGAAGATTACCTCACTTGCGACATTGCTTTCAATGCGGTTATGCCTCTAAGTCGTGCTTCGACACGTGGGAGATATAGCCGCATCGAGGGCGTTACAAAGGTAAAACGCAAATCTGATGGCACGATAGACAGGTATAAGGCACGTCTTGTAGCCAAAGGATTTAAGCAAAGGTATGACATTGATTATGAGGATACCTTTAGCCCTGTGGTAAAAGCTGCTACTATTCGCTTGATCATTTCTGTTGCAATATCTACCAATTGGTGCATAAGACAACTAGACGTAAAGAACGCGTTTTTGCATGGTGTTCTGGAAGAAGAAGTATATATGAAGCAGCCTCCTGGATATGAAAGTTCAGCTTTATCACGACATGTTTGCAAGCTTGATAAAGCAATCTATGGTCTGAAACAAGCACCTAGAGCGTGGTATTATCGTTTGTACTCCAAGTTATAGTCCCTTGGCTTTGCTGCATCCAAAGGAGATACCTCATTGTTCTTTTATCATCGGCATGGAGTCACTATTCTTATGCTTATTTATGTTGATGATATTATCATCACCAGCTCCTCCTCTCGAGCAGTTGAAGCTCTCCTTCAGGATCTCCGCATGGATTTTGCGCTCAAGGATTTGGGCGACCTTCATTTTTTCCTTGGCATTGAGGTAAAACGTGTGGGCAGTGGAATTATTTTATCTCAAGAAAAATATGTGCATGACATCCTTGAGCGAGTGGGCATGAAAGGCTGTAAACCTTCTCCAACTCCATTGTCTACATCAGAAAAGTTGTCTCTCCATGATGGACATGTGCTTGGGGTTGAAGACTCAACCAGGTACAGAAGTGTTGTAGGAGCATTGCAGTATTTGACTTTAACCAGACCAGACATCTGTTTTTCAGTAAGCAAGGTTTGTCAGATCTTGCATGCACCTACCAGTAGTCATTGGACAGCAGTTAAGCGAATACTTTGTTATCTCCAAGCAACTAAGAGTCATGGTCTCAAACTTGCTAAATCAGATTCCACACTCTTCAGTGCTTTCTCAGATGCAGATTGGGCAGGTTGTCCTGATGATCGGCGATCCACTGGAGGCTTTGCGGTTTTGTTTGGAAGTAACCTGATTTCTTGGAGTGCACGCAAGCAAGCTACTGTGTCACGGTCAAGTACAAAAGCTGAGTATAAGGCTCTAGCAAATGCCACTGCTAAAATCATTTGGGTGCAGAATTTACTGACAGAGTTGGGTATTCGTCATTCACCTGCAGCTTCTCTTTGGTGTGACAACCTTGGAGCTACTTATCTCTCTGCCAATTTTGTTTTTCATGCAAGGACAAAGCATATTGAGATTGATTATCACTTTGTTCATGAGAGAGTTGCAAACAAGCTTTTAAACATTCGGTTTGTGCCTACTGGTGATCAAGTGGCAGATGGCTTTACCAAGCCATTATCATTGCGGCAGTTGGAGGCCTTTCGACACAATCTCAACTTGGATAGTTGTGATTGAGGGGAGTGTTAAACATTGTATAGTTGTGGCGTGTGTGTTGTAATCTTGTTAGGATAGGTTAGGTATTGAGATAAGATCCTAGTAGTTAGTTTAAAGCGATCTATCTCTACCTAACCTAAACCCTAACTTCATGTACTCCTATCGCCGCCGCACCTTGTGGCTATATTAACATGCAGCGCGCCCCTGTAGATGCATGCGCTTCAGCACCTCTTCTCACAAATTATAGTGCAAAAATTGGAGCATTAATAAGAAGAAAAGCTATTACTAGTCTACCGACGTCTTACAAATAACAGATGAAAACACTGCAATAGGGTGCAGCAACTGACAGTTTAGTTAAAGAATAACATTTGATGGTTGGTAATGAGAACAACTACACTTTCAGTTCATAGCAAACAAGCATAACCGACTGAAAATTTAGTTTGGGGCTTTGGGCCTGAACATTAGATGATTGCACAATCTTCTACCGATCTGGCATAATTACCGCAGTACGTAGGTGAAGGCGTGAAGCTGCGCTACTCCGCTGGCTATGTTGCGCTACTCCACATCCTGAGCATGCCGGCGATGCTGCGCTGTTGAGGATTCATCCTCCACAGCGCCACCGCACCACCGATGTAGAAGAGGGTGACGAGTAGGACCGAGCACAACACAGCCGCGACGCAGACCAGGTAAGAAGCCTCTCGAAACCCACACATCTGAAGAACGAAGGCGGTGGGTGCCCCCAACGTCGCCACGGTGATGAACCCTTGCACCGGCCAGATCAGGGGCCACGGGAAGATCTCAGAGCGATCCTCCACCTCATTCTCTTCCTTGACCTATCACATGGACAATCATCGACATCATATATATGGAAGAGACGTTGATTTCGCGGGGCGGGAGGGGCGGCGACTGAGGAGTACCTCGCTCTCGCTGCTGCTGCACGCGACGCGCAGGAAGAAGAGCACGCACGCCGGCGCCAAGAGAAGCAGGGCGATCATACCAGAATGGTACGAGAGCTCGAACAGTATGGAGGTGACGGTGCAGTTCTTCCCGCCGCAGGCGCCGGCCGCGACGAGGTTCAAGAAGCCGGTCGCGAAGAAGATGAAGACAGCGGACAGGAACTGATTGATCAAGACATCGGCGGCCGCGCGGGCGGTGCTGCTGCGCTCCAGTGCCCCCACAGCCTTCCTCACCAGCGCCGGCGAGACTGCCGCTGCACGGGCAGCCAGCTTGCAGATCTCCCCTTCCAGATCCATGGGCGTGCCTGAAACAGATCGAGGCACAAAGACACAAATCAAGATCGGACGAAATAGACACCATGCATGCAGCTACAAGCGAGCTCCCCTGCGCCCTCAGGTCGCCGCCGGCGCAATCAGGCCTGCACCATAAGCCTCCGCCCGGCCACAAGCGAGCTCCCGCGCACCCTCAGCCCGCCGTCGGCGTAGTCAGGGCAGAGAGAGAGGGGGTGGAGGAGAGGGCGCGTGCGTACCTGGGTCCAGCCGCGCCGCCGCCCTCTTTGTTGGTCCAACCGCTCTGGATGTGGAGTGAAGTGGCCGGTGCGGTGGCTCGGTGTGACTGGGGTATTAGGGCATCTCCAGCCGCGCCCCCAGGAAGGCCTCCCCAGGCAATTTTTTCGCGCCGGCGCCGAAAAAACGGCCCAGTCGCGCCCCCAGGAGCCCGATTTTCGCCGGCTTGGGCCGAAAACAGCGCCGGCGGACCCAGGCCGAAACCGGCGCGCTGGGGGGCGCCCGTGGGCGCCGGGGCGAGCTGTTTTGGCGCGAAAAAGCCGCGGGCCAGCCGCGTCAGCGACTCGGCGCCTCGTCTTCCCCCAATGGCCTCGGTTCCCGTGGGGAATCAATGGCAAGGCTGCCGCCGGTCAGCCTTGCCATTGATTCCTCACGGGCGGCGCGTCACGGGACGGCGCGCCGACGCCTCCCCTCCCTCGCACGCCTACACACGGGCACGGCGCGGCTATAAAAGCCGGTGGCCTGCACTCGCCTGTGCCCACACCAGCCCCGCCCCTCGCAGTCGTCCAGCCCCTCCCTCTCCCTACCTCTCCCGAGCGCCGCCGCCCAGCCCCTCCCTCTACGTCTCCCGAGCCCGCCCAGCCCCGCCGTCGCCATGGCAGAACGATTCCCCGGAGATGAGGCGGCGGCCAACGGCTACGGCCGCCGTTCGCTCCGCGAACAGGAGTCCTGGCTCCTGTTCCAGGCGAACATCCCGGCGCCGCCGGACATGCGCGTCGGGCCGACGGGGTGGAGACTCAGCGCCGGGGGAGTGCCCATTCCCCCGTTGCCCGACGCCGCGGCGAAGCCGAAGTACTTCGCCGAGGAAGTCGAGGTCGTGCGCGCCTCCCTCACCGACGCGCAACTCTCCCTCCCCCAGTACGCCGCCGACAACCACGCGGCATGGGCGGCGTATTTCGAGCGCCGCCAGCAGCAGCGCTTGGCGTCCACCAACGGCGCGTCGGTGGTCGGCGGCCGGCAGAACAGCGAGGGGCGCCACCTGTGGTGGGGCGTCCCCGGCCGCACACTCGAGGTCGTGCTCACGTACCTCGAGGGCGGCAACGACCCGCCGTTGGCGTACCCCCCGGTGAGGGTGGCCGCCCCGGCGCAGCACCGACGCGCCGGGCCGTGGGCGCCAAGGAGGTTCGGGTCCTCCTCCTCCTCTTCTTCCTCCCTATCCTCGTCGCACTCCTCCGGCACTTCGGCCCTGCTCGGCGTCAAGGCATCGTCATCAACGAGGGCGGCCGGCGCGCCTCCCCCTCGTCGGCTCCTCCGCGCTTCGTCAAGCCAAAGACGGAGTCGGGGCTGGCGCCGGTGAAGACGGAGCCGGGGCTGGCGCCGGTGAAGGCGGAGTTCGAGGACGACGACGTGGCCCTAGAATGGGTGCGCCAGGACTCCATTGCGATGGAGAAGGCGCGCCGGGAGAAGAAGGAGCGCCAGTGCGCCGCCCTACGCCGCTTCGAGGAGCGCCGACGCGGCCACGATGAAGGCGGGGTCGTCGTCTTATGCGACAGCGACGACGACGACGACGCGCCGCCGCTAGTCCGCCATGGCTACGCCGGGAAGGGGTCCAGCAGGGGCGCCCGCGTCAAGGAGGAGAAGGCCGACGACGACGATGGCGGCGACGGCGGCGACGACTTCAGCCCCTTTCTTTTTTTAGATTAGGTTAATGTAATGAAAATGCGCGAATTTCGCCGAAATTTGCCATGTTTAGCCGAAATTTAACTAGTTTTTATCATAACTTCGCCGAACGGTCCTTCTTTTTTTTTAATACACGCCTGGGGGCGGCCCTGGGGGCCGACGGCTGGGGACCGACTCGCCCCCAGGGCCATTTTTTACGCCGGCTCACCCCCAGGCGGTGCTTTTTGACGCCCCCTGGGGGGCCAACGGCTGGAGATGCCCTTACGCCCTGTGGCCAGGGGGGTGGGGGGCTTTTTAAGCTGAACTCCGGAGGTGTGAGTGCTCTGGCTGTGAAGAAAACAGAGTAGTACTCTTCTCAAAGTGAAATATGTCTTTTTGGTGTGAAACGACTTTTTCAATGTGTGTAACTGACATTTCTGCTGAGCGAAATATGTTTTAATATTTGTTTCGAAATATGTTTTCTCAACTGAGAGAAATATGTTTTCACAACTGAGTGAAATCATTTTCTTCATTGAGTGAAATATGTTTCTTCAGATGAGTGAAATTGGTTTTTTGAACATAAAGAAATTAGTTTTTTAATGATTAAAATCAACTTTCTGAAATTAGTGAAACTAGTATTTTGAAACGACTAAATTTTGTGTTTTCTAATGCGTGAAAATATGTTCTCTCAACTGAGTGAGATACGTTTTCTCAACCGAGTGAAATTATTTTTTCTTAAATGAGTGACATCACTTTCTCCCGATGAGTGAAAGCATCTATATTTGAAATAGATGAAATGCGTAAAAATAGTTAATTTCAGAGAAGGTGAAATATGTTTTCTCAAATGAGTGAAATATGTTTTCTCAAACAAGTAAAATATGTGTCTTAAAATAAGTGAAACCAATGTTTACAAAAGGGGAAATTATTATTTTGAAATTTGCAAAACAGGAGCAAACACTTTTATGAAATAGCGAAACAATCTTATTTTATGAAAGTGATGCCAAAGAAAATTGAAATATATAAATTAAAAGTAGTTCAAATATATCCAACATTGATCTTATTCTAGAGGTCTTGTCAACATGATTTCAAATATATAAAAAGTTTCAAAAATAGACATTCGCTTTAAAATATATCAATCATTCAAAATATATGGACGAAATAAAGTGCATGTCATTTATATGGGAAGAGAGAATCATGCATGTTCAGTCGGTCTCTCCATTCCAACTCTCTCTCTCTCTCCTGACAAAGTTGCATTGCATGCATGTATTTGGTCAGGTGTGTCAGGGTGTGCCACTTGTATTTAGACAGTATAAGAAGTGTAGTATATACTCTGACAGAGTGCACGAATCTTGATGAAACTAGATGGACGGCGGATGGTGTGCCGGTACCTCCCGCCACCGGTAAAATTACTTATTCGTAAAAGGTAGCCATCGTGAATAACATATGAAAAACTAATAAACCATTTTTAAAATTCACATTTTTAGATTCATTAATATTAATTATATTCATGGATATTTTTAAAGTTCATGATCATTTTTAAAGTTTGTGGACACTTTTCTAATTTGAAAACTTGTTTAATTTGTGAACATTTTTTCAAATCCATGAATATATTTTAAATTCATGAGTGTTTTCTAAATCATGGTTTCTAAAATTCACAATATATTTAAAATCCTTGAACTTTTTTAATTAAACTAACTCTTTCAAATAGAAAATGATAGCTGATATTTTTCTCTAAGCTAGCACTGGGGCGAGCAAAAAAAGGCAAGTGAGGGAAAGGTGCAAGGAGCTGAGCTGAGCAAGCGTGAGATTCGTGGGCCGGCACATGTGAACATTATAACAACAATTCCATGGTTTTAGCGTGAAATAAGAGCTCTCAAGAGGCTCAAACGAGCACCACTGACAAACACCAGAGCCGGAATGCGTAAATACGCCACAACCACGCACCAAACAAATAATTCTGAAAACTAAACACCAAAGAACTCCATTCTCCTCTAGGAACAAATACAGTTACGAAGCCGCATGTTAGCCTCTATTAGAAAATCAACTTTCATAGATTTTTTGGACATCTAAAGCATAGAAATGGTCACTAGAGGTACATATTCAGTATGTTTTATAGTGACCATGGCCGGCTTACATTTTACTGCATTGAAAGTTTGTCCCAACTTCTCCAACTCCAAGAATACAACTGTTTGAGTTAGTCTCAATCTTCAAGGAAAATTTCACTCGATATCATTAAACTCGTGAGATAACAATCCCCGCATCGTCCGCATGGGCAACTCGGGTGGCGTCCCGATCTGATATTCCTGGCAACACTCGCACCGTGCGGCCTCCCCTCACAGCCGTCGGCTGGCTTCATGGGCTTGCCCGCATGACCGCGGCTGGGCTCTGTTTCTGTTAGTGATCGGGTGGCGTTGGGCATTGCTGAGGCAATGGATGCGTTGAAGCAGTGGCGTGGCGGCCTCTAAGCACACGGATTGTGGCTCCCCCTCCTCCGATCAAGTCGGCATCGCCATGCTGCGGCCGTACCAAGCAGAGGATGGAATGGAGCAACTGCCGCCATGACCCTAACATGGTTAGCCTGCTCAAAGCCAAGTGCTGGCGAAGCCCATGTGGTGGTCGTCATCCGGCAAATGCCGCGGTTATCGCCTTTGCTGCCGGCAGGATGGCCATGGGTGTGAAAAGGCTATGTGCATGCATGTATTTCCGTGTTCTGTTGGGTCATTGTAGGCACCTGCGGCAAGCCTTCTTTGGCAGGCATTATGAATCCGCTTGATGCTTCATTATGCAAAGGCCAGGTGTCGCTCATTGTGTTTGTATCCACTTGATGCTTCATTATGAATCAATAAAAACACCCTGAAAAGCAATTTTTCTCATATTTCATATAGGACAAAGTGCATGCAACAGTATATTTGATATATTGTTGCACCGTACCAGAGGTTGTTGCCTTGCTCTCTCTCTCTCTCTCTCTCTCTCTCTCTCTCTCTCTCTTTGAGGGGGTTTCTTCCCTTGCTTTTTCCTCATTCTAGTGACCTTACAAGCAAAAGAAATCAAAATCACACAAGAGGAGCACTGAAACCTACTCCACTCATCCACACTATATAAAAAGGGAGGAAGACCTAATGACTAGAGGGCTTCGCCATTCACTTCTTTCTTCAACCATTCCCATCTACATAGTTGCCTTACCGCCATCATCAATATCACATATCCATAGCCACACCACCATAGTCTCCATCTTCATCATATTAATTATGTGTAATCAATATTCCATCACAATCAACTGACATTGTAAGATTTTCAATCATTCATCTTCGAGTAACTTTTTACATAATGTCTTCTGCTTGTCATTCGATCGTGATGTGTGACTAACACCCTTAGGCTAAGGGTCGATGCGTAGCCTCGCAGCCCCATGTTTAAGAAGGGATTGATAATTAGTTTAATTGAAATGTATTCTCTATTATTGTGTAACTATTTTTTATTTTGTCTCAACCTCGATCCTAGTGCACGAAGATACCCAAGACACCGAAGATGTTAGGGCATACTTCTCTCTCCGTGGTTTTGGTGATTGATGACAATGTTTTTGCGGACTAATCATGTACATTGATCTTTCAGATATTCCTTCGATTTGGCACGAGACGATTTCTACCCCTCGGTGCTTAGTAGTGAAGATGGTGTTCTCCCTCATTTCATTTTCGCTGGACTTGAGTCGTAGGATGTACCGTACTATCAAGAGGGGGTGCGTATCGGAGAGGTTTGGGTGGAATCAACATGTACACATCTGCTTTGCACCCTCAACTCTTTCTCGCATCTTTGGAGGATCCTTCGTTGTCTTGGAAGTGGCATTGGATGGAGCCAGCGGTAGTACCATGGCTGGAAGGGGCAGTACCGCTGAGAGCAACAGGCGGTAGTACCACGGTAGTACCGCCGAGAGCAGCAGGCAATAGTTCCGCTCCAGTTCCGCTCTAGTACCGCCTCAATTCGGGACTTGCAGTTCTCGTGTTGGGTTCAGTGGCAGTAGCAGCGGCAGTAGGAGCGGTAGTACCGCTCGTAAGCGGTAGTACCGCGCCTACCACCGCTACTAGTGTCGCTCGAGGTTTTTCTCCTCTGTCTCTTCTCCCTATGCCCTTGTAAGCTGCTGAGCGCGGTCCCAGCGGTAGTACCGCTGGGTCAAGCGGCTACGGAAAGCGGTAGTCCGCTCCCTTGAGCGGTAGTACCGTGCGCTACGGGCTGAGAATGGGGATAGCGGTTAGATTGTTCCCCCACTATAAAAGGGGGTCTTCTTCTTCAACAAGACTCACCTCCTCTTCCCCCAATCTCCATTGTTACTGCAAAGCTCATTTTCGCCCGATCTCTCACCGTAGCCAATCAAACTTGTTAATTTTCTGGGGATTGGTTGAGAAGGCCCCGATCTACACTT
Organism: Triticum dicoccoides; assembly: GCF_002162155.2. Lineage (NCBI taxonomy): Eukaryota > Viridiplantae > Streptophyta > Magnoliopsida > Poales > Poaceae > Triticum > Triticum dicoccoides. Next base: position 65,499,377 of record NC_041390.1, on the reverse strand, counting down.
CCACCAAGAGAAATTTGATTTCCCCCACTAATCCCTTGCAAATCTTGTTACTCTTGGGTGTTTGAGCACCCTAGACGGTGTCGGAACCACATTCCATTGTGGTGAAACTCCATGGTTCGTTGGGAGCCTCCAATTCGGTTGTGGAGAGAGCCCCAACATTGTTTGTAAAGGTCCGGTTGCCGCCTTCAAGGGCACCACTAGTGGAATAACGACATATCGTATTTTGTGAGGGAGTGAGGAGAATACAGTGGCTTCCTGGGGAGCATTGTGCCTCCACACCGCTTCAACGGACACGTACTTCCCCTCACAGGGAAGGAACTTCGGTAACACATGCATCCTCGTCTCCACTGGCTCCACTTGTGGTTATCTCTTACCTTTACTTTGTGCAAGCAATTGTCGTGTAGTATCCTTTGCTTGCTCTTGTTGTTGATATAGGTTGCTCACCTTGTTGCACATCTAGACTAGCTATTTGTTGCTAACCTTAATTTGTTAAGAAAAGCTAAAAATTGGTAGTTGCCTATTCACCCCCCCCCCCTCTAGTCAACCATATCGATCCTTTCAGAAGATCGGGAAGTTCAGAACAAGGAGGGCTAAAGGACAGGGGGAGAGGGAGGCTATGTCGAAATACAGTGAAAATTGGCGCTAGAGTGGCCCTTTGGTGCGATGGCTACCAATTCTATGTTGGCAAGGTCACTCTTACTCGAGTCTGTCTAGTCTCTCGACGTTTATTATGGGTTTGTACCATTTTGCCGACAGTAATCATGCTTGCTTTGATGCCTTCTTATGGAATACCATGGATAACAAAAAGAAATACAAAATGGTTAACTAGGAAATTATGTGTCGCCCTAAAATTATTGGGGGACTTGGAATCTTTAATACTTCTTTTGTTAACAAGTGAAAAGCTTGTATTACTCAACCACCAATAGATTACAATCAGAAGAGGCTAGCTCAACTGCATTAGAGGGTCCAGAACCTATGCGAGTCATGGTTCTACCCTCTGTAGGGGCCAAATTTGTTTGGTTACCGCTAACCTTATTTTGTAAGCGGCTAACATGAGAAATACAACTTTCATGGAGGGACATAAGATATCTAATATCTTTTACTAAGGAAGCATAAATCGATCTATCTTGTCCTTGTCCTTGGATCAACTTTAGTGCCACTAGTGAGTCCATCTCAATGATAACCGGGAGGCCACTTCTCTAGATCGCTAAAGATAAACCTTCCATGCAGACGCTCAACTCTGCCTCCAAAGCTTCACGGCACGAGAAGAATGACCTGCACGTAGAAAAGCCAATGGCTCGCTGGGAATCACGCAATACTGTACCAGCTCCTACATTTTCCCCATAATAGGATCCATCCGAGTTAAGTTTCACCCAACCAGTGGGAGGTACCGCCCAAGAAGGCGAGGGTTCCACACTCCAAGCCAGTGTACTGTGCAGCATGCTCAAAGGTAATAACAGTTTTCCCCTTCAAATAGTACTTGCATCATGAACAAAGTGTTTGATTATGAAGTGGTGGTGCGTGTTTATCATGACCCCCCTTCAAGTGTGTGGAGAGCAATTCTTCAGAGAAAATACTTCCCCGATTGTCCCCCTTTCATGTCCAATGTTCGAGGTGGCTCTCAGTTTTGGAGAGCTCTTGTCAAAATCCGAGACAAGTTTCGTAGTCTGTTGAAGTTCTCGCTTGATTCTAGATCTTCGGTTAGGTTTTGGCTTGATTGGTGGACGGGCCGATACCTCTTTGCCTTTCTTACACTATCTTTTTCTCTTACTACTCCAACTAGGCGATCCCTATTTGGGAGCTCGCCTCCTCTAATTGGGACATGGTTCTGCGCCAAACTCTGTCTCCCGCAGAGTTGGTTGATTGGCATGCTCTTATTGCCGACCTACCTTTGCTCTCGGAGACCGCAGATCGGATATTTGGGCCCCACTTCTCCTCGGGCAAATTCTTGCCCAAATTGCTTTACCTAAAGCTCTCCCAGGGGCGGCTTTCTCCCCGTTTCAAGGGCCTCTGGCGAGCTCGGATCCCGCTCAAAATCAAAATCTTCCTTTGGCAGGCCATTGGGCGCAAACTTCCTGCTATATTACCATATCCTTGAACGTACGGGAATGCCTTCTCGTTTTGCTCCCTTTGTGGCCTGACAGAGCGCACTGAACACATCCTATTCATCTGTGTACTTGCTAAACTTGGCTGGAGTTGTGTTCGATCATGGTAGAACGTGTCTTGGAACCCAACTAACATGGATGAATTCATTTCTATTATCATAAACCTCCGTCATTGGACTGCTTTCGGTGCTCTTGCGTGGGCTTTTTGTGGACTGTACGTAACAAATTTATGATTAAGCATATTTTCCCTAATAAACCTATTGATGTCTTACTATTTAAAATGGTTGCATTTCTTCAACAATGGAGCTCTCTGACTAATGTTGGTGATGTGGATGCTATTACCATGATTGTCCCCAAAATCCGAGCTTCTGCTATCGGCCTGTCCCCCAAAGGCCCCATGTGGTCAAAGACATCTAGTTCTTATGTTTCTTTTGCCGGACATGTGTGTCCTTTGGGTTGATCCTATGGATCTGTATTTGGCTGGTGAGCTTTTCTTGCGTGAACCTATTGTGATTGTTGTGGATTATATTCTGAACCTTGCCATGATGCTTTATTTATAAAGTTGGACGCTTGCTTTTTCTCTAAAAAAAAGTACGCTCACTGGAATCAAGTCCGTGAGGGAGACTATCATGTGGTCATCAAACCCTAATGTGCTGTTCGTTTTATCTTTAACAACCAAATTAACCCCATGAATCGAGTAGGGCCAAGATTGAACAATCAATCATCCATGCGGCTGCAGTCAACCGTGACGTTATTAGGAGTTTAGGTCGCATCCTAAGTAAAACTCAAGAGCTGACATTTATTCTTCTGTAACAACGAGAGGACAAGTACAATGCAAAATAGACAGAATTTATTATTAGTACAGTAAAACTGAGCCTAAACCAAGCCCTCACAGCGATTTGAGTTTTTGACCGTCCGTATTGGCGATCTGGTTATTTCTGGCCGTCGGATCTCTGGGTTAAGCCAATTTATCCCGTGTCTGGTAAATAGTGGGCCAGCTGTCCTATGTGCTGCTGCTCCAGAGGCCTAAACGGAGCCCGTCAGTCAGCCCATTCCAGGCTTCGCTAAAGAGGTCCAGTGTTTCGCCTCGCTGAAGCTGAAGCGGGGAGCGACCGCGCCCATCCAGTCCCGATGGGTCGCTCGATTGGCTCGACCGGAAGTGCGGGAGGCATCGATGCGCGCGTTGGGATCGACCAGAGGATCTGGCTCCAGCGCGCGATTGGATGCGTCATGCGAGGTGCGCAAGGGGATCAACGGAGGCGGACAATGCGGGTGAAGAAAGGCCGGGGCGAGGGCGAGGCGGTGGCACGAGCATGGAATCATCTGCTGTCGATTCGAGTTCGTTTGTCGGGATTCCGTAATTAAATCGCAGTTTCTACATGCCACTACTGGTAATGGTATGCGCCGCTCGAGTCCTCCAGTAATTGCAGGTCAGTTACATCGTGGATTGATACTCTGTCTTTACTGTACGTGCCTCCATATAATCCGTTCTGCTGCTGTTTGTCCATCAGTTTGACTAATTCACATCTAGATGTTTTTTAAGGATGTCACATCTAAGCTCCCACAAATATATAATGCAGCAACAAGAAATTAAAAAAAACTAGGACAAAAAAAATAGACCACAAACAGAGTGGATATATGTGTCCTAGACAGACCCTTTGTCCATTCCCCTCCTCAAACATCTTCTCAACGAGCTCCAACTAATTCTACTCGTCTTCCCCGTCGCCTGTCTGACATAGTTCCTTCTCCTTTTCCCCAAACTTATGCATATCCATTTTCTTACTTGGACTGTTCTTTTTGCTCCCAAATGAATGCAGGTTTTTAAGCTCATTGGAACTTGCTTACGGTGGGTTTGCTCTTTGCTGGTTCTGCTTGATTGCAAGGTGAAGCACTGCTTTCAAGTTGATGATTTGTGGGATGAGTGTTAAATTTGACTCTTATTAATTTCTATCGGTAAAATCATATGTCAGTGCTTGCCTACATGCCCTGAACTCAACGAGGAATATAAGATATGTGTTTGGGAGTCGAAATTTTCATCCTCTCCAACGTAGTTAGAATTAGTTGTGCGTGAGATGTGTTGTTTTTTCATACTCTGAATTATTGGTGAAAGTCAGGTCAGTACCAATCCTATAATTTAGGTGTGTTTCTCTTTGTTCATAGATGTTCAGATATGTGAACTATTGGACTCGATTCTGTTTTTCTGCATGCTGTCTACAAAATTGCATCACTACAGTATTTGACTTCACTGTGCATCAGTTTTCAGAAAGACAAGTTACAAATATGACGCGTCTCCATTTCAGTATGAGTTTGAATGTGGATGCACTAAATATTTCTGTATGACTTGTATCACATGAGTAATTGGCTTACAAGTTATTTAGTGATTACTTTCTGACGGTCAATATAAGTTCACCGTTTCTTCATGCTTTTTGTTAACAATGTTTCTTTCAGACTACTAAGCTGCCTTTAATAAACTGGTTCTGAAGCATCATGGACTATCCAAATCCAAACATGCACATCTTCAAATGCATTTGGAAACCTGATCTTCTCCTCGATGCACGTCCGCTCCTGTCTCTTCCCCAGCAACCAGTTCATGTGCACTTTCCTCACCTCCACGTCTGCGGTTGTGCTGACGAAGTCTGAATACTAATCTGAAGCATTTGTGCTGTCGTGAGAAACATAGAGAAATGAACAAAATGAGCGGCTCAAGGTGCTGCAGAAACTTATGCAGAGCGGAACCAAGGTGTGATGTTTTAAATCTTAAATTCTTAATCGTTCAAACTCCGACTGGAACAAATTTTGTACTCAATCGAACATCTGGCTGATGCTGACGTGGCTCGAAATTTGTAATGCGTGTGAGACTCTGGACTTCAGGTGGACATCAGCGATATGAAGAAGAAGAAGTTCACTACATCATAGCTACAGATCACATATTACCCTTTCTTACCTAATTAAGAATCTCGTTATCTTTTTCATGACTGCATTTTTTTGTCTTCAGAAAATTTCGTATGCAAATTGCATTTTACCGTAAAATGAGACAGGCGCGGCAACATGCACTACTTTGAGGAGACACTTCATAGAAATTTTATTTTTTACGTCATCAATTCCTATCAATATATTGTAAAATTGGATGGGGGCGGCATGATCTAGTAATATTTTATTACACGGTACGTAGAAACACAATGGAACTGATACTGACACCGACACGTCCATCCATCCATACAACGTACTCCCTTAGTTTCGAATTATTTATCGCAGATATGGATGTATCTAGATGTATTTTAGTTTTAAATACATCCATTTCTACGACGAATAATTTGGAACAGAGAGTACTTTATTCTGACAAACGTAGCAACGGCACCGGCACTCGCCCTGAAATGTGGTATGGCGCCGTGAGCTAGCACTGCCGTCGATGGGGTCGCGGGCGGCCGCCGAGACTGCTCACGGGCGTATGCATGCGTCATGCATGGCTTCAGGCGTCGGACCAGGTGATGGGGGCCGCGTCATCGGCGTTGGCGTTGAGCCCGAGCGCCTTCCACACAGCGAGGGAGGTGTCCACGACGTCGTCCGCGCAGCCGTGCTTGGAGTCGCACTCGTCCACCACCTTGGCCTCCACGGTGCGCCCGGTGTGCGTGCTGGTGATGCGGATCATCCTCTCGCACCGCCGGCCGCCCTCGTACCACCGCGTGGACAGTGCCGCCACCATGTCCCTGTTGCTGTGGTACCCGCCGTCGCACTCCGACGGCAGGTCGCCCTCACCTCTGTCGAAATTGCTTATCGTCATCACGCCGGGGGTGCCGCCGCCGGCATGGTGCCGCGCGGCGGCGCATAGCGCGGACGCTTGCAGTAGGATCACGAGCATGGCCACCACCGCGAGCTTGGTGTTCGCCATTTCTTGGACTTGAGTACTTGACTCGCCGTGGGTAGTGATGGTGAGTTGTGGCTGGTTCGAGGGGTTTATATAGGCGCACGTACGTCTATACCGATACTCTCTCAGTCTCAGACCTCCCGGTGTGCTCTATACAGGCCCAAAATGGCTGCGTACTGCGTGAGGCCAGCTGAATTGTAGATATGAGTTCGTTTGGATTACGTGGTGTCGCTGATGTTACAGCGGTAGTAACCAAGAATGGAACTCGGCAGGTCGCTGTTGGTAGAGATGGTGCCAATTTCTACTACTCCAAACAAGGAAAAATTTCCTAAATCTAAGCTGTTAATCGTGATGTGGTACGATATGACTGGATGAGCAAGAGCAAGTGTTGGTATGTCCAATGTAGGTACCTATATCATGCGCGTTAATCGTTATTGATGTTTAATCACGTGAGCCCTCTAGAATTTCTTTTTGAGGAAAATGCAGCAGCTCTGCCATCAATGAAAGAGAGAGAGAGAGAGAGAGAGAGAGAGAGAGAGAGAGAATGTGTGTGTGCGTGTGTGTGTGTGTGTGTGTGTGTGTGTGTGTTTACAAGTTTGGGCAAAGGCAAGAAAACAAACGAACAAAAACAATGCAAAAATGAATAGTTAAAACTCCAACTCATAACGTAACTAGAGAATACCACACACGTTCCTGCGGGAATCAATTACAAGAAATTTTGCTGATTTGATTGTATGAAACATGCATAGTTGAATTAATAATATCTAAACAAAAATTAAAAATAAATATTATATATTGTATTTTATTATTATGTTTTTTTGCATATAAGTGGCATAACATAATGGGGAAAAATTACATGCATGTCGAGTGGACCTTTAATGAGGTGGCATGTGTGGTTGGGTGGGATGTGTGCATGGTATGAACTAATAATGAAAAAAAAATCTCATGCATGTTGTGGTGGGTCTTTGATGAGATGACATATGTGCATGCACTGTAAGATAATAGTGATAGTGGGGATGAACTATTTAGGTAGATGATACTCCGCGCATTGCTACAGGAATTGATTACAATATATTTTGAGAGATTTGATTTTATGAACATGAACATTTGAATTAATATTATATGAACTAAACAAATAATACATATTATATATATATTGTTTGATTACTGTATAGTTCAAAGTAATTATTGAATATAAGTGGCATAGATTAACGGAAAACCTTTTGCAATGCATGTCGAGTGGACCTTTGATGAGATGGCATGTGTGATGGGTGAGATGTTTGCATGTGATCAACTAATGATGTTTTTTTCACATGCATGTTGTGGTGGGCCTTTGGTGATGTGGCATGTGTGCATTTTAAAATAATAATAATAAAGTAGCAAGGATCAACTATCTAGATATATAGGATAGGATAAAAAGAAAAGAAAAAAGACAAAAAAATGTTGTTTATATCAAACATCTAAACTTAATCAAAACTTATGAAAAAAGGTGGATTATTTGCATAGCTAATTTGGTTTTCTATTTCGTTTATTAAAAATTGGCACCATATTAATGTATCACAATACAATTAAAACACGCACGACCTACGCAACAACATGTTCTCAAGAGCTTGTCAAGACTTCTAGGACACTTACAAACTAAATCATTGCAGAAAGTGACAGAAAGGACATATTATATTTACAAATTGGTGGCACCCCTAACCCCCGCGTTAATCCTACAAGTGAGTAACATGTTTGCCCGATTTTTTTCGGGCAATCATAAGCACTTGGCCTCTCCCATGCTAGAATATAGTTATGCTTTCCTTCCTCAATTGTGGTCGATGTCTCAAATCACCTCTCACACATCGAGCAGTCTAGGCGCTAGGATTTATAATGTCTTGGCATTGTGCCTCTTTTTCATGCATCTTGAAGCTCCCCCACTTGACTATTCATGCCTGACACGTGTTGTTGGAGACTCGTTCTTTCTCTTCGAGACTCATACACGCTGTCAGGGCATATTTATCCCTAAGGTGTTTTGGTGATTGATGACAATGCCTTTGCGGACTAATCGTGTGCCTTGAGTATTTCAGACGTTTCATCATTAGGCACAAGACGGTTTTTGTCCCCCTCAAAGACTGTTGAAGACGGCGTTTGTCTACGTTTCTTTTCGATGGTTTTGAGTCGTAGGAAAGCCGTACTATTAAGAGGGGGTCCGCATTGGTGAGGCTAGGGTGGAATCTGTTGGGGAACGTAGCAATAATTCAAAATTTTCTACGTATCACCAAGATCAATCTATGAAGTCATCTAGCAACGAGGGAGGAGTGGATCTACATACCCTTGTAGATCGCGCGCAGAAGCGTTCAAGAGAACGGGGCTGATGGAGTCGTACTCGTCGTGATCCAAATCACCGATGATCCTAGCGCCGAACGGACGGCACCTCCACGTTCAACACACGTACGGAGCAGCAACGTCTCCTCCTTCTTGATCCAGCAAGGGGGAAGGAGAGGTTGATGGAGATCCAACAGCACGACGGCGTGATGGTGGAAGTAGCGGGATTCCAACAGGGCTTCGCCAAGCGCTGTGGGAGGAGGGAGATGTGTCATGGGAGGGAGAGGGAGGCGCCAGGGCTTAGGTATGGTTGCCCTTCCTTTCCCCCACTATATATAGGGCCAAGGGAGAGGGGGAGGGCGCAGCCTTGCCCCTTCCTCCAAGGAAGGGTGCGGCCAAGGGGGGAGGAGTCCATCCTCCCCAAGGCACCTCGGAGGTGCCTTCCCCCTTTAGGACTCTCCCTTTTCCTCTTCTCTTGGCGCATGGGCCTCTTGGGGCTGGTGCCCTTGGCCCATGTAGGCCAAGGCGCACCCCCTACAGCCCATGTGGCCCCCCGGGGCAGGTGGCCCCACCCGGTGGACCCCCGGGACCCTTCCGGTGGTCCCGGTATAATACCGATGACCCCGAAACTTGTCCCGATGGCTGAAACAGCACTTCCTATATATAATTCTTTACCTCCGGACCATTCCGGAACTCCTCGTGACGTCCGGGATCTCATCCGGGACTCCGAACAACTTTCGGGTTACCGCATACTAATATCTCTATAACCCTAGCGTCACCGAACCTTAAGTGTGTAGACCCTACGGGTTTGGGAGACATGCAGACATGACCGAGATGACTCTCCGGTCAATAACCATCAGCGGGATCTGGATACCCATGTTGGCTCCCACATGTTCCACGATGATCTCATCGGATGAACCACGATGTCAAGGACTTAATCAATCCCGTATACAATTCCCTTTGTCTAGTGGTACGATACTTGCCCGAGATTCGATCGTCGGTATCCCGATACCTTGTTCAATCTCGTTACCGGCAAGTCTCTTTACTCGTTCCGTAACACATCATCCCGTGATCAACTCCTTGATCACTTTGTGCACATTATGATGATGTCCTACCGAGTGGGCCCAGAGATACCTCTCCGTTTACACGGAGTGACAAATCCCAGTCTCGATTCGTGCCAACCCAACAGACACTTTCGGAGATACCCGTAGTGCACCTTTATAGCCACCCAGTTACGTTGTGACGTTTGGCACACCCAAAGCACTCCTACGGTATCCGGGAGTTACACAATCTCATGGTCTAAGGAAATGATACTTGACATTAGAAAAGCTTTAGCATACGAACTACACGATCTAGTGCTATGCTTAGGATTGGGTCTTGTCCATCACATCATTCTCCTAATGATGTGATCCCGTTATCAACGACATCCAATGTCCATGCTCAGGAAACCGTAACCATCTATTGATCAACGAGCTAGTCAACTAGAGGCTTACTAGGGACATGGTGTTGTCTATGTATCCACACATGTATCTGAGTTTCCTATCAATACAATTATAGCATGGATAATAAACGATTATCATGAACAAGGAAATATAATAATAACTAATTTATTATTGCCTCTAGGGCATATTTCCAACAGTCTCCCACTTGCACTAGAGTCAATAGTCTAGTTCACATCGATATGTGATTAACACTCAAGGTCACATCCCCATGTGACTAACACCCAAAGAGTTTACTAGAGTCAATAATCTAGTTCACATTTACCATGTGATTAACACTCGATGAGTTCTGGGTTTGATCATGTTATGCTTGTGAGAGAGGTTATAGTCAACCGGTCTCAACCTTTCAGATTCGTGTGTGCTTTACAAATCTCTATGTCATCTCCTAGATGCAGCTACCACGCTCTATTTGGAGCTATTCCAAATAACTGTTCTACTATACGAATCCAGTTTACTACTCAGAATAATCTGGATTAGTGTCAAAGTTTGCATCAGCGTATCCCTTTACGACGAACTCTTTTACCACCTCCATAATCAAGAAAATTCCTTAGTCCACTAGTTACTAAGGATAACTTTGACCGCTGTCCTGTGATCCATACTTGGATCACTCTTGTACCCCTTGACTGACTCATGGCAAGGCACACTTCAGGTGCGGTACACAGCATAGCATACTGTAGAGCCTATGTCTTGAGCATAGGGGACGACCTTCGACCTTTCTCTCTATTCGGCCATGGTCGAGCTTTAAGTCTTAACTTCATACCTTACATCTCAGGCAAGAACTCCTTCTTTGACTGATCCATCTTGAACACCTTCAAGATCATGTCAAGGAATGTGCTCATTTGAAAGTACCATTAAGCGTTTTGATCTATCCTTATAGATCTTGATGCTCAATGTTCAAGTAGCTTAATCCAGGCTTTCCATTGAAAAACACTTTCCAAATAACCCTATATGCTTTCCAGAAATTCTATGTCATTTCTGATCCATAATATGTCAACAACATATACTTATCAAAAATTCTATAGTGCTCCCACTCACTTCTTTGGAAATACAAGATTCTCATAAACTTTGTATACACCCAAAATCTTTGATCATCTCATCAAAGCATACATTCCAACTCCGAGATGCTTACTCCAGTCCTTAGAAGGATTGCTGGAGCTTTGCATACTTATTATCATCTTTCAGGATTGACAAAACCTTCCGGTTGTATCACATACAACCTTTCCTCAAGAAAATCGTCGAGGAAACAATGTTTTGACATCCTATCTGCAAGATTTCATAAATAATGCAGTAATCGCTAATATAATTCCAACAGACTCTTAGCATCGCTACGAGTGAGAAAGTCTCATCGTAGTCAACTCCTTGAACTTGTCGGAAAACATCTTAACGACAAGTCGAGCTTTCTTAATGGTGACATTTACCATCATTGTCCGTCTTCCTTTTAAAATCCATCTGTACTCAATAGCCTTACGACCATCGAGCCGTTCTGCCAAAGTCTACACTTTGTTTTCATACATGGATCCTCTCTCGGATTTTATGGCCTCGAGCCATTTATCAGAATCCGGGCCCACCATCGCTTCTCCATAGCTCGTAGGTTCATTGTTGTCTAGCAACATGACTTCCAAGACAGGATTACGTACCACTCTGAAGTAGTACGCATCCTTGTCATCCCACGAGGTTTGGTAGTGACTTGATCTGAAGTTTCATGATCACTATCATAAGCTTCCACTTCAATTGGTGTAGGTACCACAGGAACAACTTCCTGTGCCCTGCCACACACTAGTTGAAGAGACGGTTCAATAACCTCATCAAGTCTCCACCATCCTCCCACTCAATTCTTTCGAGAGAAACTTTTCCTCGAGCAAGGACCCGATTCTAGAAACAATCCCTTATTGCTTTCGGTTCTGAGACGGGAGGTATACCCAACCTTTTTGGGTGTCCTATGAAGATGCATTTATCCGCTTTGGGTTCAAGCTTATCAGCCTGAAACTTTTTCACATAAGCATCGCAGCCCCAAACTTTTAAGAAATGACAGCTTAGGTTTCTCTAAACCATAGTTCATACGGTGTCATCTCATCGGAATTACGTGGTGCCCTATTTAAAGTGAATGTGGTTGTCTTTAATGCCTAACCCATAAACTATCGTGGTAATTCGATAAGAGACATCATGGTATGCATCATATCCAATAGGGTGCAGTTATGATGTCCGGACACACCATCACACTATGGTGTTCCAGGCTGTATTAGTTGTGAAACAATTTCCTCAATGTCTTAATTCTGTGCCAAACTCGTGATTCAAATATTCACCTCTATGATCATATCATAGATCTTTTATCCTCTTGTCACGACGATCTTTCAACTTCACCCTGAAATTACTTGAACCTTTCAATAATTCAGACTCGTGATTCATCAAGTAAATATACTCAACATCTACTAAAATCATCTGTGAAGTAAGAACATAACGATATCCACTACACGCCTCAGCACTCATTGGACTGCACACATCAAAATGTATTACTTCCAGCAAGTTGCTTTCTGGTTCCATTTTACTGAAACCGAGGCTTTCAGTCATCTTGCCCATGTGGTATGATTTGCATGTCTCAAGTGATTCAAAATCAAGTGAGTTCAAACGGTCCATCTGCATGGAGTTTCTTCATGCATATACACCAATAGACATGGTTCGCATGTCTCAAACTTTTCAAAAATGAGTGAGCCCAAAGATCCATCAACATGGAGCTTCTTCATGCGTTTTATACCGATATGACTTACGTGGCAGTGCCACAAGTAGGTGGTACTATCATTACTATCTTTTGGCATGAACATGTGTATCACTACGATCGAGATTTCAATGAACCATTCATTTTAGGTGCAAGACCATTGAAGGTATTATTCAAATAAACAGAGTAACCATTATTCTCCTTAAATGAATAACCGTATTGCGATAGACGTAATCTAATCATGTCTATGCTCAACGCAAACACCAATCTCGATGGTAGAGGGAGCGTACGATATTTGATCATATCAACATTGGAAACACTTCCAACACATATCGTCAGCTCACCTTTAGCTAGTCTCCGTTTATTCCGTAGCTTTTATTTTGAGTTACTAACACTTAGCAACCGAACTGGTATCTAATAGCCTGGTGCTACTAGGAGTACTAGTAAAGTACACATCAACACAATGTATATCTAATATACTTCTATCGACCTTGCCAGCCTTCTCATCTACCAAGTATCTAGGGTAATTCTGTTCCAGTGGCTGTTCCCCTTATTACAGAAGCACTTAGTCTCGGGTTAGGGTTCAACCTTGGGTTTCTTCACTAGAGCAGCAGCTGACTTGCCATTTCATGAAGTATCCCTTCTTGCTCTTGCCCTTCTTGAAACTAGTGGTTTCACCAACCATCAACAATTGATGCTCCTTCTTGATTTCTACTTTTATGGTGTCAAACATCGCGAATAACTCAAGGATCATCATATATGTCCCTGATATATTATAGTTCATCACGAAGCTCTAGCAGCTTGGTGGTAATGACTTCGGAGAAACATCACTATCTCATCTGGAAGATCAACTCCCACTCGATTCAAATGATTGTTGTATTCAGACAATCTGAGCACAAGCTCAACAATTGAGCTTTTCTCCCTTAGTTTGCAGGCTAAGAAAATCGTCGGAGGTCTTATACCTCTTGACGTGGGCACGAGCCTGAAATCCCAATTTCAGTCCTTGGAACATCTCATATGTTCTGCGATGTTTCAAAAATGTCTTTGGTGCCTCAATTCTAAACCATTTAGCATTACGCACTGAACTATCATGTAGTCATCAAAACGTGTATGTCAGATGTTCGCAACATCCACAGACGATGTTCGAGGTTCAGCACACTGAGCGGTGCATTAAGGACATAAGCCTTCTATGAAGCAAATGAGGACAATCCTCAGTTTACGGACCTAGTCCGCATAATTGCTACTATTAACTTTCAACTAAATTTTTCTCTAGGAACATATCTAAACAGTAGAACTGAAGCGCGAGCTACGACATAATTTGCGAAGACCTTTTGACTATGTTCAGGATAATTAAGTTCATCTTATGAACTCCCACTCAGATAGACATCCCTCTAGTCATCTAAGTGATTACATGATCCGAGTCAACTAGGCCGTGTCCGATCATCACGTGAGACGGACTAGTCAACATCGGTGAACATCTTCATGTTGATCATATCTACCATACAACTCATGCTCGACCTTTCGGTCTTCTGTGTTCCGAGGCCATGTCTATGCACATGCTAGGCTCGTCAAGTTAACCCTAAGTGTTTTGCATGTGTAAAACTGTCTTACACCCGTTGTATGTGAACGTAAGGATCTATCACACCCGATCATCATGTGGTGCTTCGAAACGACGAACTTTAGCAACGGTGCACAGTTAGGGGAGAACACATTCTTGAAATTGTAATGAGGGATCATCTTATTTACTACCGTCGTTCTAAGTAAACAAGATGTATAAACATGATAAACATCACATGCAATCAAATAATAGTGACATGATATGGCCAATATCATATAGCTCCTTTGATCTCCATCTTGGGGCTCCATGATCATCTTGTCACCGGCATGACACCATGATCTCCATCATCATGATCTCCATCATCGTGTCTTCTTGAAGTTGTCTCGTCATCTATTACTTCTACTACTACAGCTAATGGTTAGCAATAAAGTAAAGTAATTACATGACATTTATGTTGACACGCAGGTCATAAGTAAATTAAGACAACTCCTATGGTTCCTGCCGGTTGTCATACTCATCGACATGCAAGTCGTGATTCCTATTACAAGAACATGATCAATCTCATACATCACATATATCATTCATCACATCCTTTTGGCCATATCACATCACATAGCATACCCTGCAAAAACAAGTTAGACGTCCTCTAATTGTTGTTTGCATGTTTTACGTGGCTGCTATGGGTTTCTAGCAAGAACGTTTCTTACCTACGCAAAAACCACAACGTGATATGCCAATTGCTATTTACCCTTCATAAGGACCCTTTTCATCGAATCTGATCCGACTAAAGTGGGAGAGATAGACACCCGCTAGCCACCTTTATGCAACTAGTGCATGTCAGTCGGTGGAACCAGTCTCACGTAAGAGTACGTGTAAGGTCGGTCCGGGACGCTTCATCCCATGATGCCGCCGAATCAAGATAAGACTAGTAACGGCAAGCATATTGAACAAAATCAACGCCCACAACTACTTTGTGTTCTACTCGTGCATAGTAACTACCCATAGACCTAGCTCATGATGCCACTGTTGGGGAACGTAGCAATAATTCAAAATTTTCTACGTATCACCAAGATCAATCTATGGAGTCATCTAGCAACGAGGGAGGAGTGGATCTACATACCCTTGTAGATCGCGCGCGGAAGCGTTCAAGAGAACGGGGTTGATGGAGTCGTACTCGTCGTGATCCAAATCACCGATGATCCTAGCGCCGAACGTACGGCACCTCCGCATTCAACACACGTACGGAGCAGCAACGTCTCCTCCTTCTTGATACAGCAAGGGGGAAGGAGAGGTTGATGGAGATCCAACAGCACGACGGCGTGATGGTGGAAGTAGCGGGATTCCAACAGGGCTTCGCCAAGCGCTATGGGAGGAGGGAGATGTGTCATGGGAGGGAGAGGGAGGCGCCAGGGCTTAGGTATGGTTGCCCTCCCTTTCCCCCACTATATATAGGGCCAAGGGAGAGGGGGAGGGTGCAGCCTTGCCCCTTCCTCCAAGGAAGGGTGCGGCCAAGGGGGGAGGAGTCCATCCTCCCCAAGGCACCTCGGAGGTGCCTTCCCCCTTTAGGACTCTCCCTTTTCCTCTTCTCTTGGCGCATGGGCCTCTTGGGGCTGGTGCCCTTGGCCCATGTAGGCCAAGGCACACCCCCTACAGCCCATGTGGCCCCCCGGGGCAGGTGGCCCCACCCGGTGGACCCCCGGGACCCTTCCGGTGGTCCCGGTACAATACCGATGACCCCGAAACTTGTCCCGATGGCCGAAACAGCACTTCCTATATATAATTCTTTACCTCCGGACCATTCCGGAACTCCTCGTGACGTCCAGGATCTCATCCGGGACTCCGAACAACCTTCGGGTTACCGCATACTAATATCTCTATAACCCTAGCGTCACCGAACCTTAAGTGTGTAGACCCTACGGGTTCGGGAGACATGCAGACATGACCGAGATGACTCTCCGGTCAATAACCATCAGCGGGATCTGGATACCCATGTTGGCTCCCACATGTTCCACGATGATCTCATCGGATGAACCACGATGTCAAGGACTTAATCAATCCCGTATACAATTCCCTTTGTCTAGCGGTACGATACTTGCCCGAGATTCGATCGTCGGTATCCCGATACCTTGTTCAATCTCGTTACCGGCAAGTCTCTTTACTCGTTCCGTAACACATCATCCCGTGATCAACTCCTTGATCACTTTGTGCACATTATGATGATGTCCTACCAAGTGGGCCCAGAGATACCTCTCCGTTTACACGGAGTGACAAATCCCAGTCTCAATTCGTGCCAACCCAACAGACACTTTCGGAGATACCCGTAGTGCACCTTTATAGCCACCCAGTTACGTTGTGACGTTTGGCACACCCAAAGCACTCCTACGGTATCCGGGAGTTACACAATCTCATGGTCTAAGGAAATGATACTTGACATTAGAAAAGCTTTAGCATACGAACTACACGATCTAGTGCTATGCTTAGGATTGGGTCTTGTCCATCACATCATTCTCCTAATGATGTGATCCCGTTATCAACGACATCCAATGTCCATGCTCAGGAAACCGTAACCATCTATTGATCAACGAGCTAGTCAACTAGAGGCTTACTAGGGACATGGTGTTGTCTATGTATCCACGCATGTATCTGAGTTTCCTATCAATACAATTATAGCATGGATAATAAACGATTATCATGAACAAGGAAATATAATAATAACTAATTTATTATTGCCTCTAGGGCATATTTCCAACAGAATCAACACGTACACATCCCTTGGGCACCCTCTGAGCTTTTCCGTTTCGTTGAAGGCTCCCTTGCTGCCTTCTCCCTGTGGTCTGGTCCCACGGTAGTACCGCGAACCCCAGCGGTAGTACCGCTCGAGAGCTACAAGCGGTGGTACCGCGAACCCCAGCGGTAGTACCGCTTGGAGCTCTCAGCCGTAGTACCGTTGCGGCTCCGTGCTCCTACCGCCTCGACTCGAGGTTTCTCCTCTTGTGTCGGGTTTTGCGGCACTAGCTGCGGCAGTAGGGGCGGTAGTACTGCTCTTAGGCGGTAGTACTGCTCTTAGGCGGTAGTATCGTTCTTACCACCGTGGTAGTACCACCCTGGGTCCAGGTCCTGCTCTGCTCCCCGCTCCCGTCCTTCTGCGTGGCAGTACCGCGAGGTGGAACGGTAGTACCGCTGGCCACAGCGGTAGTACCGCTGGCCACTGCGGTAGTACCGCCCTATGCGGGGCTGAGCGAGGATAACGGTTGGTTTGTCTTCCCCCTTATAAAAGGAGGTCTTCTTCTCCAAGTTGACTTACCTCTTTTTCCCAAGCTCCAATGTTGCTTCAAAGCTCATTTTCGCCCGATCTCTCTCCCTACCCAATCAAACTTGTTGATTTTCTAGGGATTGGTTGAGAAGGCCCAGATCTATACTTCCACCAAGAGAAATTTGATTCCCCCACTCATCCCTTGCGGATCTTGTTACTCTTGGGTGTTTGAGCACCCTAGACGTTTGAGGTCACCTCGGAGTCATATTCCATTGTGGTGAAGCTCTGTGGTTTCATTGGGAGCCTCCAATTCGGTTGTGGAGAGAGCCCCAACCTTGTTTGTAAAGGTCCGGTCGCCGCCTCCAAGGGCACAAATAGTGGAATCACGGCATCTCGCATCGTGTGAGGGCGTGAGGAGAATATGGTGGACCTATAGTGGCTTCTTGGGGAGCATTGTGCTTCCACACCGCTCCAACGGAGACGTGCTTCCCCTCAAAAGGAAGGAACTTCGATAACACATCCTCGTCTTCACCGGCTCCACTCTTGGTTATCTCGTGCCTTTACTTGTGCAAGCTTTTGTGTTGTATCCTTAGCTTGCTTGTGTACTTTTTGTTGTTGCATCATATAGGTTGCTCACCTCGTTGCATATCTAGACAACATACTTTGATGCAAAGTTTAAATTGGTAAAGAAAAGTTAAAAATTGTTAGTTGCCTATTCACCCCTTCCCTGTAGTCAACTATATCGATCCTTTCAATTGGTATCAGAGCCTCGTCTCTTTACTAAGGACTTTACCGTCCAAAGAGTATGGTTGACACCGTAGACGGTGTGGAGGATCACTCCGGTGTGAATCCAATCTCGTCTACAGCCGATGGGGGAACCGCGGTCTCTCGTGAGGAACTCAATGTGGCCTTGGACACATTGAAAACCTCCATGACGACCGAGGTTGAAAGCATGTTTAATAAATTCATAGAAGGGCTTAAACTATCCACCGCACCGTTGAGAATGGGTGATCCCACTAACAAGGTGATGGATGCTAACTCCGACAAGGGGGAAGCTACTAGTGATCAAGTTCCTTCTTCTAGTGGTAAAAATGGCACCGGCATCTTTGCCCATGTGGAACCTCCACTTGTTTATGGTGGACTGATTCCTTCCACTCATTTGAATCATGCCGGTCCTCCCCCCAAGATTGTGAAAAATGAGGACTTTGATTCTTGGGTCTATCGCTTTAAGCATCATTTAAATCATGTGAATACTAATCTTTGGAGAATCATTGAAGAAGGTTTATGTCCGCATGACCGAAGCAACTTCACTCCTAGAGAAGCCGCGGATAATCAATTCAAAGAGAATGCTCTCTTCATCATCCAAGATGCAATTCCACTCGAAGATCTTCCTCATCTCTGACCCTTCGCCATGGACAAAGATGCATGGCATCAAGTTGTTTCCCTCTACAAGGGAAGCGCAAGCATTCAACGCTCCAACTATGAAGTGGTGCAAGATGAAGTCGATGAGTTTGCAATGAAAGAAGATGAAGAACCTCGTGAGCTTTATCGGTGAGTAACCAAACTCGCGGTCTCACTCCGAGATCATGGGAGCAAGGACACGGATGACAATTGGATCAAGCGCAAATTCCTCAAGGCAATGATGCCTTACCACAAGGCCATGTCCTCTGTCATTCGTCAAAGGCCGGAATTCCACACCTTGTCCTCAAGTGAAGTGTTGGATGAGTTTGTGGCCATGAGCATCTTGGATAAGACCGCCGACAATGCGGTGCTACGTTCTCAAAGAGCAAAGAAGCCCAACCTTGCATTAAAAGCCAAGGCTAGTGTGGAAGAAGAGGACGAAGAAGAAGAGGAGAGCAACCCCGAAGATAGAAAGTATGCCTATCATGAACACATGGCTCTTGCTTCAAGGCAATTTTGGAGCAAGAAAACTCAAGTCCCAGCTTCAACAAGAACAACTCAAGTGGCACGAAGGGCGAGCAACGTGTGAGGACTTGCTATAATTGTGGCAATGTGAGCCATTTTGTTGCGGAGTGATCGTATGAGAAGAGGGAAGACAGTGGTGACAAGCTCATCCAAAAGGACAAAGCAAAGTCTTTCCCAAACAAGAGCAACTTCACCAAGAAGACTCCTCCCAAGGCCTTGGTGGTACAAGAAGAGTACAATGAGGATGATGATGAGGAGGAGGATGGTGAGTTGGTTGCCATGGCCTCCGTTGCCATTGCGACAACTCCACGAGTGTCGCTCTTCGACTCACCCAATGAGAGCATCACCGCCAAGTGCCTCATGGCTAAAGCCACCAACAAGGTAACCCCCAACATCAAAACTACCATCATTAATAATCTTTCTTTGACGGATTACATTGATGAACATGATGGATCTAGTGTGGAGGAGAATGAGTTTGAGTCCTTTATGGGCAAACTCAAGGGTAAATCCAAGAAGCAGTTCGTTGCTCTCTTGGAACAACTTGGTGAAGCCAATGACATGATCGAGGCTCACGAAGATACCATCACTAAGATGGAGGGGCATAGTCGTGACTATGCCGATGAGATTTCGGATCTTTCCAATGCTCTTGAAAAAGAGTGTGGTCTTCGTTTGGCTCTTGAGGAGTCACACAACGATGATCACGCTAAGTTAAAGAAAGATCTTGATCATGCTATTGTTGTTTCTCGTGTGCTAAACTCCGAGAAGGCCAAGCCTGGGGTTGATCCTGCTAGACTCAAAGAGGAGTTTGACCTACTTGACAAGGCTCACAAGGTCTTGAAGGGTACTCATGCTAGCCTCAAAGAGTCTCATGATCAACTTCAAGTAAAGCTAACCAAGGAGAAAGCCACATTTCCTCATATGGTGTTAATTGATAATGCAAATGCTACTAACCCATGTTGTGAGCATGTGCATCTTGTTGAGGAGAATGCTAAGTTGAAGGAGCGACTTGAGAAAGGCCTTGTTTCTTGCATACAAGGCGAGAAAAACCTCAACGACCTTTTGAGCAATTAAAAGGGAGTTGTGGCCAAGGAAGGGATTGGGTACGCACCCAAGTTTAAGAACAAGAAGAAGAATGACAAGGCCAAACGACCTCCCCCTCTCAAGCAAACCTTTGTGAAGGAGGGAGAGGGTGCTACTAAGGAGAAGAAGAACACCGTGAAGGGAGGTGATGCCAAAAAGGGCAACACTACCCTTCCCAACCAAGCCGGCGACTTTAACCCTTCTTATGTGTTGTGCCGTGCTAGTGATGGACATGTGATACGTCTCCAACGTATCTATAATTTTTTATTGCTCCATGCTATATTATCTACTGTTTTGGACTATATTGGGCTTTATTTTCCACTTTTATATTATTTTTGGGACTAACCTATTAACTGGAGGCCCAGCCCTGAATTGCTGTTTTTTGCCTGTTTTAGTGTTTTGAAGAAAAGGAACATCAAACGGAGCCCAAACGGAATGAAACCTTCGGGAACGTGATTTTCTCATCAGATAAGACCCAGGAGACTTGGACCCTCCATCAAGAAAGCCACGAGGCGGTCACGAAGGTGGAGGGCGCCCCCCTAGGGCGCGCCCCCTGCCTCGTGGGCCCCTCAAAACTCCACCGACGTACTTCTTCCTCCTATATATATCCACATACCCCCAAACGATCAGAACAGGAGCAAAAAACCTAATTCCACCGCTGCAACTTTCTGTATCCACGAGATCCCATCTTGGGGCCTGTTTTGGAGCTCCGCCGGAGGAGGCATCGATCACGGAGGGCTTCTACATCATCATCCAAGCCTCTCCGATGAAGTGTGAGTAGTTTACTTCAGACCTACGAGTCCATAGCTAGTAGCTAGATGGCTTCTTCTCTCTTTTTGGATCTCAACACAATGTTCTCCCCCTCTCTCGTGGAGATCTATTCGATGTAATCTTCTTTTTGCGGTGTGTTTGTTGAGACCGATGAATTGTGGGTTTAAGATCCAGTCTATCTATGAATAATATTTGAATCTTCTCTGAATTCTTTTATGTATGATTGGTTATCTTTGCAAGTCTCTTCGAATTATCAGTTTGGTTTGGCCTACTAGATTGGTTGTTCTTGCCATGGGAGAAGTGCTTAGCTTTGGGTTCGATCTTGTGGTGTCCTTTCCCAGTGACAGAAGGGGCAGCAAGGCACCTATTGTATCGTTGCCATCGAGGATAACAAGATGGGGTTTTTATCATATTGCATGAAACTATCCCTCTACATCATGTCATCTTGCTTAAGGCGTTACTCCATTTTTAAATTAATGCTCTAGATGCATGCTGGATAGCGGTCGATGAGTGGAGTAATAGTAGTAGATGGAGAATCATTTCGGTCTACTTGTCTCGGACGTGATGCCTATATACATGATCATACCTAGATATTCTCATAACTATGCTCAATTCTGTCAATTGCTCAACAGTAATTTATTCACCCACCGTAGAATACTTATGCTCTTGAGAGAAGCCACTAGTGAAACCTATGGCCCCCGGGTCTCTTTATCATCATATTAATCTCCATCACTTTATTATTGCTTTGCTTTTACTTTGCTTTTACGTTTTACTTTGCATCTCTATACCAAAAATACCAAAAAATATTATTTATCATCTCTATCAGATCTCACTTTCGTAAGTGACCGTGAAGGGATTGACAACCCCTAAGCGCGTTGGTTGTGTTGAGCTATTGTTTTTGTGTAGGTACAAGGGACTCGAGCGTAGCCTCCTATTGGATTGATACCTTGGTTCTCAAAAACTAAGGGAAATACTTACGCTACTTTGCTGCATCATCCCTTCCTCTTCGGGGAAATCCAATGCAGTGCTCAAGAGGTAGCAAGAAGAATTTCTGGCGCCGTTGCCGGGGAGTCTGCGCAAAAGTCAACATACCAAGTACCCATCACAATCCCTATCTCCCGCATTACATTATTTGCCATTTGCCTCTCGTTTTCCTCTCCGCCACTTCACCCTTACCGTTTTATTCGCCCTCTCTCTCTATCCTCCCTCTCTCTCTATTTGCCTCTTTTACCCGTTTGCTTTTTGTTTGCTTGTGTGTTAGTTTGCTTGCTTGTCGTTATGGCTAGTCCCTTATCTTCTCCGTTGACCCCTGAGTTCGAAATCTTTCACTTTAAACAAAGGTTAGGAGAAAACCTAAAAGATGTCTAGTTGAGAATAATGGAATCTCATCGTAATTGTACCTCTAAAATAAATCTGAGAATTTTGCTTTGCAATTTTTATGTTGGATTAAATATGTCTCATAGACAACTCTTGGATTGCGTTGCCAAAGGCAATTTTATTGAAATCAATCCCCATATTGCACTTGAAATTATAGAAGGTATAGTGGGAACACTACCTCAACAAAAGGGGCCTCATCCTACTCAGGAAGAGACACAAGTTTTTGAAAAAAATTGTGAAGTTACTAAAATCTTGCAGAAATCTCTTGAACCTCTTAAGAACATTAGTGGAAATATTCACCGCACGAATATGTTGATTACCCTTTGCAATAAGCGGTTGGATTCTTTAGATCTAAAAATTTCAGAATATGAAGGGAAACTTAAAGAACCTCCCGGATTCGAGCTTGATTCCGCTAAAAAGTTGAAAACCAAAGATGGCAATACCTAGATCTATTCTTGCTTGTTATGCCTAGCTAGGGGCGTTAAACAATAGCGCTTGTTGGGAGGCGACCCAATTTTATTTTTATTCCTTGCTTTTTGCTCCTGTTTAGTAATAAATAAATTATTTAGCCTCTGTTTTGGTTGTGTTTTTTGTGTTTAATTAGTGTTTGTGCCAAGTAGAACCGTTGGGAAGACTTGGGGAAAGTCTTGTTGAACTTGCTGTAAAAAAACAGAAACTTTAGCGCTCACGAGAACTGCTGTCATTTTTATTTGGAAAGTGATATTTAGTTAATTATTTTTGAAGATGATTAATAGATAAATTCCTCACGCCCAGCAATTTATTTTAGAATTTTTGGGGTTCCGGATCTTGCGCTAGCTACAGATTACTACAGACTGTTCTGTTTTTGACAGATTCTGTTTTTCGTGTGTTGTTTGCTTATTTTGATGAATATATGGCTAGTAAAATAGTTTATAATCCATAGAGAAGTTGGAATACATTAGGTTTAACACCAATATAAATAAAGAATGAGTTCATTACAGTACCTTGAAGTGGTCTTTTATTTTCTTTCGCTAACGGAGCTCACGAGTTTTCTACTTTAAGTTTTGTGTTGTAAAGTTTTCAAGTTTTGGGTAAAGATTTGATGGACTATGGAACAAGGAGTGGCAAGAGCCTAAGCTTGGGGATGCCCATGGCACCCCCAAGATAATCTAAGGACACCTAAAAGTCAAAGCTTGGGGATGCCCCGGAAGGCATCCCCTCTTTTTCGTCTACTTCTATCGGTAACTTTACTTGGAGCTATATTTTTATTCACCACATGATATGTGTTTTGCTTGGAGCGTCTTTTATGATTTGAGTCTTTGCTTGTTAGTTTACCACAATCATCCTTGCTGTACACACCTTTTGAGAGAGCCATACATGATTTGGAATTTGTTAGAATACTCTATGTGCTTCACTTATATCTTTTGAGCTTTATAATTTTGCTCTAGTGCTTCACTTATATCTTTTAGGGCACGGTGGTGGATTTGTTTTATAGAAACTATTGATCTCTCATGCTTCACTTAGATTATTTTGAGAGTCTTATTAGCATGGTAATTTGCTTTAAATCCTAATATGCTTGGTATGCAAGATTAATAATAAAACTTTCGTATGAGTGTGTTGAATACTAAGAAAAGTTTGATGCTTGATGATTGTTTTGAGATATGGAGGTAATAATATCAAAGTCATACTAGTTGAGTAGTTGTGAAATTGAGAAATACTTGTGTTGAGGTTTGCAAGTCCCGTAGCATGCACGTATGGTAAACGTTATGCAACAAATTTGAAACATGAGGTGTTATTTGATTGTCTTCCTTATGAGTGGCGGTCGGGGACGAGCGATGGTCTTTTCCTACCAATCTATCCCCCTAGGAGCATGCGCGTAGTGCCGAGGTTTTTTATGACTTGTAGATTTTTGCAATAAGTATGTGAGTTCTTTATGACTAATGTTGAGTCCATGGATTATACGCACTCTCACCCTTCCATCCTTGCTAGCCTCTTCGATACCATGCATTGCCCTTTCCCTCATTGAGAGTTGGCGCAAACTTCGCCGGTGCATCCAAACCCCGTGATATGATACGCTCTTTCACACATAAACCTCCTTATATCTTCCTCAAAACAGCCACCATACCTACCTATTATGGCATTTACATAGCCATTCCGAGATATATTGCCATGCAACTTTCCACCATTCCATTCATCATGACACATTCATCATTGTCATATTGCTTAGCATGATCATGTAGTTGACATAGTATTTGTGGCAAAGCCACCGTTCATAATTCTTTCATACATGTCACTCTTGGTTCATTGCATATCCCGGTATACCGTCGGAGGCATTCATATAGAGTCATCTTTGTTCTAGTATCGAGTTGTAATCATTGAGTTGTAAATAAATAGAAGTGTGATAATCATCATTATTAGAGCATTGTCCCAAGTTAGGAATAAAAAAAGAGAAAGGCCATAAAAAAGAGAAGGCCCAAAAAAAAGAGAAAGGCCATAAAAAGAAAAGGCCCCAAAAATGAGAGAAAAAGAGAGAAGGGACAATGTTACTATCCTTTTACCACACTTGTGCTTCAAAGTAGCACCATGATCTTCATAGTAGAGAGTCTCTCATGTTATCACTTTCATATACTAGTGGGAATTTTTCATTATAGAACTTGGCTTGTATATTCCAACAATGGGCCTCCTCAAGTGCCCTAGGTCTTCGTGAGCAAGCAAGTTGGATGCACACCCACTAGTTTATTTTGTTGAGCTTTCATATATTTATAGCTCTAGTGCATCTGTTGCGTGGCAATCCCTACTCCTTGCATTAACATCAATCGATGGGCATCTCCATAGCCCATTGATTAGCCTCGTTGATGTGAGACTTTCTCCTTTTTGTCTTCTCCACATAACCCCCTCATTATATTCTATTCCACCCATAGTGCTATGTCCATGGCTCGCGCTCATATATTGCGTGAAAGTTTATAGGTTTGAGATTACTAAAGTATGAAACAATTGCTTGGCTTGTCATCGGGGTTGTGCATGATGAGAGCATTCTTGTGTGACGAAAATGAAACATGACTAAACTATATGATTTTGTAGGGATGAACTTTCTTTGGCCATGTTATTTTGAGAAGACATGATTGCTTAGTTAGTATGCTTGAAGTATTATCATTTTTATGTCAATACGAACTTTTGTCTTGAATCTTTTGGATCTGAATATTCATACCACAATTAAGAAGAGTTACATTAAAATTATGCCAAATAGCACTCCGCACCAAAAATTCTGTTTTTATCATTTACCTATGCTACGTCTTGAGCTTGCGTTGGTTTTCCCCGAAGAGGAAGGGATGATGCAGCAGAGTAGCGTAAGTATTTCCCTTAGTTTTTGAGAACCAAGGTATCAATCCAGTAGGAGCCCACGCTCAAGTCCCTCGTACCTGCACAAAGCGATAGCTACTCGCAACCAACGCGATTAGGGGTTGTCAAGCCCTTCAAGGTCACTTACGAGAGTGAGATCTGATAGATATAATATTTTTGGTATTTTTGGTATAAAGATGCAAAGTAAAAAGTAAAGGCAAAGTAAAAAAAGCAAAGCAAGATTAAAGTAATGGAGATTGATATGATGAGAATAGACCCGGGGGCCATAGGTTTCACTAGTGGCTTCTCTCAAGAGCATAAGTATTCTACGGTGGGTGAACAAATTACTGTTGAGCAATTGACATAATTGAGCATAGTTATGAGAATATCTAGGCATGATCATGTATATAGGCATCACGTCTGTGACAAGTAGATCGAAACGATTCTGCATCTACTACTATTATTCCACTCATCGACCGCTATCCAGCATGCATCTAGAGTATTAAGTTAAAAACAGAGTAACGCCTTAAGCAAGATGACATGATGTAGAGAGATAAATTCATGCAATATGAAATAAACCCCATCTTGTTATCCTCGATGGCAATGATACAATACGTGCCTTGCTGCCCCTTCTGTCACTGGGTAAGGACACCGCAAGATCGAACCCAAAGCTAAGCACTTCTCCCATGGCAAGAACTACCAATCTAGTTGGCCAAACCAAACGGATAATTCGAAGAGACTTGCAAAGATAACCAATCATACATAAAAGAATTCAGAGAAGATTCAAATATTATTCATAGATAGACTTGATCATAAACCCACAATTCATCGGTCTCAACAAACACACCGCAAAAAGAAGATTACATCGAATAGATCTCCACAAGAGAGGGGGAGAACTTTGTATTGAGATTCAAAGAGAGAGAAGAAGCCATCTAGCTACTAACTATGGACCCGAAGGTCTGAGGTAAACTACTCACACTTCATCGGAGAGGCTATGATGATGTAGAATCCCTCTGTGATGACGGCCCTCTTCCGGCGGAGCTCCGGAACAGGCCCCAAGATGGGATCTCGTGGATACAGAAAGTTGCGGCGGTGGAATTAGGTTTTTGGCTCCTGTTCTGATCGTTTGGGGGTACATGTGTATATATAGGAGGAAGAAGTACGCCGGAGGAGCAACGAGGGGCCCACGAGGCAGGGGGCGCGCCCTAGGGGGGTGCCTCCCACCCTCGTGGCCGCCTCTTTTGTTCCTTGGAGCAGGGTCCAAGTCTCCTGGATCACATTCGGTGAGAAAATCACGTTCCCAAAGATTTTATTCCGTTTGGACTCCGTTTGATATTCCGTTTCTTCGAAACACTGAAATAGGCAAAAAAACAGCAATTCTGGGTTGGGCCTCCGGTTAATAGGTTAGTCCCAAAAATAATATAAAAGTGGAAAATAAAGCCCAATATAGTCCAAAACAGTAGATAATATAGCATGGAGCAATCAAAAATTATAGATACGTTGGAGACGTATCAGGCATCCCCAAGCATAATTCCTGCTCGTCCTCGAGTAGGTAAATGATAAAAAGAGAATTTTTTATGCGGAGTGCTACGTGGCATAATTTCAATGTAAATCTTCTTAATTGTGGTATGAATATTCAGATTAGAAAGATTCAAGACAAAAGTTTATATTGACATAAAAATAATAATACTTCAAGCATACTAACAAAGCAATTATGTCTTCTCAAAATAACATGGCCAAAGAAAGTTATCCCTACAAAATCATATAGTCTGGCTATGCTCCATCTTCACCACACAAAGTATTTAAATCATGCACAACCCCGGTGACAAGCCAAGCAATTGTTTCATACTCTTAACTTTTTCAAAACTTTTTCAATCTTCACGCAGTACATGATCGTGAGCCATGGATATAGCACTATAGGTGGAATAGAATGGTGGTTGTGGAGAAGACAAAAAGGAGAAGATGGTCTCACATCAACTTGGCGTATCAACGGGCTATGGAGATGCCCATCAATAGATATCAATGTGAGTGAGTAGGGATTGCCATGCAACGGATGCACTAGAGCTATAAGTATATGAAAGCTCAAAAAGAAACTAAGTGGGTGTGCATCCAACTTGCTTGCTCACGAAGACCTAGGGCAATTTTTTTGAGGAAGCCCATCATTGGAATATACAAGACAAGTTCTATAATGTAAAATTTCCACTAGTATATGAAAGCGATAACATGAGAGACTCTCTACTATGAAGATCATGGTGCTACTTTTTCTCTCATTTTTTTATTTGGGACTTTTCTCTTTTTTTATGGCCTCCCCCTTTTTTATTTGGGCTTCTTTGGCCTCTTTTTTTATTTATTTTTATTTTTCGTCCGGAGTCTCATCCCAACTTATGGGGGAATCATAGTCTCCATCATTCTTTCCTCACTGGGACAATGCTCTAATAATGATGATCATCACACTTTTATTTTTCTTATAACTCAACAATTACAACTCGATACTTAGAACAAAATATGACTCTATGTGAATGCATCCGGCGGTGTACCGGGATATGCAATATGACAATGATGGAGTGTGTCATGATGAACTAGATGGTGGAAAGGTGCATGGCAATATATCTCGGAATGGCTATGGAAATGCCATAATAGGTAGGTATGGTGGCTGTTTTGAGGAAGGTATATGGTAGGTGTATGATACCGGCGAAAGGTGCACGGTATTAGAGAGGCTAGCAAAGGTGGAAGGGTGAGAGTGCGTATAATCCATGGACTCAACATTAGTCATAAAGAACTCATATACTTATTGCAAAAATCTAGAAGTTATCAAAACAAAGTATTACGCGCATGCTCCTAGAGGGATAGATTGGTAGGAAAAGACCATCGCTCGTCCCCGACCGCCACTCATAAGGAAGACAATCAATAAATAAATCATGCTCCGACTTCATCACATAATGGTTCACCATGCGTGCATGCTACGGGAATCACAAACCTTAACACAAGTATTCTTTAAATTCACAACTACTCAACTAGCATGACTTTAATATTATCACCTCCATATATCAAAACAATTATCATGCTTCAATCTTTTCTTAGTATTCAACACACTCAAAAGAAAGTTTCACAAATCTTGAATACCAAGCATATTATTATTAAGCAAATTACCATGCTATTAAGAGACTCTCGAAATAATTTAAGTGAAGCATGAGAGATCAATAGTTTCTTTAAAACAAATCCACCACCGTGCTCTAAAAGATCTAAGTGAAGCACATAGAGCAAAATTATAACGCTCAAAAGATATAAGTGAAGCACATAGAGCAAAACTACTACGCTCAAAAGATATAAGTGAAGCACATAGAGTATTCTATCAAATTTTAATTCATGTATGGCTCTCTCAAAAGGTGTGTACAGCAAGGATTATTGTGGCATACTAAGACACAAAGACACAAATAATACAAGACGCTCCAAGCAAAACACATATCATGTTGGTGAATAAAAATATAGCTCCAAGTAAATTACCGATGGAAGTGGACGAAAGAGGGGATGCCTTCCGGGGCATCCCAAGCTTTGAATTTTTGGTGTACTTGGATTATCTTGGGGGTGCCATGGGCATCCCCAAGCTTAGGCTCTTTCCACTCCTTGTTCCATGATCCATCAAAAGAATTCACCCAAAACTTGAAAACTTCACAACACAAAACTCAAAATAGAAAACTCGTGAGCTCCGTTAGCGAAAGAAAACAAAAGACCACTTCAAGGTACTGTAATGAACTCATTCTTTATTTATATTGGTGTTAAACCTACTGTATTCCAACTTCTCTATGGATTATAAACTATTTTACTAGCCATAGATTCATCAAAATAAGTAAACAACACACGAAAAACAGAATCTGTCAAAAACAGAACGGTCTGTAGTAATCTGTATCTAGCGCAAGATCTGGAACCCCAAAAATTCTAAAATAAATTGCTGGACGTGAGGAATTTATCTATTAAAGATCTGAAAAAAGAATTAACTAAATAGCACTCTTCAAATAAAAATTACAGCAGTTCTCGTGAGCGCTAAAGTTTCTGTTTTTTACAGCAAGTTCAACAAGACTTTCCCCAAGTCTTCCCAACGGTTCTACTTGGCACAAACACTAATTGAACACAAAAAACACAACCAAAACAGAGGCTAAATAATTTATTTATTACTAAACAGGAGCAAAAAGCAAGGAATAAAAATAAAATTGGGTTGCCTCCCAACAAGCACTATCGTTTAACGCCCCTAGCTAGGCATAAAAGCGAGGATAGATCTAGGTATTGCCATCTTTGGTAGGCAATCCATAAATGGCTCTCATGATAGTTTCATATGGTAATTTTATTTTCTTTCTTGGAAAGTTTTCCATGCCATTTTTAATGGAAATTTAAATCTAATATTCCCTTCCTTCATATCAATAATCGCACCAACCGTTCTAAGGAAAGGTCTACCAAGAATAATAGGGCAAGAAGGATTGCAATCTATATCAAGAACAATGTAATATATGGGCACATAATTCCTATTTGCAACAATAAGAACATCATTAATCCTTCCCATAGGTTTCTTAATAGTGGAATCTGCAAGATGCAAGTTTAGAGAGCAATCATCAAAGTTACGGAAATCTAGTAAATCACACAAAGTCTTGTGAATAGTAGAGACACTAGCACCCAAATCACATAAAGCATAAAACTCATGATCTTTAATTTTAATTTTAATAGTTGGTTCCCACTCATCATAGAGTTTTCTAGGGATAGAAACTTTCAACTCAAGTTTTTCTTCATAAGATTGCATCAAGGCATCAACAATATGTTCGGTGAAGGCTTTATTTTGACTATAAGCATGTGGAGAATTTAGCACGGATTGCAACAAGGAAATACAATCAATTAAAGAGAAACTTTCATAATTAAATTCCTTGAAATCCAATATAGTGGGTTTAGCAACATCTAGATTTTTATTTCTTTCAATCCCACTTTCATCAATTTCATCATTAAGATCTAAATACTCTGAATTTTTAGAACGCCTTCTAGGTAAAGGAAGATCATATTCAGTTTCATCAAGATTAATATTGCAAAATAAATATTTAATAGGGGACACATCAATAACTTTTAGATCTTCATCTTGATTTTCATAGGAATTGGAGGAACACGCTTTAATAAAGGCATCTTTGGAAGCACGCATCCTAGCGGTTCTTTCCTTACACTCATCAATTGAAATTATCATGGATTTTAGAGACTCATTGATATCATGCTTAGGTGGAATAGATCTAAGTTTCAAAGAATCAACATCAAGAGAAATTCTATCAACGTTCCTAGCCAAATTATCAATCTTAAGCAATTTTTCTTCAATCATAGCATTAAAATTATTTTGCGAAGAAATAAATTCTTTAATATTAGATTCAAAATCATAGGGCATCTTATTATAATTTCCATAAGAGTTATTGTAGGAACTCCCATAATTATTAGAAGTATTACTAGGATATGGCCTAGGATTAAAATTCCCCCTATAAGCGTTGTTACCAAAATTATTCCTACCAACAAAATTCACATCCATAGATTCATTGTTATTCTTAATCAAAGTAGACAAAGGCATATCATTAGGATAAGAAGAAACACTCTTAGTAGCAAATAATTTCATAAGTTCATCCATCTTTCCACTCAACACATTAATTTCTTCTATCGCAAGCACTTTTTTATTAGAAGATCTTTCAGTATGCTATTGAGAATAATTAACCATAATATTATCTAGGAGTTTAGTAGCATCTCCTAAAGTGATTTCCATAAAAGTGCCTCCCGCGGCCCAATCTAAAAGATTTCTAGAAGCAAAATTCAATCCGGCATAAAAAAATTTGTATAATCATCCACAAATTCAAACCATGAGTAGGGCAATTACGTATCATTAATTTCATTCTCTCCCAAGCTTGTGTAACATGTTCATGATCAAGTTGTTTAAAGTTCATAATATCGTTTCTAAGAGATATGATCTTAGCGGGAGGAAAATACTTAGAGATAAAAGCATCTTTGCACTTGTTCCATGAATCAATACTATTCTTAGGCAAAGACGAAAACCAAGCTTTAGCACGATCTCTAAGCGAAAAAGGAAATAGCTTCAATTTAATGACATCATTATTGACATCTTTTTTCTTTTGCATATCACATAAATCAACAAAGCTATTCAGATGAGTAGCGGGATCTTCACTAGGAAGGCCGGCGAATTGATCTTTCATAACAAGATTCAACAAAGCAGTATTAATTTCACAAGATTCAGCATTGGTAAGAGGAGCAATCGGAGTGCTAAGGAAATCATTATTGTTGGTATTGGTGAAGTCACACAATTTAGTAGTATCTTGAGCCATCGCGACAAACAAGCAATCTAACACACGAGCAAACAAAAAGCAACGGGAAAAAAGAGGCAAATAGGGAGGGAGGATAGGGAGAGAGAGGGCGAATAAAACGGCAAGGGTGAATTGGGGAGAGAGGAAAACGAGAGGCAAATGGCAAATAATGTAATGCGAGAGATAGGGATTGTGATGGGTACCTGGTATGTTGACTTTTTGCATAGACTCCCCGGCAACGGCGCCAGAAATCCTTCTTGCTACGTCTTGAGCTTGCGTTGGTTTTCCCCGAAGAGGAGGGGATGATGCAGCAGAGTAGCGTAAGTATTTCCCTCAGTTTTTGAGAACCAAGGTATCAATCCAGTAGGAGCCCACGCTCAAGTCCCTCGTACCTGCACAAAGCGATAGCTACTCGCAACCAACACGATTAGGGGTTGTCAAGCCCTTCACGGTCACTTACGAGAGTGAGATCTGATAGATATAATATTTTTGGTATTTTTGGTATAAAGATGCAAAGTAAAAAGTAAAGGCAAAGTAAAAAAGCAAAGCAAGATTAAAGTAATGGAGATTGATATGATGAGAATAGACCCGGGGGCCATAGGTTTCACTAGTGACTTCTCTCAAGAGCATAAGTATTCTACGGTGGGTGAACAAATTACTATTGAGCAATTGACAGAATTGAGCATAGTTATGAGAATATCTAGGCATGATCATGTATATAGGCATCACGTCCGTGACAAGTAGATCAAAATGATTCTGCATCTACTACTATTACTCCACTCATCGACCGCTATCCAGCATGCATCTAGAGTATTAAGTTAAAAACAGAGTAACGCCTTAAGCAAGATGACATGATGTAGAGAGATAAATTCATGCAATATGAAATAAACCCCATCTTGTTATCCTCGATGGCAACGATACAATACGTGCCTTGCTGTCCCTTCTGTCACTAGGTAAGGACACCACAAGATCGAACCCAAAGCTAAGCACTTCTCCCATGGCAAGAACTACCAATCTAGTTGGCCAAACCACACGGATAATTCGAAGAGACTTGCAAAGATAACCAATCATACATAAAAGAATTCAGCGAAGATTCAAATATTATTCATAGATAGACTTGATCATAAACCCACAATTCATCGGTCTCAACAAACACACCGCAAAAAGAAGATTGCATCGAATAGATCTCCACAAGAGAGGGGGAGAACTTTGTATTGAGATTCAAAGAGAGAGAAGAAGCCATCTAGCTACTAACTATGGACCCAGAGGTCTGAGGTAAACTACTCACACTTCATCGAAGAGGCTATGATGATGTAGAAGCCCTCCATGATGACGGCCCTCTTCCGGCGGAGCTCCGAAACAGGCCCCAAGATGGGATCTCGTGGATACAGAAAGTTGCGGCGGTGGAATTAGGTTTTTGGCTCTTGTTCTGATCGTTTGGGGGTACGTGTGTATATATAGGAGGAAGAAGTACGCCGGAGGAGCAACGATGGGCCCATGAGGCAGGGGGCGTGCCCTAGGGGGCGCACCCCCCACCCTCGTGACCGCCTCTTTTGTTCCTTGGAGCAGGGTCCAAGTCTCCTGGATCATGTTCGGTGAGAAAATCACGTTCCCGAAGATTTTATTCCATTTGGACTCTGTTTGATATTCCGTTTCTTCGAAACACTGAAATAGGCAAAAAAACAGCAATTCTGGGCTGGGCCTCCGGTTAATAGGTTAGTCCCAAAAATAATATAAAAGTGGAAAATAAAGCCCAATATAGTCCAAAACAGTAGATAATATAGCATGGAACAATCAAAAATTATAGATACGTTGGAGACGTATCAAGCATCTCCAAGCTTAATCCTGCTCGCCCTAAAGTAGGTTGATACGTCTCCAACGTATCTATAATTTTTGATTGCTCCATGCTATATTATCTACTGTTTTGGACTATATTGGGCTTTATTTTCCACTTTTATATTATTTTTGGGACTAACCTATTAACCGGAGGCCCAGCCCAGAATTGTTGTTTTTTGCCTGTTTTAGGGTTTCGAAGAAAAGGAATATCAAACGGAGTCCAAACGGAATGAAACCTTCAGGAACGTGATTTTCTCATCAGATAAGACCCAGGAGACTTGGACCCTCCGTCCAGAAAGCCACGAGGCAGTCACGAGGGTGGAGGGCGCGCCCCCTGCCTCGTGGGCCCCTCGAAGCTCCACCGACGTACTTCTTCCTCCTATATATATCCACGTACCCCCAAACAATCAGAACAGGAGCCAAAAACCTAATTCCACCACCGCAACTTTCTGTATCCACGAGATCCCATCTTGGGGCCTGTTTTGGAGCTCTGCAGGAGGAGGCATCGATCACGGAGGGCTTCTACATCATCATCCAAGCCTCTCCGATGAATTGTGAGTAGTTTACTTCAGACATACGGGTCCATAGCTAGTAGCTAGATGGCTTCTTCTCTCTTTTTGGATCTCAATACAATGTTCTCCCCCTCTCTCGTGGAGATCTATTCGATGTAATCTTCTTTTTGCGGTGTGTTTGTTGAGACCGATGAATTGTGGGTTTATGATCCAGTCTATCTATGAATAATATTTGAATCTTCTCTGAATTCTTTTATGTATGATTGGTTATATTTGCAAGTCTCTTCGAATTATCAGTTTGGTTTGGCCTACTAGATTGGTTGTCCTTGCCATGGGAGATGTGCTTAGCTTTGGGTTCGATCTTGCGGTGTCCTTTCCTAGTGACAGAAGGGGCAGAAGGCACGTATTGTATCATTGCCATCGAGGATAACAAGATGGGGTTTTTATCATATTGCATGAAATTATCCCTCTACATCATGTCATCTTGCTTAAGGCATTACTCTGTTTTTAAATTAATGCTCTAGATGCATGCTGGATAGCGGTCGATGAGTGGAGTAATAGTAGTAGATGCAGAATCGTTTCGGTCTACTTGTCTCGAACGTGATGCCTATATACATGATCATACCTAGATATTCTCATAACTATGCTCAATTCTGTCAATTGCTCAACAGTAATTTGTTCACCCACCGTAGAATACTTATGCTCTTGAGAGAAGCCACTAGTGAAACCTATGGCCCCCGGGTCTCTTTATCATCATATTAATCTCCATCACTTTATTATTGCTTTGCTTTTACTTTTTACTTTGCATCTCTATACCAAAAATACCAAAAAATATTATTTATCATCTCTATCAGATCTCACTTTCGTAAGTGACCGTGAAGGGATTGACAACCCCTAAGCGTGTTGGTTGCGTTGAGCTATTGTTTTTATGTAGGTACGAGGGACTCGAGCGTAGCCTCCTACTGGATTGATACCTTGGTTCTCAAAAACTGAGGGAAATACTTACGCTACTTTGCTGCATCATCCCTTCCTCTTCGGGGAAATCCAACGCAATGCTCAAGAGGTAGCAACATGTTTATGCCAAATTTGTTGGCTCTCCTTATGAGTACATTGAATGGTCTATTTGGGTTCCTAAGACCCTTGTTACTAACATCAAAGGACACATTACTAAATGGGTACCTAAAACCAAGCATTGATCTCTTGTAGGTGTTTGCTTCCGGTGGGGGATCATGGTTGCTCGATAGTGGAGCCACTAATCATTTGACCGGAAGCAAGGATTTGGTGGTGGATGTTCACAAGATTCCATCTATGCCCACCAATGTCGAGTAGGGTGATGCCTTGTCCTCCAAGGTATTGGGGCTTGGCAAGGTTGTCATTTCTCATGATCTCACGATCGAGAAGGTCATGCTTGTTGAGTCCCTTGCATACAATTTACTTTCCGTTCGTCAACTTGCACTCATGGGCTTTGCCACTTTCTTTGATGTTGATACCGTGGCCCTCTTGTGGAGCAAGACTCTTAAAGTAGCCTTTGTTGGGCATGTCGAGAACGGTCTCTATGTGATTATCTTTTCAGAGCAACCCACTAAGACCGCGACATGCCTAATGGCTAAAGTTGATGTGGGATGGCTTTGGCATCGCCGTTTAGCCCATGTCAATATGATATCTTTGCAAAATCTTCTCAAGAGGGACCATGTCCTTGGACTAACAAATGTTAGTTTTGCTAAAGATCTGCTTGCAGTGCTTGTATCGAAGGAAAGCTTCATGAAAAGGCTTACCCTCCCACAACTATCATCTACTCGAAGAGGCCTTTGGAGCTCCTTCACTTGGATCTCTTTGGGCCTCCATCCTTTGATAGTCTTGGGGGTAGAAAGTATTGCTTGGTGATTGTGGATGATTATTCAAAACACACTTGGGAATACTTCTTTAAGAGGAAGAGCAAGACCCAACAAACCATCATTGACTTTGCAAATGAAGCCCAACGACAACACAATGCAAAGATCTTGACGATAAGAAGCGAAAATGGCACTGAGTTCAAGAACTACACCTTGGATGAGTTCCTTAGTGATGAGGGGATCAAGCATCAA
The DNA here is from genome assembly GCF_002162155.2 of Triticum dicoccoides. NCBI lineage: Eukaryota > Viridiplantae > Streptophyta > Magnoliopsida > Poales > Poaceae > Triticum > Triticum dicoccoides. Next base: position 65,462,844 of record NC_041390.1, on the reverse strand, counting down.
TATTCCGCACCATACACCCCTCAACAAAATGGCGTAGCGGAGAGGAAGAACCGGACGTTGATGGATGCGGCAAGGACCATGATGACGGAGTTCAAGTCTTCATACAACTTTTGGGCCGAAGCCATCAACACCGCTTGTCATGCATCCAATCGGCTCTACCTATGCAAGGGCTTGAACAAAGACTCCTTATGAGATACTCACTAGTAACAAGCCCAACCTCAAGTACTTTCGGGTGTTCGGGTGTAAGTGTTTCATTCTCAAGAAAGGTGTTCGTTTGTCTAAATTTGAGGCTAGAGCTTATGAGGGCATATTTGTTGGTTATGCTACCAACTCTCATGCTTACTGTGTCGTCAATAAGTCCACGGGACTCATTGAGGAGACGTGTAACGTGGAGTTTGATGAGAATAACGGCTCCCAAGTGGAGCAAAGTGGCACTTGTGATGTAGGTGATGAAATTCCTCCCCAAGACATAAGAAGAATGGGAGTTTGCTTTATCCTACCCATTGAGAAACCCCTTGTGGCCTAAGGAGAAGGAAAATGCTCCACTCAAGTGGAGCCATCACCAACCCAAGGCCCACACACTTCCGAAGAACAAAGTGAAGGCCCTCAACATCATGAACAAGACCAAGGGCAAGATCAATCTCAAGACGGTGTTGAATCACCAAGTGATGCCCAAGGTCAAGTTCTCTTCTCCGAGCAAGTTCAAGATCAAGAGCAAGCTCAAGATCAAGAACAAGCTCAAGATGGCGCCCAAGTTGATCAAGTCACCGCTCCTCAACTCACCCCTGAGGAGGAATTGGAGCGTCGTGCCACCAAGATCACTTCCAAGCTCTCAACCAAGGGCCATCTCATGACAAATGTTCTTGGAAGCATTCGAAAGGGGGTAAGCACTCGTAGACAATTGGCAAACTATTGTGAACATCACGCGTTTGTCTCTTGTGTTGAACCCCAAAAGGTCTATGAGGCGCTCGAAGATCCGGATTGGCTCAATGCCATGCATAGAGAACTCAACAACTTCGAGTACAACAAGGTGTGGAGGTTGGTGCCAAGGCCAACGGGGAACCATAATGTCATTGGAACCAAGTGGATATTCAAGAACAAGCAAGACGCTTGTGGAATTATCATTCGCAACAAGGCCCGGTTAGTAGCACAAGGCTACTCCCAAGTCGAGGGTATCGACTACAGTGAAACCTTTGCTCCCGTTGCTCGCCTTGAATCCATTCGCATGTTGATTGCTTATGCTTCTCATCATAACTTTAAGTTGCAACAAATGGATGTGAAGAGTGCTTTTCTCAATGGTCCCATTAATGTGTTGGTGTATGTCAAGCAACCCCCCGGGTTCGAGGATCCCTATTTTCCCGATCATGTGTACCAACTCGATAAGGCACTCTATGGCCTTAAGCAAGCCCACGTGCGTGGTATGACCACCTTACCGAGTTGTTGCAAGATCGCGGTTTTGAAATTGGGAAAATCGACCCCACTCTTTTTACCAAGAAGGTCAAAGGGGAGTTGTTTGTGTGCCAACTATATGTTGATGATATTATCTTTGGTTCCCCTAACAAAGCTTTCAATGAGGAATTTACCGCACTCATGACCTCCAAGATTAAGATGTCCATGATGGGAGAATTGAAGTTCTTTCTCGGGTTCGAAGTCAAGCAACGGAGAGAAGGAACCTTCATCAACCAATCCGAATACACTCAAGACATGCTCAAGAGATTCAAGCTCAATGATGTCAAGCCGGCTTCCACTCCAATGCCTGTCAAATGCCAACTTGACTTAGATCCCAATGGTAAAGCGGTGGATCAAAAGGTATATCGCTCCATGTGGCTCCTTGCTTTACCTTTGTGCATCTAGACCGGATATCATGTTGAGTGTGGGAATTTGTGCATGGTTTCAAGCCGCACCTAAGGAAAGCCACTTTGTGGCGGTCAAGCGAATCTTTCGATATTTGGATCATACCCCAAACTTTGCCTTATGGTACCCAAGAGGAGCAAACTTCAAGCTTGTAGGTTATTCGGACTCCGATTGGGCGGGAGACAAAGTGGATAGGAAGTCCACTTCCGGAGGATGCCAATTTCTTGGTTGCTCTTTGGTGAGTTGGTCTTCCAAGAAGCAAAGTTGTGTGTCTCTCTCGTCCACCGAGGCGGAGTATGTGGCCGCCGGTAGTTGTTGTGCACAACTTCTTCGGATGAGGCAAACTTTAGAGGATTACAGTGTCATTTTTGACAAAGTGCCTCTTTGGTGTGACAATGAAAGTGCCATCAAGATTTCTCTCAACCCGGTTCAACATTTCAAGACGAAGCATATTGAGATTCGGTATCACTTCATCCGGGATCACATTAGGCGAGGGGAGATCGAGCTCAACTATGTCAATACTCATGATAACCTTGCAGATATTTTCACGAAGCCTTTGGATGAAGCAAGATTTCGCGAGTTAAGGCATGAGCTAATATCATAGATTCGAGCGATGTGACTTGAACCCTTGCACACCCCACCATACTCAACTTGTTGTCTTGTTTAGGTGTAGGCATGGACATAGGGGGAGTGTTGTTCTCTCAATAAACTCTCCCTCCCCCCATTATGCATAAATTGATCAAGTCTTTCACTTTAGCCATTTTGATGGTACTTGTGCTTCAAAGACGAGTTTTGGTCATGGGCCCAAGGTTAAAATCTTCGCGGTGCCATACCTCTTGACTCATACATAGGTGGCCTCGGCCACTGCCCTCTCTTGAAGAGGTGTGTGTTTCTTGTCCTCTCTCTAGTGTTCTCGTTGCTGTGTTTTGGTTCCCTTTTCTTGCCTTTTGTTTTTTCCCTTCTTTTTGAGCTAGCCGTGTGGTGTCTAGTCGTTGGCTCTTGTTGGGCGGTACTACCGCTGGAGGTGCACGGTACTACCGCTTATGTTGATAAGAGGTACTACCGCCCACCCGAGCGGTACTACCGTTGAGGGGCGGGACCAGGGGTTATGTCGGGGCAGGGGGAGGTTTCGTCTCCCTCATACCCATTCGCACGGCCCCCTCGTTCTTCTTCGTCTCTCCAGCGTCGACTCACCGGGGGAGGGCTCCGGCGGGCCGCCGCCTCCGGGTCGTCCCTCTCTATTTCCTTTGGTGGAGTCGATCCCCACCCCGTCCTCTTGCCATGGATGCCAGTATTGCCCCCGTTCCTTCTCTCCTTTTGTCTAGATTTCAGATCTAGTGTCTTAGGGGCAACAGTGGTTGCATCTCTCGATTTTTGGCTAAATCTAGGCTTGAGTAGGTTGGAGAAGGCGACTAGACTTTTGGGATTGATAATTGGTAGGAGTATTTTCGAATTTGGCAGTCCGGTAGTGCCAGATTTGACCACGATAGTAGGGAACCGCCGTTTCCCCGTCTTGAGCGATACTACCGCTCCCAGTGAAGCAGTACTACCGCTAGGGCGGTATAGCCGCTTATGGATCACGGTACTACCGCTGTTTGCCTAGTTCCATTATGTTCCTGCCATTTTTGATCTCTTTTGCTATGTTTGGTGGCTTATACTCGTTCTTTCTAGTTGTTCCGTGTGTCCGTGTGTTTGGTTCCAGGTGATGGTCCTTCTGAGCAGCATGCACACTGTGTCAACCCCGGGCGTGCAACTTCCAAGCGCTACTGCACCTCTGAGACAACGACGGCCTCATCAAGTGTTCCGCCTCTGCCTCAAATGAAGAAGATGAGTGCGTCCAAGCCCAAGCCAAGGACCAAGTCTGTGACAGAGATGTCTGCCAAGGAATTCTGGGAGAAGCGTCGGCGCAACCCCTATGAGGTCGTTCAAGAACCCGCCTTGGTCAACCGCCCGTTCTGGAACCGTTTTCAGTATGCCATCTACTTTGATGTGATCAAAGCCTAGAAGAATATTTTTGTTGATGTTCGCTCCATCGACATTGCCTTTATGGAGAAGGATCCTGACTACTTTGGGGAGGCTCTTCAGATGTGCTCTCAGTTGAACATCCTCAGGATCATGCAATTCAACAAGGACTTTGATGCAGATTTGGTGGCTCGGTTTTATGCTACCGTCCATCTTGGAACAGATGAGGACAGGACTCTGACTTGGATGACAAATGGCAGGATGCTTTCTGTCAAGTGGAAGGCCTTCATGGAGCTTCTTGAAGTTGAGGATCAAGGTCTTGAGAACCCAGTTGGCTTTCGCCCTCATCGCAATGCAACTTCCACTCACAAGCAAGCTCTCTAGCCATACTGTACCTTGAAGATTAACCCAATGACTCAGAAGGAGTCCTATGAGCTGCCAGCATTTCTGGATATTCTCCATCGCATCTTCAGGGAGACCCTCTTCCCTCGCATTGGCAACTTGGATATGGTACACTCTTTTCTTGTGGACATGCTTCTTTTCTGTCAACATGAGAAGGAAGAAAAAACTGGAGACTCTTTGGATATCTCTCATGTCATGTGGTCTGAGTTGGTTTCCGCCATCTCTGAGCGCAAGTGCCCTATCTATGGACCGTTTATCATGTTGCAGGCCTGGGAGCGTGTGTATCCTAAGGTGGTGCTGGAGACTGGGGATCTAGTTTCTCATGAGATCAAGTATCTGAGGAAGAAGGAGAATTGGGGCACCGCAACTCCGAGTTCTGGCGTTCCGCCTGGAGCTGCTCACATGGAGACCGAGGCTGATGCTGCTGATGATGATGACTATGAGCCATCTGGAGCAGAGCCCTCTTGGGCAAAGAAGCTCAAGCGCAAGATGAAGAAACTCTTTTGCATGGAGTCTCACGGCCAGTACATGACTCATGTGGCTGAGAAGCAGGCCAGGAGTCGTCACAAGGAGCTCATGCGTCAGTTGGGTGCGACCGTTGCCAGTGGTTCTGAGGGCAAGATCACTGATGAGGAGGAGTGGATTCAGCAGCACTGTCCGTGGACCGATTCAGACACTGAGCAGTTTCCGACTAAGGATGACAGTGCAGACGATCCCGCCAGGATGTGATGATAGAGCCCCTCAGTTTGCTATCACTTGGAGCCTTAGCAGCGCTCTTTGCCTTTTTGGTGTCTCAATGCCAAAGGGGGAGAGAGCTTAGTGATTTGTCGTTGTTGAGTTGTGAGCGTGTGTTTGTGTGGCGTGTTTGCCTTGCATGTCTTTCTCGCAAACTCTTTTCTCGTGTTGAACCTTGCTTGCATTGGTTTGGTTGTGCTCGTGAGACTTACCTATAATATGGTGTAAGACCTATACACTCTATCGCATCTTATTGAGCATATGTTATCTTGTGCTATTTATGTTATGCTCATATTTACTATCTTGCTTAGTGTTAGCCTTATTGTTGCAAGATATGTATTGTCTATAAAATATATGGGGAGTGTTGATCCTAGTATGTGCGCTGTGCGGTCCAAAGCACTTATCTAGATAGCACACATCTAGGGGGAGCCCGTCTATATTTTAGAGATGAGGGGTTTGCTTATGTCCTATATTTTCCCCTTTGTGCAAATCCCGTATTGTCATCAATCCACCAAAAAAGGGGAGATTGTAAGGGCATATTTATCCCTAAGGTGTTTTGGTGATTGATGACAATGCCTTTGCGGACTAATCGTGTGCCTTGAGTATTTCAGACATTTCATCACTAGGCACAAGACGGTTTTTGTCCCCCTTGAAGACTGTTGAAGACCGCGTTTGTCTATGTTTCTTTTCGGTGGTTTTGAGTCGTAGGAAAGCCGTACTATTAAGAGGGGGTCCGCATTGGTGAGGCTAGGGTGGAATCAACACATACACATCCCTTGTGCACCCTCTGAGCTTTTCCGTTTCGTTGAAGGCTCCCTTGCTGCCTTCTCCCTGTGGTCTGGTCCTAGCGGCAGTACTGCGAACCCCAGCGGTAGTACCGCTCGAGAGCTACAAGCGGCAGTACCGCGAACCCCAGCGGTAGTACCGCTTGGAGCCCGCAGCCATAGTACCGCTGCGGCTCCGTGCTCCTACCACCTCGACTCGAGGTTTCTCCTCTCGTGTCGGGTTTTGCGGCACTAGCTGCGGCAATAGGGGCGGTAGTACCGCTCTTAGGCGGTAGTACCGTTCTTACCACCGCGGTAGTACCGCCCTGGGTCCAGGTCCTACTCTGCTCCCCGCTCCCGTCCTTCTGCGCGGCAGTACCGCGAGGTGGAACGGTAGTACCGCTGGCCACAACAGTAGTACCGCCTACCCCTACGGTAGTACCGCCCTGTGTGGGGCTGAGCGAGGATAACAGTTGGTTTGTCTTCCCCCCTTATAAAAGGAGGTCTTCTTCTCCAAGTTGACTTACCTCTTTTCCCCAAGCTCCATTGTTGCTTCAAAGCTCATTTCTGCCCGATCTCTCTCCCTACGCAATCAAACTTGTTGATTTTCTAGGGATTGGTTGAGAAGGCCCAGATCTACACTTCCCACTAAGAGAAATTTGATTCCCCCCGCTCATCCCTTGCGGATCTTATTACTCTTGGGTGTTTGAGCACCCTAGACGTTTGAGGTCACCTCAGAGCCATATTCCATTGTGGTGAAGCTCCGTGGTTTCGTTGGGAGCCTCCAATTCGGTTGTGGAGAGAGCCCTAACCTTGTTTGTAAAGGTCCGGTCGCCACCTCCAAGGGCACCAATAGTGAAATCACGGCATCTCGCATCGTGTGAGGGTGTAAGGAGAATACGGTGACCCTGATGGCTTCTTGGGGAGCATTGTGCCTCCACACCGCTTCAACGGAGACGTACTTCCCCTCAAAAGGAAGGAACTTCGGTAACACATCATCGTCTTCACCGGCTCCACTCTTGGTTATCTCGTGCCTTTACTCGTGCAAGCTTTTGTGTTGTATCCTTAGCTTGCTTGTGTACTTTTTGTTGTTGTATCATATAGGTTGCTCACCTCGTTGCATATCTAGACAACCTACTTTGATGCAAAGTTTAAATTGGTAAAGAAAAGTTAAAAATTGTTAGTTGCCTATTCCCCCCCCTCTTTAGTCAACTATATCGATCCTTTCACACGTGATAATCCTCCTAGCGCAGCCACCTTGGGACAGGGAAGGATGGATCAAGGTTTCTTCTACTTCTAATTTAATCCCCATTTGTGCTCTACTTGATGATGCATGGATGCGAATTTTGGATAGCTAGGTTGTTGGCATGTGGTATTTTTTAGATGATGCAAACTGCGTTCTGTTATAGAAATATGGTACATCATGACAGTCGCCATGATAATGCATAATATGATCATTGAGCATAATTGTAGGAAAGATCTAGATTATTTTTCTCTATGAATCGATGCAAAAGTCTGTACAACCATGTAGAAGGGAAGACTGATTCCGACGCTTTCTTGAAGTTTACCATGACATTCAAAATTCGAATACCCATGGAGATCTCTTCAATGAGTGGTGGGCATGGAATGGGCAACAAAATCTCTAGTTTTATGACTTTATCCCTATGTTTCATGCATGTGTGATGAACTTTGTGTTATGTTTGACGAATAAATTGTGTTGAATTAGATGTTGTGGACTGATGAACTATGTAATAAGTGCTATTTGTGTTATGTTTGTTTTTGAGTTTATTTGAGATGAGTTAGATATTTTTTTTTGTTGAACTTGTTTTAATAGTTGAAGAAGCCCAATGTTTTTGGGCACCAGTTTTACATCATCTGTTACAATAGAAAAATTTCTGGTGCCCTGAAACCTTCACTGTCCTGCCTAAAACATTTTTTGACATCAACTTTTACATCAGAGATGCTTTCTGCGAGAAGCAAGTTTTATTGTTAGGGGGTGTTTGTTTTCAGGGACTTTTTTGTGTATGGACTAAAAAAAAGTCCCTTTTAGAGACTTTTTTACCAAACAGGAGGGAATTTTTAAGGACTAAACTAGACATTTGGGACTAAATGAAGAAGACTCTCAAGGAGAGTCTTCTTGAGATTTTTTGGGACTTTTCCAACAATGCCCCTCCATGCACCCATTGGCCCGCTACCCTATGATGTTGTTTGATTGTTATTTTTCTATATATTAGGGGCAACATGGTCATTTAATAACCTTTAGGAAGGGATTAGGGATTTTTTAGTCTCTGGAAACAAACAGGGAGAGACTTTTTAGGAACTAGGGACTTTTTAGCTGGACTAAAACAGTCTTAAGACTAGAGAACCAAACACCACCTTAGTCTGGTGAGAAGTAAGTAGTGAGAACTATCCGGTTAATATTTTGGAGGAAAAGAACTATCCAGTCAAATGCCAGATGTCACGCCTCGAGCAAGGCCGGGGAAGGAGAATGTTTTTTTCTTTTCTTTTTTCAAACTAAGAAGGAGCGGTTATTTTCAAAAAAAAAGAGCAGTCAGTGGGTGTGCCAAGCCCACGAACGGACAACGGACTCGGCCCACTGAGCACGGGGGGGAGGCGGGTGGACCCCACGCTGCCACGCACCCGGCCGCGCTTTGAGATCCGGGCGCGCGGGTTCCGTGCGCGATCGGACGGCGGGGCGAGGTCCTGGAGGCCACACAAAGCGCACCCAAGGCGCCGCCCCCATTTCTCCTCCACCCCCCATCCCCATCTCGCTCTCGCGGCCGAGAGATCGAATCGGAGAAGAAGGAGCGGAGAGGCCTCTGCTGCCCTAGCTCCGCCGCCCCCGCACCGGCCATGGCGCTCGCCGCTCGCCTCGTATCCCGCTCCCGACAGGTTCGTCCGCGCGCCCGGCTCCCTCCCTCCCTCCCCTCCTGTAACCCTAGTAGCTTTTCGGTAGATCTGATCCGGCGCGCGTGCGCCGCGGCCCGTCTGATTCGGTTTGCCCGGGATCTCGGTCGCGCCGGTGAGATTTTTAGTCGGTCGTCGATCGGGGTGCTGGGAGTGATTGGGGTCTCTCTTCGATTTGGTTGGATCAATTGATTCGTTGCGGTGAGATCCTCTCGGTTAGGAGGGGAACCGTTGCAGATCGCGGGGCACAGGGGATTGGAGTCGGGCCCGCCAGGGAACAGCTCTAGATCTTTCTGCGACAATGCAATTCCCCATTTCGGCTCCCTCCTTGATCCGTAGTCATGTGTCCTCATACCGACCGAAGGAAGCCATCTAGACTGCCATGTGGCAAGCTCAGAAATAGAAATGCTAATAATCATGGTTGCGTCCTCTTAGTCGCCTGTTTCTCGGGCTGTGCATGTTTTATGCTGGTGTGTGGGTGGTGGGTTTATCGTTGAACTTTGGTTTCCTCTTGTCTGAGCCGTGCATGTCTTTGGCTCGTGTGTGGATAGCGAGTGATTTATCATTGAGCTTCAGACCACAGCAGTGTAGACTGGCACTGGTTTTGTTTAATCCGGATGGTGTTGTGGTTAAGACTGTTAGTCCATGGTCTGTGTAGTTCTAGAATGGAGCTATTTGATGTCTGAACATTTCGTTTGTGATGTCTCTGTCAAATTCACACTCTGTGTATGCTGATCAGTTTGTCGATTAATGTTCGTGCAGTTATATTCTGTCCAAGCTGCTTTGGCCAATGGAGGCGTCACTCAAGTCCGCTCATTTGCCAAGGAGGCAGCTCCTGTCAGCGGAGATGGTATGCATTTTAATCTTTTGCTGCATTTGTGTGAAATTAACATCTTGCTATTGTATGCACAGGTATTCTGTGCATGTTCCGTAGTAGTGTTGGTTCTGAAAAAAATACTTTCAAATTATAACTGATCTAGTTTTGACGCAAGAATTCACATCAAGATTTGAGTTTGTTGTGATCGGCACTGTTTCCTGGCTTGCTGTGATATTTTAATTGGTGACTGCTGAGTGATGCTACATCACTAAATATCACTTTGTGACAAGACTGAAATGAAGCATACAGGACATGGAATTTTAACCTAATTAAATGCTGGAGCTAACTTCTATGTCTTGAATATTTCTCTCATGATTAGCTGCGCCCTTAATGATGGATCAATCAGTATTATCTCTTTCCCTGCACATGCAGCTTATTCATTCATTTTGATTTTCATCGAATTTGTTAGTTTTGCATTTTCTTTGTAAGTTCTATGGCAACAATGTTCCTAGTACTGCTTCTGTTGTTTCTGGATTTATTTGTTTAAATTATTGTGTAATAGTCCTAATTTCATTGTTCCCATGTTGTACAGACCTATTGAAGGGCATCTTTTTTGAGGTGAAGAAAAAGTTTGAGACCGCACTTGGGGTCCTTAAGAAGGAGAAGATCACGATAGACCCAGATGACCCAACAGCAGTTGCTAACTATGCCCAAGTCATGAGGACTGTAAGAGAAAAGTACGGAAATCTACAGGCTTTTGCATTGCATGTTTTCATGATCATTGAGTTTGTTACTTCCTATTGTTTTTTCTTCACTTTTGTGCTCTGTTGCACACAGTTCTCTAGGGCCGGTGTTTGGTACTTTATTTGCTGGATTGCCCCCTCTATAATCTGGTCCATGTTCTGCAACTAGAACTTGGATTTACTGAACCCTATTTTCCAATATTTCAGTATCAATATGGAAACAAGCATTTCACATTTATATTACTTGCTGACTGAATAGAATTGATAAGCATGTGAAGGTTCAATTTTTCTGGGTGTAAGATGTATTTCTCTGAAATTAAGGAAGTTTTACGTGCACATTTTAATGCCCTCTTTGACTACAAGGCTTTGTTTTCTGCAATTAACCTGATTGGACATAAAACATTTGCTCAATGGATTTCATGTGAATCTGCCATCTCAAACAAGCACTCTTCTTCTATGCTTGAATTGTCTTCCTTTATCTTATTTTAAATCATTTGAGATTATTGTCAATGACCTGATCGCCACTACTCATTGTCTAAATGCAGGGCAGATCTTCTTTCCGATCCTCAGAGAATTAAACATACTATTGAGACTTTCACGAAGGGCATCCCTGATGCAAGGACGTACTTGGATACCCTTCAGCAGCTCAGGAAAAAGTATGGCTATTACCCAATTAGCATAGGCTGTTTATTCCTATGCTCTCAGAAATCCTTATGCTTGACATGAATATTTGCTCAATGAACGTTTATTTTATTTTATACAGGAGTGGTCTCATAGATGATATGGGTATTGAGGATATGATGATGGAAGCTCTTGAGAAAGTTGAGAAGGATATTAAGAAGCCTCTTCTGAGGAGTGACAAGAAGAACATGGGTCTCCTCTTGGCAGAGTTTGACAAGATAAACAAAAAGTATGTACATATGTGCATCTTCTACTTATGATGGTAGTATCCATTCAGTTTCAATTGCAATATGGTCATTGATAATTTCATGGAGATACATCTGCTGATGACCGGAAACTCTGGATCATCTGCAGTTGCTATTGCCTTAGTAGCATTTACACATTGAATGAGGTTGATATTTCCCTTAAGAAGAGAAATGCATCCCATTGTTGATTTTCATCAGGAGATGCCATTGATAGTTCATGTATATGCATATGCTGATGACCTGAGAATCTGGGTCATCTGTGGTTGCTATTACCTTTTAGCAGCACTTCTTTAACAACTTTTAACCTAGACGCTGAACGAGTTTGACATTTCGCCTGGGAAAAGGAATGCACCCCATTGTTGATTTGCTACAGGAGTTTTTTTATTCATACTGCAAAACAGTTAAGATGATGCCATGGCCAACTGTTGTTTGTTCCTTAGTGTTGGGGGTCTGGATCTGTTGCAACATCTGCTGTTTAGTCCTGTTAAGTGCATACATGTTTTAGCTTGACTAGCATGTGTTTTATATGTTTCTTCTCTTGTCTTTGGAAATTGAAATAGGCTTGGCATTCGGAAGGAGGATCTTCCCAAGATTGAGGAAAATCTTGAAATGGAACTTGCCAAAGCTGAGCTGACGGAACTTAAGAAGGAAGTTGTTGAAGCAATGGAGGGTCAACTAAAGAGGTACGCCTCTTCAACTCATACACCACTATTTGCTTTAGTGGTACCTCAATTCTTTCAAGGCTTTTAATTGGAAAGCTAGAAATCTCTTGAGGCAAAGTTTCAATATAAAGTTGTCTGATTATCAGTTAGCTGACTAGTAAAGCACTCAAGTCGTCATAAAGTTTCATGAATTTTATATATGCTGTATGTATCTCTTCTTTGCTAACAAGTTAGCGATTCACTGACATAATTTGCCTCCAGGGAGGAGTTTAAAGATGAGGCGATGCCTGACGTCAGGAAGTTGGACATTAGAAACTTCCTCTAGGTCCCTGATTGATGATAACCCTTGGGGTGACCGATCTGTGATTTTTCTTTTCAAGTGACGGCAGGTGCTGTAAGCCACACCGAATGGATGTTATTGTTGCTTTTTGTAATAAAACTGCACCGAGAATACGACGACAGTCAACCGATGAGTTGCGTTGCTTGGTTACCTTCCGGCGTTGAGAGTTTTGTTTCTTAGGCTGGCAACGTGAACATCAAGCGTTGCTGAATATGTGCCTGCGGCTGCTGTTGTATGTAGTAGCCACACATTATAATTATATGGGATGTTCCATTGTCTTGTTCACCAGGTTATGAGGCTTTGGCCATGGTTTTAACTGCAGTTTCGATTTTCATTGACATGTGACTTGAAATACTATTTCCATAGCTATAGCTAGGGGAAGTATCTACCATCGATCAAATGCTTGGAAGAACCTACGATTAATTATGGTTGTCACTGTTATTACATGTAGCATTGCACTTAACATGACCCTGCGATTGGAGTATCATGTCATTTATAGCCAACGTTTCTCTATAAATGTACATATGCACACTCTATCTTTATGAGCAACTTCAATCGGAAGGCGTGAAATAAATATAGGAAGATGTGACCACCAATGTCTAGGATTTAATCCTGATGGGTTGGTTGTACCACAAAAAACCTAACCATCCAAGCTATGCTCACTTCGCTAGCTAATATAAGACAAGCCACAATGGGCAGTAACATGCTCATGTGAGTAGTCTATGTTACTACCTCTATAGTGGATAGTAACATATGTGTGGTAACATGCAGCATTTCATTTATTAGGTTGTAGATACATCTTGCCTTGATATGTGTGATGTTACTCATACTAGTAGTAACTATACCATTTTCATCTCTTTTTTCATTTATTACAATGCCACATCATTTATTTAACCTAGATATGTGTGATGTTACTATCTATGTTACTCCCACTGTGGGTAGTCTAATAGCCAATATGTATAGTAGTTGACTATAAGGAAGTACTAATTTATTAACATATGACCAATCTTTCACTCTCAGAGAACTTATTGGAGTCGTGCTGAAGCCGGCAGTGCATCTACAGTCCACTTCTCTTCTCTCTTTCAACTTAGCAAAAACATAATATTTAAATTCTTATAGCCGTTTACGTCACCTTATTATACTTGCTCTTAGTGGTTATCCTAGCATAGCATGGTTGATTTCCAATAGTATGCATTTATAGCTTTTTGTTTTCTGGGGTCAATATGCATTTATAGTTGGTAGGTGTGTGTATGCAGTATCTTCATTTTTATTAGGAAAATCACAACATGCATTTACACTAGATTTGGGTTCTAACCTGAAAATCTTCAAAATAGATTGGTTGTTCTTTCCTACATATCATTTTGATATAATTGTTTAAGCATCACAATCGAACAGATTTACTCACAAAAATCCTTGCCAACTTTTACATTTGAACTGTTTAGCATTTGTAAAAGATTTTTTTGGCAAAGGGTAGTACACCAAAGGTAGTTTCTCGAAGGGAAATGAGATGACCTCAATTGCCATTTTTGAACTCATGAGCAAAGTAAATTTGTTTGAGAAGGCTCTCTTAGCTAGAGCCTGAGCAAAGTGATTCTAGGGCCTAGGACTGTGGAGCACTTGGAGGACCCGAGACAAGAAATAATGTCATAATTTAACAAGAAGATTCCTTGATTCCGCAGCGTCGACCAAAGTCCTGCAATTAGAATAGAAAGAAGCAAAACTGCAGCCCAATGCATTGGTTGCCGAGGTAGGAAGTAAGGCCATCGCTTCAGCCTGCAAAACATATTGCACATTTGTTGCCGCTGCATGAATGCATATGGTGTGCTTGGTGCGTGTATTGTTGAGATATACTTCGAAGGAGGCTTCATTCTCAGCCAACGAAAGGTTGCGTCCACATATGCTACAGTACCTGTAGATTAGATTGTATATGCATAGTTGTATTTAGGAGAGAATAATAATTGTTATTTTCATGAGATATATTCCTTTCCCTCTTCTCCTCTATTAAACCCGCAGTAAGTATTGTGTATGTATCATGGAGAACTTGCATAGGACTCCTTTTCTTTTATTGAAATGGAGATAATTTTTGGCTCTCCATATGTTCCAAAGAACAGTGAAAACAATATCTAGTTTTAACTCATATTGCTGAGAAGACACGATCATTTGAATGATATCAACAAAATATGAATTGGAGTTCAGCATATCAGTTTTGAGGTCAAATTTAAACCAGATTGATCTAGAGAAATTGCATTGAAAGAAAAGGTTAATATAGATTCTATTTAACTAGATCTACAACATTCTCTGTTGGTATGATTAGAATACCTAGAAGATCTTAATCATATTGCAACAACTCTCCTAATAAGCCTCCAAGCAAAAGTTTTGACCCTAGGGGCCATGGTTTTGTTTTTCGCAGCATGATTGAGGATAACACTTTCTTAATCCGAAGTAAGAGCTTGTCTTCACAAAGACCTATCTTGGATCACCTACACAAAAGTTATGTATGCACTTTTTCTTGTACATTCTGAATTAGGAGTGTGAGTCCAACAAATGGCATCTTCAAGATTAACCTTGATAACTAGAGTATTCAAAATTTCATTGTTAACAAAATCATCAACACAAGCACTAATTTTTTCTTCATCCCTTATGTGTCGTCGTTATGCACTTCTTCCCTCACCACCATTCCTTATGGATGTACCATCTTCCTCCTATCTAGACTCCGCATCGGGGACCACCTCAAAGGGGAGAATTTAAGTATTCAATTCTGGTAATCACTAGAGTTGAAAGTTGTATTTTGAATCAGATCTCACCTACTCCCATGCAAAACGATGGATTCAGGGGGTTCATCGGACGAGGAGTATGGACAGGTATAGCTTGATGAAATGATTCAAAATGACGAGAAAGCCGAGATATCATGATCATGAGCATCCAACAGAAAATGGACTGGGAGGTGGAGTGCATTCTCAACTTTAAGGGTTCAATCAAAGGGAGGGAGTGGAGGCACTTGATCCCTACTTCAAGCTCACCAGGGATTGTTGCAGACAACTATCATTCTCTACTAAGCAGAAATGCACGGTTGCTCGGACGATGCTTCCATTCGGTACCGCCGCTGATGCCGTTTGTAAGATGGTTTGGATGGGGAAGGGCATATGCCTAAAGACCACGGTCAAGTTTGCTCGCACCGTGGTGCATGTGTTTGTACTAGAGTATACGAGAGAACTAAATGTGTAGGATATAGGAAAGTTGTTGGCTATTCGGAAGGCAAGAGGTTTTCAGGTATGCTCGGTTCAAATTGCATGTAATTGGCAATGGAAGAACCGCCCTAAAGGTTTGAGCGGGACGTACCAAGATCACACCAAAGAGGCCACCATCATCACATTGGAAGCAATGGCATCACATGACTTATGGATTTGGCATGTTTTTTTTTGAAAAACCCATGTATTAATTAATTAAAAGATCGAGTACAATCGTTCATTACAACATTCGCTACGCAGGGCGGAAAACTATTACATAGAAGGCCACCCGACCTATTATCAAAACTAAACTTAGTTATCTGATGAGCCACCTCGTTTGCATGTCTTTTGATCTTCACCACCTTAACATTTGGAAGAAGCTTGGTAAGGGCTAAGGCTTCCTTCTTGAGATCCACCAGAGCTGATCTATCAAGGTTATCATGTGGAAGAAAAGAAAACACAAAAGGGCAGTCTGTTTCCAAAACAACAGGCTTATGGAGAGTGATATCGATATATAGTCCCGCTAGACATGCCCTGAGTTCCACTTCATCAACACTAGTACACGAACCAATATAATCCCAAGAGGAAACGACAACTTTACCAACCAAATTCCTGGCAATATCTCCCACACTCGCAACACAAATGATCTCCACAAAACTAGCATCCACGTTGATCTTAATATAATCAAAAGGCGGCGGGGGGGGGGGGGATACCTCACAGATACTCGGTGGATAAGTACGAGACTGCAACCCCACCTCTGATCCCTTACCTTTTGACTCATGTGGCAGTTTTTGCATGATGGCAAGATGAAAAATGTCGCCCAATGATTATCCACAAAATTAGCCGAGTTTGAAACAAATTCTTTCCCTTTGGCAAAAATAAGATCATTATGTAAGTGTCAAGCTCTCCAGAATATGAACAAGCTCACGAACAGTAGTGGTTAATTGGTCCAACAAGATAAGCATCCAATCGGGTCCTGAGCACTTAAACACTTCTTCTCTGGGAATATTCCACACTCCCCTCAACTCTATGTGCAGAGCACTCACCTTAGGATATGTCACCAAAGCATGAAACATACTTTCATCCTCCATACCACAAATAGAGCATAATTCTGAAGTAGCCTGATGGTGCTTAACTCTATTAACCTGTGCCACTAGGTTATTAGAAGCCGCCCGCCACACAAAAGTTCTGATCTTTTGGGGGACATTGGCTTTCCAAATGACATTCCAAAGTTTCCTATCCCCATTCGTGTCTCCACTAGATTGCACTTGCTCCTCCTTCCCCTCCTTGAGACTAAGTGCCGGATTATATGCACTTTTTACTGTGAACAAACCACTCTTCTCATACTGCCAAGCAATAAAATCATCCTCATCCGAGGACTGGTTCTTTGAAATGTCACGTTCTCACAACGATATCAATGTGCTTCAGCGATCTCTGTGTCCAGGAGACATTGTAAGGGAGAATCGCCGCCATGCAACTACACTATCAACGCCGCGACTACAAACATGGGGGTACCGTCTTATCGATTGCATGTATCCTCAGAGGGTGGCATTTGTGAAAACCATATCCGAACTCAAGGCAACAAACAAAGTTACTTTACAAAAAATGCAAGAGGCAGTTAGGAAGGATGTGAAGAGGGCATTCGGAGTGTTCCAAACTCGTTGGAAAATTATTTCATGGAGCTACAATGATACGACATTTCACGTGTATGATGCACATGCATGGATTTGCATTAATTTGTGAGTTTGAATTTGAGAATTTTGTTTTGAGGGTTGTTTGAATTTGAGATGTGTGGTTGTGTCCACGACCGGGGCCGGGTTTGACAAAACCCGCTGTAGATGCCGTGAGAGGGTTAGTCGTCGAGAAGAAATAATTTAGCTGCCTTGCGATGCCAGCCTGCCCGCCGGCCCCACACTCGAGACTCGAGAGTGTGAATGAAACCAAAAAGACCCATTTGCCCCCCAAGGCAATAATCAAACCCGAGCTCCCCCAGCTCGCCTCTCCATTCACACTCGAACCCTCGACCTCTCCACCCAGCTCAGCCTCGCCGTCGCCAGGGAGCGGGGCAGCCTGCTCCACTACTCCGGCCGGCGACCGCGCGGCATCCTGCAGCGAGGTGCTTCCCTTCGCCCCGCCCCCTCTGCATTCTTCTCCCGCCCCCTCCCTGCTCGCCGCGCCCACCCGCTCCCCCTCTTTTCGCTGCAGGAGCAGCACGCCCCCATCCAGCCCGGCGACCGGCTGAGACCCAGGGCGGCGGCTGCCAGCGAGGTCATCCCCGCACCGTCTCGCCGCTCGTCGCATCCGCTTGCCAGATCGTAGGTTTTGGCCCCCGATTTTCTGTCGTACGAGCGAACCCTAGGTTTTGTTCGCGAGACGAGATAGGGCTGCTTTCGAGGGGGGATTTGGGAGGGGAGAGGCGCGACGGACCACATTATGTGCGGACTAATCGATTTTTGCTGGCATCGGTCGAGCCATTACCCCAGGGCGCGCCGTGCACGTGCAAGTGCAAACAGCGAAAGCTCGCCGCCTCCTGTCTATCTATCTATGCTGTGTGCTGGAGCAACGGAAAGAAGGGCCAAAGTTGCCTTTTCCTTGGCCGGGTAAAAAGGGTTAATTGATTTTTATTGAATGAAGGGGTTAATTGATTTTGTTATGTGAAGAACGAGGAAGTTGGCAAAGTGTCACGCCTTTGTCTGACATGTGGGGCCTGGGGCCACCTGTAAATGTGTCATTTGTGTCAAATTGCAAATAAATGCGCGGCATCTTGTTGATTTTCCGTTAAAAACACATCCCTCAAGGCAAATCATGGGAAGCACATTCAGCTTCCATGCATTTGATCAAGAGACTGCTGGACGAGGGGGCATATACTCAAATGCCAGCGAACTTCAGAGTGCAAAAGTCTGCACCTGATTTATTTGACGGGTTTTGTTCCTGCACCCCCCTTTAATTCACTGAGCAAGTGCTTTTTAGGGATATAATGATATTGAATAACTGCTTAAGCTTCGGTGAGAGACTGAGAGTAAGGCCACATCCCATTTGAGATCTCCAGAGCCAGTCTGATGCTCTGATTCGCTAATTGCATAATTGCACATGTCACACGGCAGTGATGGTGTGCATCATACTACACTGTTTTTAGTGCTGTTTGCGTTGGCGATGCAACATATTTCTGAGATAACCGATTCAGATGCAGTTTTGTTTTACATTGTCGTCTGAGAGAACTGATTTGAAACGTCTCTGTATCTTACCAGTCTTTCATAATACCTCCATTCCTTGCCCAGTATCTTACCAGTCTTCGTAACACCACCATCTGGCCACATATTCAAAACCTACACCAACATTCTGGTAAAAAATTAAGGTCACTTGCTCTCTATATTTTGGTGGCTATAGCATCGTCAAAACTGATGTTGGTATATCGTATATTCAACCATACCACGGAATGAGCTGTAGCCTTGTTTGAGTAAGATGATTTCAGGTGTTAGGTGCCAGGTGGGCAGTTGCTGGAGCCAAACACTTAGTCAGGCTACACGACTGCTTTTTATAACAGTGAATTTAAGTTGATCTTTTGGTCGAATAGCTTTCTGTCAATCTAACAAGCAGTAAGAGTGGGCAATATCAATACTAATATTTCTTGTTTAATGCTGTTGCAGGTCTGAATTGGTCATTATGGTGAGGAAAAGTGCAGAGAAAAGTTATGGTCGTATGGCTGCATGCACATCAAGTCCTGAACCCTCAGAAAATAACCCAAGGCAGAATTTCCGTTTAGGAGATATAACATGGGTTAAGCATGATGGCTCCTCATGGTGGCCAGCCCAGGTATGATGCATACACCTTCTGAGCACTTCATACTTCAATTAGCTAAATACCTTTGCTTTGCTACGGATCAGCAATTTAGATTACCCCAACATGTTGAACCATTTTTTTGCTGCACTCAATGCCAGTATGGTTCTAAAATAATTCTAGATGCCAGTGAATATGCTTGTTGCATTGCACATCAGCTTAAATTGAACGCTGGCAGATGGTTGCATCTGTAGTAGATCAATTATATAGATCATGTATGAGTAAGATAGTTTGGTCAAGTCTCAAGTGCCAATGCCACAACCTTTGTACTTGTATGTTGCAAAGACAAAACATTTCAGACTTTCCCCAACTGTTATGTTCTTCATCCTAGCTTCCCATGCACATATTTAGACCACTTCTGTTTCTGAATTCAAGGTCATTGATGAAGCATGTGCCAGTAGCAAGGCCAAGAAGAAGACCAGCCATGACGCTCTGGTTCGACTGTATGGCACATGCCTAGAGTAAGGGTCCTAATAACATGTGAAGCCTTTCTTTTCTTTCTAGTGGCGATCAACTGATAATCTTTACAATAAAGGTAATTTTCTTCACTATTTTATTTTCAGCTTGTATGTTGACCCTTGGAAGTCTAACATGGAATTCGAAATGGTATGCACATCTTCTATCCTACAGCTCATGAGGATGCTAATATGGAGTAGTGGTAACTGACTGAACTGTATTAAAGAAGCTTAAATCAGCTGAAACACGAAAATAACCAACAACTTCAATCATTATTGCAATTTTGGTTTCCCTAGGTTTTTAACTGCAGGAAGCTGATATAACCAAAAGGCTGAACTGACGGACATATATTCACACACACTTGATAAATTATATAATATTGCATATGTTGATAATGAAATTCTAACAATTGTTCTGAATTGTAATATGCTTTGTTCTAACTAACAGAATGTACCAATAGCACGACTCACACATATATGTTTTAGGATTGTACAGGTAAAGCATGTATTTTATTTTATCATTGTTGCATAACTAATAAACTAATAGCTGATTGAATGAATATTTTTCTAGTTAATAATTGCCCTATTTGTTTTTTTCTACCTAAACCGGTCATATCAATCGAATCCTCACCCAGCGTCACTACTTATGTGCTGCTTGTAGAGTTGTAGTAATTTTATGGTAAATGATTCTGGTGTATAAACTATAAACTGCTTTTTGTTATTTAACTTCCAAGAAAATTAGTTGTTTTTGTCTTCTCACGCATGAATGATATCCAACCCTGACCATTTTGAATTTTAAATATTTCTCATATGAGCTCATTGTATGCAGTTTCTGAAGAAAGAAAATAAGACAGCCATGGAAGCATTCCATGAGGTGCTTCAGAAGGTAGGGCAATCTCGCCTTCGCTTTGAACATATTATGAATCACAGTTTGGTGGGGGTTGTTGAGATCCATGTTTAATCTTACAAATGCAGGAGCTCTCTCATTTTAAGTCGGCCAGTGATGACGAGGAGGAAGCTGTCAACACAAAAGGTGAATTTCTGTTTTTTCTTGGCTGGAGAATATATGCAGAAAAACACGTTATGTGCATTGATCATGGTGGTCCTTGTGGTTTGACCATTCATGTTATCCCTTTTTCATTAGTGATTTATGTTAACAGTGATATGTTACCGTTTGTGAATCTTTTCACAATGGTGTGATTAGGTAACATGTTCTAGGAGCAGTATCAGTGACAGTATTGCTAAATTATCACCTGTGCGGTTTTATTTCTCTGTCAAGTTTCAAATCGCCTTGCTATCAATGGTACACACATATATATTTTTAATTGCTACGCATCTAATTCTCTATTTTTCATATGGTCTGACCATATTGGCCACAGCCAAGACGTCTACTAAGAAAGTCAGAAAGCAAGAAGCCTTAGAGCAGGACCAAGAAGTTCGGAGCAATGCAAAAGGTGGAGGTGCTGCTCAGAAAGGAAAAAAGCAGAAAGGTGTGAGGCAAGCAAGTGCTCTTGACAAAGCTTTGAGTATAGATTCTGCTGAAGGTTTAAGAGATAAGACACCCAAGCAAGCTTCTGCTGTGCGAGATAAAAAGAGTGGTAAGAAGGCATCATCAGGAACATCGGTGGCCAAAAAGGAAGGATCCTCAAAGCGGTCGGGCCGTACCAATCTGAAGGAATATTCAGATGCGGCGGAGGACAGCACATCACAGCTCCATGTTTCAAGCGCAAGTGAAAATGCAGCTGAAGCAGGAGACATGACATCCGTGAATCGAAGCCAGCACAAAACTGGTTTGACGGTCGAAGGAACCCACCGGAAGATAAAAGCTATGGTCAGGGATATACTGCTGGGGGACGTCATAGACAAGCAGCTTGCTGCTGAAATGGCATATGTGGATGAAGTGATCTTTGGAATCTGTGAAGCTACCGAGGCAAAGGCGACTGCTGCTACTGCTACTGAGACAGAGGGTGGACTAAGCACCAAGCGGGCCGCTAGTGGGCTGGAGGCTGACTCAACCCGTGCTGCGAAGAAGAAACCTAGAAAGGGCAAGGCGGCAAAGCCGGAGACCAAGGACCCCAACTCTTCTCCTGTAAGTAGACACTCCATTCTTCTGAATCGATTGTCTGAATGAATTTCGGACACTGATTTGACCAAACTCCACCAGAGCAGGGGCGCGGGGGGATCGGAGCAGCGTAGTGCGCGCCAGATCAAGATCATGCAGAGCCTGGGCCTGATCGCGCCGTTGGGATCTCCGTTCGACGTGAAGGGTTCTGCTGCAGTCGCCCGTTGATGATATTTTGTAAGCACACCATTGGTTCTGTATGGAAACCTGTAGTTATGGTGCCTACCTGATCTACCTACTAGTTTACTAGTGCCAATTTCTGTTCTTGTTTACGGAAGATTTGGCCCGGACATAGCTGCTGCGCACGTAAGCGCACAGTTAGTTCTATCTGTATCAGCGCAAAGACGAGCCACAGTCGCTCAGCGCTGTACCGAATTGATTATTAAGATATTAAGTCGTGACTTGGATTATTTCCGCTTGGTGGTAGGATCTGCTGTGATCGATGCGGTGGCATGAGTGACCCAATGCTCAGGTTATCTCGAGTTAGCACATTGTATGAGCTGTGGACATTTCAATGCCATGTCGATTTTACATCTGATTCGTGACTATAATGTGCTAATTTTACACGAGTACTCCCTCTATCAAAATACAAGAGTTTCTTTTTACACTATGACAGTGTCAAAAAAGGTCCGATATTTTGATAGCTCTGGCCTTTTAAGATGGCATTTCTGCAGTTCCTTTCGCCATTTCTTTTAACGATGGAAGAACCAGCCGATTTGGGCAGCGTATGCACAGACCTGTGTCGCCTGGTTAATCGTCCTTTGCTTTGTCTGAACAAAGATATTAACTTTCAAGGATGTTTGGCTGAAAAAAGAACAAAGGGGTGGTGGCGCAGTTGGCTAGCGCGTAGGTCTCATAGCTAAGACTTGAGTGATCCTGAGGTCGAGAGTTCGAGCCTCTCTCACCCCAACTTAAAATGACATCATGTGATGATGAAAACGCTCTGTGACAACTTGGGTCGTCACACATCTACACCTGAATCATCAGGTGAAATTGAGCAAACCTGAACCTGGTCATCTTTTTCTTTTTTGCTGGTTTCACAAACCTGTGACAACTCTCACATACTCCCTCCGGTTGAAGTCAAGCCTCGTAAACTTTGACCAAGTTTATAGAAAAAAATATTAATATTTAGAATGTGAGATCAACAATATTAGATACGTCATGACTTTAGTTTTCATGTTGTATAAATTTAGCATTGTAGATGTTAATATATTTTCATATAAATATGGTCAAACTTTCTAAAGTTTAACTTCAGACAATTCTTATATGCAAAGTAAAAAGGACCGGAGGGAGTATGACAACATCTCAAACTAAGCTCTCTTCAGTGTAGTACTACAACATTTCACAAAGAACATAGTAACATTCCACTAAACCGATCGAGTGACAACCCAACCAAATTCTCATATACTCCCTCCTTTCCGGTTTATAAGACTCAATTCAAAAATCTCACCAACCAAGGTAGATGATGAGTGGTGGAATATTTTTTGTAGTTTGCAAAAGCACCCAATTAATGCTTTTGTTTTCCTCAAAACATTATGTTTATGAATGCATTAATTGCAATGCATGCATGCATTGGTCAGTTTTCTCTTAATACTTGCATGCAATGATTTGATGCACCTTGAAGTCTGAACATGTGATGGGGAACAATCAAATTGAGCCTTATAAAATGAAAAAACTAAAAATTTGAGATAAGCCCTATAAACTGAAAAGGAGGGAGTATGATTTTCCATATCAATTTATTTGTTTATTCCACCATACAAGACATTGTCCGAGGCCTCCCCGCAGACACCCGGGCAGAAGCCACCCATCTGGCCGCCCAGGGCGCACACCACGACGCAGAGCGGCTTGTAGAACAGCGGGGGAGGGGGGGCGGGGGGTGCCTCAGCCTGTAGTCGGAGTAGCAGCTGACGTAACATTTGCAGAACGCCGGCGCGGCGCCGGCCACCAGCAGCTGCTGCGCCGACAGCAGGACGGCGAGGAGCACGCAGACGGCCGCAGCCTTCACTCTCCTGTTCTTCCTCCACATTGGTTCTAGTTCTTCCTCTTGCTTGTGAGTTGTGACAGTCGATGGGCTGCCCCTCTCTTTATACCGACGAAGAAGCTTCTTCTGCTGCACACGGCATGACTCTGCAAGAAGCTTCTCCTGATGCACATGACATTCTTTCTCGGAGAAGATTTTCTCTCTGGATATGAGCTAGCTTGATTCAGGAAGAAGCTTTTCCTTTTGAAGATATGATCATATATATGGAAGCTCAGATGCTCTTGCCGGATCAAGGCTGGAGTGAGCTAAAACACTTTGCTGTTACAACCACAACCACCCCTCCCTGTTCCATATGGAAACTCAGATGCTCTGTTATCACTTTCTTAATTTTGTAATGCATACATACATATACAGAGAGTATGCATACATACTCAAGCAATGCATATGTGCGTGCATCTTATACACACACACATATAGGAAAAATACATCCTACCACTAGGTGGTAGTTACCTACATCTCTATTACCGTTAGATTCTTTGAGATTCGTGCATTCCTAAACGGATCGGGCACAGTAAAACGTAATTAATCTTGAACCCGATTAGTTGTTGGCCGGATGTCCCGATTTTTATGGCGCAGCCTTTCCTGGATCGATGCCATCCAAAGATCTCTCTCTCTCCAAATCACATCTGCACCGAAATAATGGGATCTGGGGCAATTATCAACAACAAATAAGGTATTCCGTATGGCCCTGCAATTTCCATCCATGCATCCCGTGAGATTCTTTCTTTGTTTGTGATTTCCGTCGTTTCATGTATAATCTTCATGCTAGATTGTCTCCTTTTATCTTCATTAATGTTCCGGAATTACTAGCGAGCCACTTACTTATTTTATTGGCTGGTGGATTTTCCAGCTATCCGATATGCACCCCGCCATCCGGCCTGCCAGCGTGGCTGACGCCGACGCCGACGCGGACGACGTCCCTCAAATCCGGTATTGGCTCCGCGTTTGCAGCACAACGCTAGCTGCATGGACTCACTCCTAAGGAACCAAGCTGCGTAATCCGTCGCAGCCGTCGAGTGCGCAAGGTGTCAGAGATCACTGAAATATACGCCGCCTTCATCAACACCGGATACATACCCGATAAAGCCTTTTACTTTCGCGTTCCGTTCACAGCGGCTATCCCAACCGCTCGCGAGCGCGTGTGGATCCACACCAGCCGGACCCGCAGCCCATGTGGCAATTCCCTCCGACCCCACCTCGCATCTTTTCCTAAACCAATACGCCAGGAATACAGAGACCATTCCTACCATACGTATTCAGATACGAGCGGCGGCCCATACCTGTGCTGTGGAAACGACCCCACCCTGTGGGAGGAGCAAACCATTCAAAATTTGAACAGCTCCCAGTTCCTGACTAGAGCTCCGAGATTCCGGAGAGAATTCCGCAAAAGATCTCCCGTCCGGCGATGGATACGCCGCCGCCACGGATGGTCCTCGCGCCTGGATCGTTCACCCAACTACTTCTAAGGTATGCTCAAACCCATTGGCAATCCATTCAAATCTTTGTTCCTCAACGATTCATCTCACATGCCCTCCGGCGGACAGCTTCTCCTCCATCCCTTTCCAAGATCCAAATCTCTGTTGGACCCAGCAAGAAGAACAAGAGTATGTGGGAGAGACAGATTGGACGGAGGGCGGAAACCATTGCGGGGGCGGCATCGACACCGAGGATCAATTTCAGTCCTCTCCCACCATACCAGATCCAACTTCCCCCATCTATGAGGCCGACGGCGAGGTGAATTGTGAGAACGACGATGCCAAGCTCCGCTCGCCAACGCCAGAGCTCGATGGATACACTTGGTCAGGAGATGAATGCTTGAAGTCGCCGCTGTCAGAGCAAACCAACAAGCCAAACCTGGTTCAGTCAGACCAATCTCGTCCTGACCAATGTCCATGGAAGAGAAGGTAACCACATCTGCCGCTTAGGTCTCCATGTTCTTTTCCTTTGCATCCTGTTGAATGCTTTGTGGTTACCGATTACAAGGAGTTGCATACTGCACTAACTTATCAGCGATTACAGCCAACATGGTGGTTTTTTCAGTGAAAGAAACTGTGTCTATATGCAACTCCAATCACTGCAATATTTACATTGCAGTAGAGGAAGCTGGGACTGAATCTGTTTTTTGGACTTTGGATTCTAATCTGGGTTACATACTGAACTTTTTGGTCTGAACCATTTGTAGCTTGTGTGCATATCTCGTTAATCATATAACATTGAGCAGCCATAAAGTTCAGAACTCCATGAACTGGTAACTGCTGTATGTGCAGTATGGTTAGTTTTACATGCGAGGAATTATGGGTTGTGACAGCTTTTTATGGTCATCTAGGACTCCAAATAGCTCTGCAAAAATCATATTGAAACTTAGTCTTTCATGAAAATGCAGATAAGATTCGCCACATAACTCAGTCTTTCCCTGAGAAGTTTACTTTCATTTCTGTCAGGATACGTCGTGGGAAAATACCAGATCAGCGGCAGCCTAAATAGGGAAGGGTCTGTGCGCTCGAAAAAGCAATGCGTGAATTTGTTCAAAGGAAGTCTGGACAAGTTGTCGCCCCTGAGATTGGAAGAGAGTTCGACTCACTTGCGGAGGCATTTGAATTTTATAATCTTTATTCTTGGGAGATTGGGTTTGGCATCAGATATGGTCAATCTAGGACAAATGCAAAGAAGAGCAGAACCGTTCAGGACATCGTTTGCGGCTGTGCGGTGAGTATAGACAGCATCAAGTGATTCTTTGGATGACATGCTTCTTAGCCACTAAAAATACTAATGTTGCGCTACCGTTATAATTTCAGGGAAGGCCAAAGAAAGAAAACACAAAGTCAGTAGCCTGCAACTGCCAAGCCTTGATCAGGCTACACCGCACAGCCGACAATGGATGGTATATACATGATTTTAGATCTGAACACAACCACCATTTGTCCTCATCGTGTGGCGAGAAACTACATTGGCCATCACACAGGAACATTGACACACACACAAAAGATATTGTCAAGCACTTGAGGAGCAACAACATTGGGATAACCAAGGTTTTTTGTGTCATCGCAAGCTTCTTTGGATCAATGGAGAGTGTACCATTCAACAAGAGAGCTCTCAAGTACATGTGCAAGAGGATGAACCAAGAAACTGCAGATGATGACATAAGGAAAACAGTTCAACTCTTCTCTGAACTTAAGAAGAATGACCCAATGTTTGCTGACAGTGTTCTTGTCGACGGCGACAGCAAGATTCAGGCTCTTATGTGGACAAATGGAAGGAGTAGATACCAATACAAAATGTTTGGCGATGCAATCACATTCGACACAACATATCGTACAAACCAGTACGATATGCCATTCGGACTATTTGTTGGGGTCAACCATCATTTCCAGAGCATAATATTAGGAGGCGTTATGATGAGGAACGAGAAGCAAGAATCATTCGAGTGGGTATTCAAGGAATTTGTGTCATTAATGGGAGGTAAAGCACCGGTAACTATCCTAACAGGTAAATAATTGGAGCCTCCTAATGCATTTCAAAACATGTAATTTATCTTGTACCTTCATTATCACGTACTGACCATAAAATTCCTATCAGACCAATGCCGTGCCATGGAGTTGGCTATTGCTGAAGTATTGCCTGGAAGGAAGCACCGGTGGTGCAAATGGCATGTGCTGCGTCGTGCAAAGGAATCCCTTGGCTCTGTATACACACAGAACAAAGATTTCAGGGATGAACTACACAAGATATTGGAATATATGCTCACTGTAGAAGAGTTCGAAGCAGCTTGGGCAAAGTTGATTCAAAAGTATGGTCTTCAGGAACACCCAATGTTGACACAGATATACGAGCTCCGACAGAAATGGGCAAAGCCATATTTTGCAGGTGTATTCTGCGCGAGGATGACAAGCACCCAACGGTCAGAGAGCGCTAACCACATGTTGAAGAATTTTGTACCTGCTGGTGCCTCAATGCACATGTTTGTTAGGAACTACCAGAAACTTCAGTTTGACCGTGATTCAGAAGAAAATTTTGCTGAGAAGAAAAGCCACTTGGTGTGTTTAATGGCCTTAACTGTACTAAATACTAAGTTATTAGCTTACTTTTTCTAACTGTTGGGACAAACAATTCTGACTATAATTTTCGTTGTTCTTAATATAGGTGAGCACAGTGCTCAAGACCGGTTTGCCTATGGAGAGGCATGCTGCGAAGGTTTACACACCTGTGCTGTTCAAACAGTTCCAAGAAGCATGCTTCAAATCTGCATCCTACTACGTCGAGAACACTCTGGTCATAAACGATACATATTGTGTCACACACCTTTTTGCAGAGCGGAGAGAGAGCTGGTCAAAAACATCTTACAATGTCAAAGTGCATCAACCTGAGAATATCTTCAAATGTGAGTGTGGAATGTATGAGCATATGGGTTTGCTCTGCTGCCATGCGATCCGGGTAAAATGTTTTCCTTAAAAGGTTATGTTAGAATTTGAAGATCATTATTGAATCTGTTTAAAACGTGCTAACTAATGTTTCAGGTAATGGCACACTTGAAATTCACGAAGATACCAGAAGAGCACATCATGAGGAGGTGGACTAAAAACGCATGTGAAGATTTACCTGAGCACTTGAAAATATATAAGGGACACAGCCCTATCCTGGAATCAACTACCTTCAGGCATACAACACTTTACACAACAGCTCTTGATATTGTAAGGATGGGTGACAGCAACCCTGAGGCCTTCGACCTTGCAATGGTAAGGCTGTCAGATGCAAGGGATGATCTCAAAGAAAAAGCAACTGAGAAAGATGGCAAAGGACTAGAGGATATACTAGGTAAAGAAAACATTGATATCAACGGGGTTGATGCAGGCGACATTAATCTCAAATCATCAATGAGGATAGAATCTCGCAAGAGAGATCGTGGGCGACCTACCAACGCAAGATCTAGGCCAGGCTATGAAGTGAGCAATCCAAGAACCAAGTTTTGTAAAACTTGCAGGGGAAAGGGACACAACTCTGGGAAGTGCCCAACAAATGACGGATCAAACAAGAAGCAGAGGAAAGAACCAAAGTGCGGGAAGTGTGGCGTACTTGGACACATCAGGACACAATGCAACAGAACATTTGAATCGTGGTTTAGATGAGTAGCTTAACAAATCAAAGCACTTCGGACATAAACTCAATGTCCTGATGTGTATTGGAAATGTAATGATGATCCTCGAATTCCATATCTTTTTAAACAGACTGCTTGTCAGTGTGACAACGTGTTATGTGACAGATGTTTCATTATTATGTTTGGAAATCTGATTAAGATCATGGAACAAACACAGCTGAAACTAAATGATTGTGCAAAATACAAGTTCTTCCGTTCTGTTCTATGATCGGAAACAACATGAATTGCTACTACTGCTGCTACAATCTATTAAACAATGTTCACATTAGGTGTAGATGAGATATAACACAATGACTCATGGTCATGCACACACTTTCTACAAGATATGTCTTCTGAATCCATCAAAAAACTATTTTAAGGTATAGGCGCTTATGACCTCCCTCTTTATGCCTTGTAATAATGACTCCTCTGGAATTACAACCTCGCCACACACACCAAGAAATCCGATGACCTCACCAAGCCGCCCGCCAACTAGCCGGGAGCATCAACCGGTCTAGCAGACCCTCGGGGGTGCACCGCATGCTCACGCTATAGAATCCATCGACATCTTCTTTCGCATTCCCATGTTTAGGAGCAATCGATACACTGATCTTCGATGGATTAAATTATTTCGTGGATTGGATTTCACTTGCCCGTCTATGTTTCCCTTGCGTGTGCTTGGTATAGGTGTTCTATAAATGTTTCACTGTATTATTATGTATTCTCTTTTAGTTTTTTTATATGTATAGAGGTGGAATCGAATAACCTGCTTGATGGGTAATGATCATACGCCTGTAATGCACTTTTTTTCACTTAAATGAATTTTGTAATTCATAGATATTGCAATACTTTATATTAAAAATAAGACAACCAATTTACTTGCTAATTTCAATCCGACTATACAAATCGTAAATTCTTATTGTTCAAGTCAAAATTTCAAGTCTCTTAGTTCACGCTTTCTCGCAAATGGGTTAAAATAGATTATTATTTTCTATCATATTAGAGCTTTCCTCTTTTTTACATGTCAATGAATATTCTAATGGGAATGGAATTTCATAGTATTTTTTTATGGAAAAAAAATCATAGTATTGAAAGAGAATAGGTCGCAATTCAGATTGCAAATTACATAAAGCCCATCAAGTTCCAAAACCTTTAAAGCACCAATATCAAATAGAGCCATACGGACATCCTTGGCAAAATAAGGGGCTAGTAGAGCATTGTTCCTTTCGTCAGAAACCCTCCTACAAACAAGGGATACGACATCCTGATTTTGATTCTAAAACTCCTTAGTGTATCTCTCTATCCCGGTATCCTCGCGACTAACACCTTAGTCACTATACCTGCCACACGATGTTGGATACCGTAATATTGAGTGGGCCCAGAGTGTATCTCTCCATTGCCGAAGGGTCAAATCTCAGCCTTGACATATTGTGTACCGCATAATATTTCCATTCCACCTCCAGCGAGGTAGCTATCTAATCCGAGTGGGAGCCGGAGCTAAAAGGCCATCCACTCGCGTCGATCAAGTTTCTTCTCTTTCTCTACTGGCTACACGGCTGCAAGCCGTGTCATCCCCGTTTCGGACGTAGTCTTAGCGAGTAGCGAGGCCTTGCCGGGGCTGCCACTTCCAATTTACACCTAATCCCTCCCATTCATATTATGTGTTGCTCAAACAGATATATTAGATGTATTTTAGTGCTAGACATATTCATTTGAGCAACTAATAATACTAGTAAAACGCCCGTGCGTTGCCACGGGATTTTGGAAAAATTTAAGATGCTACTCACGGAGCTAAAATAACCAAGAATAAAGCGGTCTCAACTAACTCACATCTTTTTCTTGACAATCAGCTAACACACATCATACTATCATACTATCAAAACCTTACCCATCATCGGCTATCAGTTGGCCATTCACAAGATGGCGGCGGGCGTGGGCGCTAGACTTGGTCATCTACGACGTTGCGGCAGCTGAAGATCGAGTTGGACGTGGGGGTGTAAGGAGGGAAACAAGCACGCAAGGAGCAGCGGCATTGCGACGGACAGTCGTGCCACGGCCTTTACCTTTTCCCAGGCAACAACCAGAGGCCACCATGCTCCTCGGCTCTCCCTCCTCTCTTCCATGCCTGGCAACAAGATGGGCGAGATAGAGAGGAGGCAACCAAGATGTTTTTCTATATGGCGACCAAGATGCTTTTGTTTACTCGTGCCACGGATTCCTTACAGCCCCACCCTCGAGCGAAAAATTATCTCTTCTTTCCAAATTTATCTTCTTTTGCTTCTTGGTTTTTCATTATTCTCGTCAAATAAGAATTGCCTTGCTATATAACCTCGTCAAACTAATAGCATACACTTTTATGGATCCACTAATATGAGTTCATCATTATTTCGTTACTAAAAAGGATGGAACTCTAAAATGTTAAACAGCATGCTACACCAAATAATGTGAACTGATTGTATAATCAACCAATTTAATTCAAAATTATAAGATCTTAGGCATTTAATTACAAAACCAATGTGTTTGTGTTGAATGTTATGTTTGATCACTTTTGCAACCAACTTCTTCTTGATATATGTACACCAATTTTAAAGCAAATGTGGAGTAGCAGAAACAACCATTTCTCCCTTTTTCCTTCTTCTAGAAATCCAGTAATAGACTAATGATATAGACTGCTCTATTTTCTTTAGATGTAGGGTCCTCCTTGATTATGATGTAGGGTCTCGTTGGGCCATCGAAGCCCCTCCGTCGTCACTCCCTCCCCCATAACTACATCCTCCTCCTTGAGTCACCGCGCCAACCCAATCCCGCGTCAGTCTGAGCGCCCGGCAGTTCCCGAGCGTTACTCACCCGGCCTCATGATGCGCGACTCCGTCACCAGCATGCCCTTGCACCACCTCATGCATGCCTCCTTCACCGACCAACAGCGACCACGGACGAGGTCAACAGGTACTAAGCCCTTGACCACCGCTGCGTGTGCTGCTCTCCCTGCAACAGTGTATCAATTTTCAAAATGGTGTATCAATTAGCTCCGGTGTTCTACTTATGGCTGAAAAAATTTGTCTTTGATTTTTTATTTTGACCCGATTGAAATTAAGTGGTTGCAATGAAAAAGGAAATTGAATTAGATTACTTCCCTATCATACTATTAGTTCTTCTCCAAAAAAATCGTTGACAACAACAACTAACTGTAATGGATACATTTCCACTTCAAACATGTCTTTACTTGCCCGAGGTTGATGTAGAGGTCCTTGACGTCGCTCTTGAGCTCCTGGTTGCCATTCTCGAGGTCAAAGAACACCTACAGAGATATTAACCACCACAACCATTTCAAATCTTGACAAACCAAAGCGGAAGAGCAATCCTATATATAGGAAAAAAAACACATGAATGGCACAAAACCGGCGACGATTCCTTGTTATAGAAACTAATATGCCCACTCATTTTCTATTTGGATCATATTTTGTTGAACAAATCGTTGCTTCAGTTCAGTACCAGTGCCACGTCGATGTGTTTCACCTGATCAGTAGTACTACAGGGTCTATCTTTGTACAAAAAACTATAACGATGCTATGAACTTGTCGCTCTGCACCGGCTCAAAGGGCAACACGTTCCTGTCGAGGTCTAGTCCCCGGCCAGCCATTGCATGTGGAGCTGTTGCAGCTCCCAGCCGACGCCGTCCAGGTGGAGCGTTGGGGACTCCCAGCCGTAGCCGGCCGCTTGATTTAGATGAGTTGATCCAGGTCCAACGCCGCTTCGACCTCCTCTTTGATGGGCTCCATGCCCTTATTGATGTGCCCATGCCAGTCTAAGGAGGCTGGGAGCTCATCTATTGCCTGAATTACATGCCTGCTCAAAAATTTAAAAACAGCTTGGCTAAAATCTCATATCACTTTCAGAATAAAACTTGATGAAACAGAGTTATGATAACAAAACCATGCGATGAACTAGGATTTTTGATAAATAAAATCAAAAGTACATGTTTTACTCCAACAAGCTATACTACTACTATGTTGGCGCACTTAATTTGGAGCACACATAGAGCTTAATGGACTCGTTATCCGTGAATTTTTCTGCACTTAGAGGTCGACCTGAAGCGAAAATATCATGTTCCATAATATTCAAAGGAACTTTTACAAATGCATGTGGCGCATTTAAGGTCATGCGAAATCAATCTCCTGATAGAGGCACTTTATCCATCTACCTTCTGCACTTTATATGTCAAATGTATAGAATTTTCTTGAGTACTTCGCTAATGCATGTGGTGCACTTAATTATATGACATGCAGTGCTTATTCACGTTTCGCATTTTATATACGGCTTAGCAAATGAAAATTTTCACTTAGGGTAGGAGAAGTTATTCATGGCCGCTACGCACTTCATATGTCATACATAGAGAACTTTTTCGTGCGTACACAGGATCTTGAGTACTACGCTAATGCATGTGGTGCACTTAATTAAATGACACGAAGTGCTTATTCACCTTTTTGTCATTTCGGATTGAAACATTGTCAATGAACGTTGTGCACTTGAGATGCCAACCCGAAAGAACTTTACTGCCCTTCATACCATTTTTTGTAGTACTGTTCACGAAGAGGGAGGCACACCTAATGTATAATTCACTAAGAACTTCTCAACGTCGGTTGGGACAACAATAGAATTTTTAGGTTTCAAAAAGGACTTAGAAAAGAACCTCAACATTTATGTTTGAAACATCATTCACGGACGTTCCGCGCCCGAGTTGCCGAACATACAAAACTTTAACAACGTCCATATGAATCTTAGTTATTTACTAGGAGGAATGACGTACTTAAGTTAGACAACACATAGTACTTAATCTAAACTTATTAGTGCATGACTTTGCACTTAGAGGTCGACCAGGGAGGACTTACCAAAGAACCTCATCATTTATGTTGCACTCGAGTTGCAAAACAGAAATAACTTTAACAACATCCATACGAATCTCAGTACTTTACTATAAAGAATGACGCACTTAATTTGGACCACATGTAGGGCTTAATAAGTTGTCTGTGCATTCTTCCGCACTTAGAGGTCGACCAGAACTGAAAATACCGTATTCCATAATATTCCAAGGAACTTCTACAATTGCGTGTTGCGCATTTGACGTCATGCAAAATCCATCGCCTGATAGAGAAACTTTATCCATCTAGCTTTCACACTTTATATGTCAAACCTATAAAACTATCCCGAGCGTACATAACTTCTTGCATACTTTGCTAATGCATGTGGTGCACCATAATATTCCAAGGAACTTTTACAAATGCGTGTGGCGCATTTGAGGTCATGTGAACTCCATCGCCTGAGAGAGACACTTTATACATCTACCTTCCGCACTTTATATGTCAAAAATATAGAAATTTTCACGAGCGTACGAAACTTCTTGAGTACTTCGAGGTCATGTGAACTCCATCGCCTGAAAGAGACACTTTATACATCTACATTCCGCACTTTATATGCCAAACATATAAAAATTTTCACGAACGTACGCGACTTCTTGAGTACTTCGTTAATGCATGTGGTGCACTTAATTATATGACACACATCGCTTATTCACTTTTCGCAATTTATAAAGGGCTTAGCAAATGAATTTTCCACTTAGGGTAGGAGAAGTTATTGATGCACGCTCTGCACTTCATATGTTATACACAGAGAACTTTTTCGAGCGTACACAAGTTCTTGACTACTCCGCCAAGGCATGTGGTGCACTTAATTATATGACACGAAGTGCTTATTCACCTCTTTGTTAGTTCGGATTGAAACGTTGTCAATAAACATTGTGCACTTTTGATGCCAACCGAAAAGAACTTTACCACCATTCATACCATGTTTTAGTACTTTCCACGAAGAGGGAGGCACACTTAATGTATAGACCGCTAATAACTTATCAACTTTGGTTAGGACGACACTTGAACTTTTAGGTTTCAAAAAAAGACTTAGCAAAGAACCTCATAATTTATGTTTGAAACATAATTCATGCACGTTTGCACCCGAAATGAAAATACTGTAATTCATAATATTATAAGGAACCTTCACTAATGTGTATGGCGCATTTGAGGTCATGTGAAATCCATGGCCTGAGAGATACACTTTATCCATCTGCCTTCCACACTTTATATGTCAAACATAAAGAACTTTCTCGAGCGTACACAACTTATTGAGTACTTCGCTGATGCATGTGGTGCACTTATTTGTATGACACACACTGCTTACTCACGTTCCGTACTTTATAAAGGGCTTAGTGAATGAATTTTCCACTTATGGTAGGAGAAGTTATTCATGCACGTTGCCCACTTTATATGTCATACATAGAGAAGTTTTTCGAGCGTACACATTTTCTTGAGTACTACGCTAAGGCATGTGGTGCACTTAATTATATGACATAAGGTGTTGAATCAATTTTTTGTCGTTTAGGATTGAAACATTGTCAATCAACGTTCTGCACTTGAGATGCCAATCAGAAAAAACTTTACTGCCCTTCCTACGATGATTTTAATAACTTTTAAAGAGGGGAGACACACTTAATGTTTAAGTCACTAAGAACTTCTCAACTACGGTTAGGACGACACTACAATCTTTAGGTTTCAAAAAGGACTTAGCAAAGAACATCATCATTTATGTTTGAAACATCATTCACGCACGTTCCACACCCGAGTTGCCAAACAGAAAGGAATTTAATAATGTCCATATGAATCTTAGTACTTTAATAGAAGGAATGTCGCACTTAAATTAGACGACATGTAGGCCTTAATGTAAAACCTATTCGTACATAATTTCGCACTTATACGTCGACCAGGAAGGACTATCCAAAGAACCTCACCATTTATAATTGAAACATCATTCATATGAATCTTAGTATTTTACCAGAAAAAATGACGCACTTAATTTGGAGCACACATTGGGCTTAGTTAATTGAAAAGTTATATGTGCATTCTTCCGCACTTAGAGGTCGACCAGAAATGAAAACACCGTACTGCATAATATTCCAAGGAACTTTTACAACTGCGTGTGGCGCATTTGAGGTCATGCGAACTCCATCGCCTGAGAGAGACACTTTATACATCTACCTTCCGCACTTTATATGTCAAAAATATAGAAATTTTCGCGACCGTACGAAACTTCTTGAGTATTTCGAGGTCATGTGAACTCCATCGCCTGAAAGAGACACTTTATACATCTACCTTCCGCACTTCATATGTCAAACATATAGAAGTTTTCATGAACGTACGCGACTTCTTGAGTACTTCGCTAATGCATGTGGTGCACTTAATTATATGACACACATCGCTTATTCACACTCCGCACTTTATAAAGGGCTTAGCAAATGAATTTTCCACTTAGGGTAGGAGAAGTTATTCATGCACGCTCTGCACTTCATATGTTATGCACAAAGAACTTTTTCGAGCATACACAAGTTGTTGACTACTCCGCCAAGGCTTGTGGTGCACTTAATTATATGACACGAAGTGCTTATTCACCTCTTTGTTAGTTCGGATTGAAACATTGTCAATAAACGTTGTGCACTTTTGATGCCAACCGGAAAGAACTTTACCGCCATTCATACCATGTTTTAGTTTTTTCCACAAAGAGGGAGGCACACTTAATTTATAGACCACTAATAACTTCTCAATTTTGGTTAGGACAACACTTGAACTTTTTGGTTTCAAAAAAAGACTTAGCAAAGAACATCATCATTTATGTTTGAAACATAATACGCACGTTCGCACCCGAGTTGCTGAAGAGAAAGAATTTTAGCAACGTCCATACAAATCTTATGACTTTACTGGAAGGAATGGTGCACATAAGTTAGACGACAAGTAGGGCTTAATGTAAAACTTATTTGTGCATATGTCGCACTTAGAGGTCGACCAGAAAGGCGGTATCAAAGGACCTCATCATCTATGTTTGAAACGTCATTCACGCATGTTTTGCAATTGATTTGCTGAACAGAAAGAACTTTAACAACATCTATATGAATCTCGGTACTTTACTAGAAGGAATGGCGCACTTAATGTGGAACACACGTAATGCTTAGTGGAAAAGTTATCCGTGCATTCTTCCGCACTTAGAGTTCCATCATAAATAAAAATACCGTATTGCATAATATTACAAGGAACTTACACTCATGCGTGTGAAATCAATCGCCTGAGAGATACAATCGCCTGAGAGATACACTTTATCCATCTGCCTCCCGCACTTTATATGTCAAACATATAGAACTATCTCGAGCGTCCACAACTTATTGAGTACTTCGCTGATGCATGTGGTGCACTTAATTATATGACACGCACTGCTTATTCACGTTCAACACTTTATAAAGGACTTAGCGAATGAATTTTCCACTTAGGGTAGGAGAAGTTATTCATGCATGCTGCGCACTTCATATGTCATAGATGGAGAACTTTTTCGAGCATACACATTTTCTTAAGTATTCCGCTAAGGCATGCGGTGCACTTAATTACATGACATGAAGTGCTGAATCAATTTTTTTGTCATTTTGGATTGAAACGTTGTCAATGAACGTTCTGCACTTGAGATGCCAACCAGAAAGAACTTGACCGCCCGTCCTACCTTTCTTAGTACTTTTCACGAAGAGGGAGGCGCACTTAATGTATAAGTCACTAAAAATTTCTCAACTACGGTTAGGACGACACTAGAATCTTTAGGTTTCAAGAAGGTCTTAGCAAAAAACCTCATCATTTATGTTTGAAACATCATTCACGCACGTTCCACACTCGAGTTGCCAAACAGAAAGGAATTTAACAATGTCCATATGAATCTTAGTATTTTAATAGAAGGAATGCCGCACTTAAGTTAGAAAACATGTGGGGCTTAATGAAAATCTTATTCATGCATAATTTCGCACTTATATGTCGACCAGGAAGGACTAACCAAAGAGCGTTGCCATTTATGTCTGAAACGTCATTTATATGAATCTCAATACTTTACCAGAAAGAATGGCGCACTTAACTTGGAGCACATGTAGGGCTTAATTAATAGAAAGTTATCTTTGAATTCTTCCGCACTTAGAGGTCGACCAGAAATGAAAACACCGTTTTCCATATTATTCCACGAAACTTTTACAAATACATGTGGCGCATTTGAGGTCATGTGAACTCCATAGCCTGATAGAGACACTTTATCCATCTACCTTCCGCACTTTATATGTCAAACATATAGAAATTTTCATGAGCGTACAAAGCTTCTTGAGTACTTCGAGGTCATGTGAACTCCGTCGCCTGAGTGAGATACTTTATACATCTACCTTCCGCACTTTATATGTCAAACATATAGACCTTTTCACGAACGTACGCGACTTCTTGAGTACTTCGCTAATGCATGTGGTGCACTTAATTATATGACGCACAGTGCTTATTCATATTCCGCACTTTATATAGGGTTTAGCAAATGAAATTGTCACTTAGGGTAGGAGAGGTTATTCATGCATGCTCTGCACTTCATATGTTATACATAGACAAATTTCTCGAGCGTACACAAGTTCATTAGTACTCCGCCAAGGCATGTGGTGCACTTAATAATATGACACGAAGTGCTTATTCACCTCTTTGTCAGTTCGGATTGAAACTTTCTCAATGAACGTTGCGCACTTGTGATGACAACCGGAAAGAACTTTACCGCCATTCATACCATTATGTAGTACTTTCTACAAAGAGGGAGGCGCACTTAATGCGTAAGCCACTAAGAACTTCTCAACTTCGGTTAGGACGACACTTGAATATTTATGTTTCAGAAAGGACCTAACAAAAAACATCATCATTTATGTTTGAAACAAGATAACCTTGTAGAGGCTCGCTAGGGACACAGTATTTGTTTATGTATTCACACATATATTCAAATTTCTGGTCAATACAATCCTGGAATTAATATTAATCCCTTATGATGATTAAGGAATTACAATAATATCAACTTTGTTATTCCCTCTAGGGCATTTTTCCATCAAGAACAAGAGATGAAAACACAAGAGAAACACTCAATAACAAGTTCAATCAAACATCCACTAGACTAACAAACACACAAGATCCACAAGATACGTGAACAATCAAATGGAAAGATACAAGGTAGAGTTCTTCCCAAATCCCATAGGAGATGAGGTCTTGATGATTCAATTGGGCAATGCTTCTCCACAAGTGGAGGTCTTGTACTCCAATGGAGTCTTCTCTTTCTCAAGATGAATCCCATAAAGGGAGATACATGATCTAAGCTCAAATGTTTAGATCTATTATTGGCTATTGCTGAATGGGGAGGAGTATTTATACATCCATGGGACTAACGGTTAAGGAGTGGAGAATTGGGATTACATGGGAAAATCCAAACAGCTCCATAGAGGCAGCCCTTGTGAACCGGGTAACCTAAGCATGTGTGGTCGCGGTATCAAGCGCACTGACGAATTCGTCCATGTGCATGGGCTTGTACCGTGGCTTCTTGCGGACTACCATCGGTGCTGCTTGAACCTCGCCTTCTTCTTGACAGTTCATTCTTCGCTTCCAAGCATACCTCTTGGATTGTGGAGTTGTTCTCTTCATCTTGGACTCATACTCGATCAATCTGTAGCTCCGCTCACACATATGTAAGCGCATAAGTAGTATACCATCATCGAAGGGTACAAGTGAACACGTGTAAAGTATATGATTCACCGTAATTCTGCAAGTTCAGCGATCCATTGTTGGTCTTGTGGAAGAATCACTGAGATATAGTATACGCTTTGATGAGGTGATCAAAGCATATTGTTCTATACATAAAGCATATTGTTCTATTACATACTTATGGTGAAGTCTGTACCTATGTTAAAATTGGGTGGTATCACTACAGCAATTCCTGAAGTATATGTGGATGACATACTTGTTTATCAGGACTGAATTATAATTTTCTGCAAAGCATAAAGAGTTGTTCTAACGGACCTTTTTGAACGAAAGACCTCGGTAGATCTACTTATGTATTGGGATATATCAAGACGCCTGATAATTCTTTCACGGAGCACATATATTGACATGATTTTGAACGATCTCAAAATGAACGCTGCTTGAGACCTCGGTAGTTCTTGCCTGAGTTCTAAGGTGTGAAATTGAGTAAGACGCAAAGACCAACCACAACATAAAAATAGAGAGATAGTGAAAGTGATTCCCTCTGCCACATCCATAGGTTCTATTCCCTCCGTCCGGAAACACTGGTAGGAGGAATGGATGTATCTAGATGTATTTTAGTTCTAGATACATTCATTTTTATGCATTTCTCCGACAAGTATTACCGGACAGAGGGAGTATAAAACATGACATGCTGTGTACCAGACCAGAAGTGTGCCTTGCCACGTGTCTGGCAAGGGGATACAAGAGTGCTCCAGGGGTGGATAACTGGAGATTGCTCAACAAATTATGCTAAAAGAAAAAACAAGATGTTTCTCTGCTATGGAGGTGATAAATAGTTCGTCTTAAAGGGTTAAGTCGATGACAGCTTTGTCACCAATAAATATCACTTTGGGTCTTAGTATGGAAACGTAATAAATGTAGGGGCAATTAGCTAAAGTAGCCTTATCCAGAGCATTGTAAACATAGATTCTTGCAAAGTACAAATGGGACTAGATGTCTCAGACCCGTTGACTAAAACCATCTTTCACAAGCAAAACATGATCACACCTTAGAAATATTTAGGTGGGCGATGTGAATTAGATTTTTTACTCTAGTAAACTCTTTTGGGTATTGGTCATATGTTGATGGGAACTACGGGCATTAATATTTCCTTATTATATTCCTTATTATTATATTAATTAGATTTGAAAGTGGGAGACAGCTGGAAATATTCCCTAGAGGCGGTAATAAAATTGTTATTATTATATTTCCTTAATCATGATGAAAGGTTTTTTATTCATGCTAGAATCGTATTGACCGAAATCTTGAACACATGTTTGGATACATAACCAAATCCCGTGTACATAGTGAGCTTCTAACTGACTAGCTAGTTGATAAAAGATGGTTGATGTTTTACTAACAATAGACATGAGTTGTCATTTGATAACGAGGTCAGGTCATTCATATGATAAGGAGGATGATCTGATGATGAAGACTCACCCATTAGCATAGCGTTAGATCGTTTAGTTTATTGCTACTTCATTCTTAATGTCATATACATGTTTCTTTGACCATGAGATCATGCAACTCCTGAATACCGGAGGAATATCTTGTGTGCTAACAAACGTCACAGCCTAACTCGGTGACTATTAAGATGCTCTACATGTATCTCCGAATGTGTCTGTTGGGTTTGCATTTGTCGAGTCTGGATTTTGTCACTCCGTGTGAAGAAGAGGTATCGTTGTGCCATCTTCGTAATACACCAGAAGAAGGAGCTTGCAAGCAAAGTGACTAACGGGTTAATTACGAGATGATGTATTATAGAACGAGTAAAGAGACTTGCCGGTGACGAGTTTGAACTAGGTATGAAGATACCAACGATCGAATCTCAAGCAATTAAGATAGCAATGGAAATTACATATGTTGTCATCCATGTTCGGCTACTTGTTATTGAACTGATAGGCGTATCGGTAATGTCTACGTAGCGTTCAAACCCGTATGGGGCCGCACGATTAACATTTGTTCAAGATATAGTCTTATATGAGTTATCTATGTTGGTGAACAAATTTTGTTCGGAGTTCTGGATGACATCACGGTCATGATGAGGAACTACGGAATATTCAGGAGGTAAAGATTAATATAGCTGATAATAGTGTTTGATATCAAAGGTGTTTAAGATGTCTCCCTAAGTGTTTGGGCACGAGAACACTTTCTTTGGGTCAAGTGGTCAATCCCCTCGGTCCGTGGCATCTGGGTCCAGACAACGGGAACCATGGCGTCTGGTCCAGCAGTAAGAGAATGAATCCTGCCTTTCATGTAAAAGCCACTTTGATGAGGCTTTTACTCCAAGCCCCGGCACCACCAGGGCTGAACTTATAAATATAGGGGCAGGAATAGCACATAAGACACATCAATATTAACCAAGGAATCCCGTGCCATCTAGTATATCACCCGTCTAGTTTCTGTATTGCTGCGGGACGAATCTACTAATTTCCCAGTGAATAAGGAGAGGACGTCATTGAGATGAACGTTTGCAGCACACAGAGGTGTCGTGTGTTTGGAATTTTATAGGGAAGGATCGTGATAATGTATGACTACATGAACCGCATTAATAAACGCTTTTACTTAGCGGTCTTCAAGGGTGTGAAAATGCTCACCAACTCTCCATGGATGGATCTTGCCTGTGAGTAGGATTTTTTTTGTTTTACATGCAACGTTTCCCAACACTTGATAGATCATCCGTAGCAAATTGTGCACTTTGTTAAAAGGCATGTGGTGCAATTAATTAATTCGACACGAAGGGCTTGTCGACTTTATTTCAACCTTTTCTGCTGGAAAAGTTGTTAATGCAGGTTTCTCACTTAAGAAGTCGACCTGAAAGAACTTTATAGGGCTCAATAACAATGTCAGTACTTTGCTAAACTGCGAGGCGCGATTAATGTATACGAAACGAGCCATTCATGGCTATTGGGTGTGGATGCCCTTAAAAAACATCATTAATTTTCTAAAACCATATAAAGCGGTGTGTGGACATAAGGTACACTGCGCGAAGGACCTATCGCATTTTTATTAATGAAAGGCCCAAAATTCAGACCTTGATTGGGAATCACCCTAACATCATTAAAATCGATTCAATAACTCTAGGAAAA
The DNA here is from genome assembly GCF_002162155.2 of Triticum dicoccoides. Lineage (NCBI taxonomy): Eukaryota > Viridiplantae > Streptophyta > Magnoliopsida > Poales > Poaceae > Triticum > Triticum dicoccoides. Next base: position 65,420,172 of record NC_041390.1, on the reverse strand, counting down.
TTGCCCTGGAGTGTGAGGAATGATATGAAACTAATGGAGTGTGGCACACTTGAGGTATAGGTTTCAAAATGTCTTAGGAAATATTCTAAACACTTAGAATACAAAAAGTTATTCATGCACATTGCGCACTTCATAGGACGAATGGAAAGGACTTTAAGATCATCCATAACTATCTGAGTACTTTGTTAAAAAGTGTACCACACTTCATCGCTTAGGATAGAAAAACTTATTCATGCGTGTTCCGCCCCTGAGAGGTCGAAACTAATGAACTTCACAATCATTCACAAAGAATCCAAGTGCTTTGATAAAACGCGTGGCACACTTAATTTATATATCGCTGAATTGGCTTGAGCGGTTTATGTGGGATAACTGTACCGCATTGCTAGGCCCTTAAAATTTAGTGTTTAAATGTTTAGCGAAATCACAAATAAATTCAAAAAGTAGTTCGGGACTTCAGCAATTGATATATTATGTCAAGCTCCAAAAAAACATTGGACTGGCATACTCCACAAGTCTTTCTGTTCTACATCGTTATATCTTCACACCGAAAATATTTCAACAGAAATAAATATCATAAGTGGATCAACATAATAGTCAGTTTTTTCCTATTCAAAGTTTGGAACAAATGCTCAATACATTTAAATACGTGGTGCAACAAAATGAGCTTGAAAATGATTCTTCTCGCTAAATGGATTATGTATAGGAAAGCAAAGACTAAAAATACATAGGGATTACTAAGTCGAATAGTATTCGGAGATTACAAACCAGGAACATAATAAGATATTACATTTGACAGTACTTAAAGATAAATTTGAATAGGAAGATACACAGGTGTCACGGCCATTGCCATGTTTATCTCTATGGTGCATCATGATTAGGCATATTAACCACTGGTGGCCAATGCTCTGTAAGAGAAACAATAGACCTTAGAGCGCCATCTTCATCAAGGTACTGCACCTCATGTACGTTGCCGCTTGAGTTCTGCAAAATGAAAATTGCATGATGAAAGCTGAATTTCAGGAAGACAAAGGACAAATCTATGCTAGATGACCTGATTTGCATAGAATGAATGCCATCGTCTAAATCAACTCCAAGGAATAATTGACGCCACATGGGATGCTGACATCGGCTTCCAAAGGATGATGCAAGGTTTATCTCTGACATAGGAAACCATGCTGTTTCTTCATGCTCTCGTGATGATAATCTCCATGTGCGAAGTGATAGATTGTCACTGTGAACAAATGATATGATACCTGAACTGCTCCTAGAGATGTGGTAATCAAAGCAGGAAGTGACACTTACAGGGAACTGGACAGTGGAGAAGACAAAAGTATCTATGTTGAAGCAAACCACAAATCCTACCACATACATCATGTATAGATTGGAACCAACTAGGAGACAGTATGGATCCCAATGGAACAATGGTCCATCATTACCAGGAGGAGTTCGAAGCGGTCGGGAAACAAAGCGTGACCATTCGTTGTTTTTTAGGATGCAAACGTGGACATATAGGTCAGCAACTGAACTGAAACTCAAACCAGAATAAGAACGGACGAAAGGGCCTGCTGCTTGCTTAACGAAGAACGAAAAATTAGGCCTGCTGTCAATGAGAATGACACCAAATTGACCATATAAATTAGGGGTGTGCTGATGTTGGAACAGGGGGACTCTAGGCATTCTAGGGGCTAAGAATGACCGAGAAAATGGAGGATTTGGACAGACAAAGAAGAACCCGCCGTCGAGACCTCTGACCAAGACGAGCAACTCACCTGCTTCAGATGCAAGGATGTTCTCCATGGCAAAGGTTGCCACGTCGACCCTAGCAAGCAGAGCAGCTTGTCCTGGATCAGGAGGGGAAGCAACGACATCCACAAGACGTACGTGCAGCTCGAAGAGGCGCTCGAATGCAACAATGAATCCGAGGACGGCTGGAGCATTGCGGCGAGCATACTCCATGATGAACTGCTGGGAGGTACAGATCTCAAACCATCTAGGACTCACTACAGAACTACGAACAAGGGATCTAGTGCATCCTAGCCTGATGAAAATCTCACTCAAAATATTGTTATCTAAGCGAGATGAAAAATCTATCTGGTCAATGTCCATGGTGGATAGAGAACGACAGATGTTAGTTTGGGGAAGAAGGGTGGTATGGGGTGTAAGGGTGGCACACTGGCACCTATCCAGCAGGTGCGCCAGGAAAAAGGTGTTGATATGGCACACCAGATAATAAAGTGTTGATGTGGGACACCACATATAATAAAATAACCGAGAGAATTGGGAAAGGGAAACCACATAATAAAATAACTGAGAGAATTGCTAAAGAGATGAAATAAATATTACAATCATGATAGGTCTAACTGAAAATCCACATAATGGCTTAACCATAAATGTCTGACACTCAAGTACATTATTTAGCTCTAATAATTAACACAGGGATAATCGACCAATTCAGATGGAGGACTTGAAGTGGTTGTCATCAACAGTTGTGTATATCATCCCAATGTTGATTTGCTCTGTAATGACTTGCCTGGTTAATTATGCCAAGTTGTAATCGGAAAATGTGTCAACTATAAGTTGAATAAGGAAATAGGCTAAATGAATTTAATGATGTGATGTCTTACATTATCTCGTCCTGGCTGATGTCCAGTGCACTACAGATTAACTTCAAGCTAACGCCATGCTGAATATCGCTGTGTTAGGGCAAATGAGAGAAAAAAATGGAGTTATCCTTTGGATGGATCATGGAACTTTATGTTTTAACTGTTGGTCCTGCATGGCACGAGGACCTATATGTTATTTGTGAGATTTGTGGATATACATGTTTAATGGTCAAAGGAACTTAGTTCAGGATATTGCATTTAGCTTTCGTAATAATCAAAGAACTTTATGTACCAGCCATACAGTACTTACCGGTAAGCTGGGTCTCGCAGGATGGCAAATATCTTGTCCTTTGTTGACGAATGCAAGGGCACCTCCGACGGGGTAATTGACGACCCCTTTGGGAAAACAGTTGATGCTGTGGAGTCAGGTTCCATTCTTGCCTATGAGAGGTAATGTATGTGAGAAAGAATGTATGTATCATTTAGGTACATTTTACAAAAAACACGAAGAATTACCTTGTGGGTGTTTCTCTTACGAATGTCTAATGTGGTGTGTATGGTATACAAGTAGTGGTGCGTGGTGTCATTGTAGTTTTCGATTAACCTGCAATATTTTTAAAATGTATGGCTATGTGTAAAAAAGAATGTTATATGTGAAAAATTTATGACACAGAAAAAAGATGCGGTTTAAAATAACCTGATCTTGAAAGCTTTAATCTAAAGGAATCTGTCATTCATGGCAGGTTTGCCAAATAGTTGAACATAGTCGCCATTGCTGCAAATAAGATGTAACAATTGAAACAGTGGGCTTGTTGACCAACTAGTTGAAAAACTAGGACTGCAAATTATTATTTTTATCTTAATACATAAATCAGACCTTGATGACCAAGCAAGTTTAAAGTCGGAAGTTGTTTCCGGCCTGACAGAAGAACAAAAAAAATGGAGCAAAAGGTTAAATGCATTGTTTCTGAAGTTCTTTGGATACAAGGAGTTTACTGACGATGAAATTAGTACCACAAAGATATGTTGATTAACCCTGTGGCATCCTGTAGATCGAAGGACCAGTGATTCATTCGAACAGTAGAGTGTGAAACAGTTCCTATCAGGATCACCTATCAAATGAAGACATATATTAAGAACAGCTAGTGGATGGTTTTTGAAAATCTAAATGATTTTATATATAGACTCACTGATGACACGGTGTCTCCGTCAACTACGATAGGGTAACGCTCTATGTCCTCCAGGAATCCATCATACAACTGCTTAATTGTCATAGGCCTGAGAGTGGATGGATGAGCCTATACATTTAATATGGTTTAACAAAATATCAATGATTTCTGCAATGCCAGTTTGAAAGCAAAGGCCGGTGGCAATACTCACGGGGATGACGGTAGTGGCAGTTGAGCGTGCGGGGGGAACAATCATGGCTTCGCCGGTGAACAGAGCATCCGTCTCGTCGGCATTGTGATCCATGACGTTGGTGTGTAGGAGAACGAGGTAGGGATGGTTGAGTTATATACAGCTTTGAGGTACTAGCGTATAGAGAGTTCAAGCAGGGCAGCAGTTTAAGTTGATTTGACATGTAGGTGGGAGCTGGGCAGGAGGGATCCAAGGGAGGCGTTATCTGAACGATAATGCAGTTTTTTTGACTTGTTTCTCAGTGGGATACACGGTTAAGGAAAATAGTTTTTTTTCCAGTGTTGATATGAAAATGGGGCAAACTGACTCTGAGATACCAATGACGAGTTTAAGGCTCTCCCAATGGAGAATTGTTGATTAACCAATTCATGTGAAGAGGGAGTGTATGCCGTGGAGTAGATGAGGAGGGAAAGTGGATGTATTAAAATAACAGAAAACATGCATCAATTAGGGAGGAGTGGTACAACGCCATGTCGCCCATGCCCTACTATCCAGAGTGTTACACAGCTCACGGGTGAGTCAAAATGACCAGTCGACCATGCACTCCTCTCAAACAACGATGCAGTAGAGATAAGGTCGATTTGACCTCACAACTTTATTGTTTGATCGGCGCACCGTATGGGCACGACCCGGACACTGCCCCCTTCAGTAGCGCCGAAAGCATGCGTACTATGGTTGGTTGTAGACAGCTGCATACAATAAATTCAAGGTCTATACATACGAGTGGAATGGAACATGAATCGGCACAACACTTCTTCTGCAAGAACAAACACTTCTTCTGCAAGAACATGTCGACTGGAAATCCGATACTTCGATGTGCATGCGGCATGCCATGCGCCAGGAAAGCTGGATCTGCGGTGGCGAGGCAGGACAAGTTCTACTTCAGCTGCGTGAACTATGGGGTAAGAATATATAGATAAGACAAAATGTAGCAGATTCAGTTCAGTACCTGCACTGGCTAAAGATTCTTTTGCTCTTGTTTCTTGATTTTTATGTACAGGTTCAGAGGAGAGCGTGCGAGGTCTACGTGTGGGAGGATGTACTGGAGGAATACATGCAGAAGAGAATCCAAGCTGAACGAGTGAAGCTGCGGGAGGTGACAGAAGACCGAGACGAGTTCATCGAGGAAATGGCTGATAGGAACAGGGAGATCAGGAACCTCAGGACGATGAACAAGGTGCTACAACTTGCACTCGCGTCCACCGCGCCAGTGGCAGCCATGATCGCAATCGGGGCTGCTTGGGTTGGGAAATGAATAGTTGGTTCAGATTAAGTGGGAACAAATGGGTTAGCAAACCAGGAAAGTACCTTCCTTTAGTTATATTTGCAACCTTATCATTAGTGTGAGTCTTAGGACCGGTATCATTCGTCTTCTTAAGAAGTGCTTCAATGCTAGTAGTGTCAAGTAAGCAGTAGATTTAAATGTCGGGCTTTTAGTTAAGTGGATGGTGTTGAACTATCAAGAATTTGTATTCCTTGCATTCTACATTTCCTGGTCACCCACCAAGTTATTTTTGTACCCGTCATGCATGTTTTCATTTTGCACAAGTGTAGCCACGCCCTAGGGATCTATGGATGACGAAAAAGGAACACATTTCATGAAGGTGCAATTTTTTTGTACCAATGAACTTAATATTCATGTGCCGAAGAACCTAATAAGATCAAAGAAATTCGGGGAAGCTGGCAGTGAACCAAGGAGTATGCCTTTTACATATGCACTTAATATTCAACAATTAATGTACCTAAATGCCATCAACACAGAACCTTTCGTTTGTGTGTGCCAACCGTTGTAGTATACAGTCTTGTTTGGATGTTCTATCTGAACACCAAACAACTGTACATTTCATTCTGGCTGTATTTGACCGTTAGAAACAAGGTGGTTTAATACTGTACAACTATACCAAAATATGAACCTCAATGGATCCACGTTTCATATGGCATTTAGTGGATTAGATAATTAATACAATTGGAAAAAAGATAATAACCCAATGTTTTGAGCTCAGCAGATTGAGTAAAGTTGCTTCATAAACTATTAATAAAATTTAGCGTGCTTTCTGCAGGAGGGTGAAATAGTCATTTGTAACTGAATCTACTGTGGCTCAGATTTCAAGGGCTTTTTGGAAGCCAAGGGCGGGTAGCTGTGTGTCATGTACAAAAAGATTCCAAACACTTGTCTAGACACCTAGAACCTAACACTTGTTGAAGGGAAGAGCTGTGAGAGGGTAGAGTCCATTGTCATACATTCATTCGCATTTGGTGCTCCTCTCTCATTCTCCCCAAGGCTGAAGAACTAGGATCTCCTTCCCACCCTGGATGAAGAACTAGGAGCTCCTTCAAAACAAGGATGAAGGACTAGGAGCTCCTTCCCCAAAAACATGAAGAACCAGGAGCTCCTTCTCCCCAAGGATGAAGAACTAGGAGCTCCTCACTGGTTCTACTGGAAAAAAGGTACCACATGTTTGTTGTTCGAGTTGGGCAGTGTTTGTTGATTTCCTCCCTGATGATTGGATCTTTAACAACATATTTATCATTTTAGTAGTTTGGTTTCTGTGGCATTTCCAAACGCAAGTAGTTTTTCTTGTTCTTGATTGTTTGCAATTGTTTGGTATGGGATATTTAGGGTAAGATTAGAGATACCTGATACATCTTTATGGAAGTTGTGAATACCTGATGCACGACATGGAGTTTTTTTAACTCTAACCTGAGATACCCGATGCATGTCATGGATGTTATATACCTAATGTTGAAGAGAACTCCCATTAGATTCTGTGATAATAATAGCGGTAGCAAAGTGTCACAATTCATAAGTGTTAATGGTTTGCATCAGCAAACAGTAAAACGATACATATATAAAGAAAATATGCATGGTGGGGGTCAACATATCAGTAGTAAGCTTTTGGAAAATGATCTAAAAATAGGGAGCTTTTGTCACACCCTAGTTAGCCATGCATTAGAGTGTTGCATCATGTTTATCTTTCATCAGAAACCTGAAATGGGGATGACAGAACCCCCAGTCCCCTCTGAAACCAATTAGGGTTTACTAAAAACTTTTTCAATGAACCTGAAATGCCCTTCTAAAATGCCCATCATTTTTGTCTTGGTTCAGAACCTCTGCCAAAAGTGATGCACATTTTCCTAGGCCATCTTAGGGTTTTTGAATTAAATCATAAATATTTGAATTTGGGCATTTAAAATTATATAAAATATTTAAATGCTCAAATATCTCCAAATTAAAATGTTTCATGTTGGAAATAATCCAACTATGGACCAGGAGTAGTTTGGTGATTTTAGGAGTTGCCTAAGTATTTTATTTAATTCAACAAAGTTGCAGAAGTATTAAAAAAAACAGAAAACAGAAAGAAATGGAAAAACTTACCTGACGCCTGCTCCCGGCCCACCTGCCGGCCCAGCCCAGCACCGCTCCAGCGAGCTGCTTGCCGGCCAGGCAGGCAGGCAGGTGCCCGACGGCGACCGCAGCGCGCGCCACGCACCTGCTCGCCGCCTCGCCGCTCCCCTCGCCCGGTGACGTCGTGGATCGGCCTCCCTCGCTCCCCCGAACCCCCCAGACACCCCCTCTCCTCTCCAGCTCCTCCCCCTCGCGCTCCCCCGCCATGACCGACGCCACCATCGTCGTGCCTTCGTCGTAGCCGTGCTCCCCGCCGCCCGTGCGTCCTCTCATCGTGTCCAGGAGCTCCGCCGTTGTCCACTCCATCGAGCACGCCGAGCCCCGAGCGCTCGCAACGCCCGAGTCCACCGCAACGACCTCGCCCGAACCGCCGTCGCCGGAGATCCCCTTCAACGCCGCCGTCGCTCCGGTCCATCCCCGGCCGCACCAAGGGCTTCGTCGCACTCACTGTGAGCTTAGCCATCTTCCCCCCCTCCTTTTCTTGCTCCCGAGCTGTGTAGCGACCTCCCAGAGCTCAACCGCACCCACCGCCGTGGAGCTCGTCGCCGACGTGCTCCCGGTCACCCTCCGACCACTCCACGGTGTCCATCATGCTCACCGTGTCACTTAGCACCTAGCTAGCTACTCCCCACGCCTCACCGACCCCTCTAGCGTCAAGTTCGTCTTCGGCCGAACCCCGGTGGCCGCCAAAGTCGTCGCCGGCGCCAACTCCGGCCACCCCGACCCCAACGGACTCCACCAAGAGCTGCGGCTCGTCCTCAGCTCCACTCCGGTGGTCTCCGCGACCCATTTGGCGGCCGAAACAGCCAAAACCACTTCCGCCGCCGCGTCGGGCTCGCCGGTGGCTAAACGCCGGTGCAGCCGACCCGGGTTTGACCACGGGTGGGCCCTGGTTGACTCCCCTGAGTCAATGACAGGTGGGGCCCAACCCTGCTAATTAAACAGGTTTAGTTTTAATTAAACTTTAATTAATCTAATCACACTGACACGCGGGACCCACTGTCAGGTTTGACCCGGACGTGTCCCGTTGACCTGCTGACGTCACACTGACGTCAGGCTGACGCAATAATTGATTTTCTGGAATTAATCTAATATAGGAAATTCCAGAATATAGTTTAAACTTCAAAAATTCATAACTTTTATTCTGTAACTCCAAATCAGACAAATTATATATGAAAAATGATCAGAAAAATCCAATCTATCCATCTGTACTATTTTCATGCATGATTAAACAAGTTAACCTGATGTTTAATGCAGAACAAGGAAAAACACTTTAAAGGGCCATGTTTGAGTTTGAAATTTGAATCTTTGATTCAAATTGGTTCAAACCCTTCTGGTCTTAGTTGCATTAGCCCAACACACTCATATTGCTATGTTTCATGCATGCATCATATTGTTGCACATTGTTTGGTGATGGTTGTGTATCGGTGTTCTTTGCGGCAGGTTCTGCCTCCGAGGAGTACCGTGATTACCCTAACGAAGAACTGTATCAGTGCATCGAACCATCAGGCAAGCAACCAACCATTTGATCATATCGATACAATCCCATGTTCTCGCTCCTGCTCTCTTTTACTGCATTAAGACACCGCGTTTCAAACTGCTGTGTGCTACGGTAGTTGAACCCATTTCCTCTGCATGACCTGTCATTGCCACAGTAACTAGATGAAACCCACTAGCATGTGTAGGAGTTGATTGAGCCATATGTATGTGTTGTTCCTACCTTGCTATGCCTGCTATGCTTAGAGTCGTGTCAGGTCTGGTTCATCTGGGTGATGGGCTAGAGTGAAATGATTATGTCGGTAATGAGAGTGGTGTGGTGAACACGATTTGGTAAAGGTATCGATGAGAGGCCATGTAGGAGTACATGGTGGGTTGTTTCATTGAAGCCGACCTTAAGCACTGAGATCTGTATGTGTGATTTAAGATACAGCTACTACCATGCATTGGGCCCTGAAATATGACCCCGCTCGACTTCTTATTCACCCTAGCTCTCTGTCCAGGAGTTGCAAGTAGTTTCTGGTGTTTGTAGCCTACTGGAGGCCGTGGACAGCGCTGACCGTAGGGGTGGGCTGTGATGCGGTAGGTACGTGGCTGGGTGTACCGAATACCCGTTAGGTATCTCGGGAACCCTGTTCACATCGTTCGGGGCCGTATGGGAAACCTCGGCCGGACTCCCTGCGGATGGAACCTGGATAGGCGATAAACCTGGACTAGAGGCTTAAGTGTTTAGGTAGGTCGTGGTCTACACCCACGTCGGCTTTCGCTTGAAGTCTGTCGAGCACATGTCGTGTGCAGACGCTAAGTGGTGGAAACATGTATGAAGAAGTACACCCCTGCAGGGTTATCATGATCTATTCGAATAGCCGCGTCCGCGGTAAAGGACTACTTGGTTGCCTATACAGTTCATAGACAAGTAAATGGAAACTACTAAAAGCCTCAAGATAAGTGTGAGTGCCGAGGATGGCTCTTCCGTAGGAAGACGGAGGTGGATCCTCGGTAGTGTATTGAAGTGGTGAGTAGTGGACTCGTGTGCGCAAAACCATTTCAAGTTGGAGTCTCGTAGGTTAGCCTAGCCAAGAGTCAAAGCTGGCTTGCTGCAACAACTCCACCAACCCTTCTTGATAATGTGCATGTATGTAGGATCTGATGTAAGTCTTGCTGAGTACCTTTGTACTCATGTTGCTATAATTTACATTTTTACAGAAGACGCTGCAACCCCTTCTGATGGGTTCTACATAGACGTTGACATCAATGAGTAGGCTAAGGCCCAGGTGGTGATCCTGAGCTTGTGAAGGACCACGTAGTATAGCTAGGCTTTCCAAGCCTCTTTTATTTTACTAGTTGTCTGTACTCAGACAAGTTACTTCCGCTGCTGGTTTGTATGACTGTATGACTTGAATGCTGGGTCGTGTGACCAGTACCTGTGTGTATGATTATGTATGGCTCCCTGGGCCTTAAATAAAGTACTTGTGTCGTAGAGTCATGTTGTGATGCCATGTTGTATTTGCACATATCGAGCATACTGTGTGTATGTTATTGAAATGCTTGGTATGTGTGGGATCTGACTATCTAGTTGTTTATCCTTAGTAGCCTCTCTTACCGGGAAATGTCTCCTAGTGTTACCACTGAGCCATGGTAGCTTGCTACTGCTCTGGAACACTTAGGCTGGCCGGCATGTGTCCTTCTTCGTTCCTGTGTCTGTCCCTTCGGGGAAATGTCACGCATTGAGTACCGGAGTCCTGTTAGCCCGCTACAGCCCGGTTTACCGGAGTCCTGCTAGCCCAGTGCTACAGCCCGGACCCACTTGCTGATGACCGACACGTTCGTTGCTGGGTCATGGATGCCTGTCCCTGTAAGCCTGTGCCACTTTGGGTTTACAACTAGTCATGTCAGCCCGGGCTCCTTAACATATGGATGCTAGCGACACTATCATATACGTGAGCCAAAAGGCGCAAACGGTCCCGGGCAAAGGTAAGGCGACACCCGTGGGGATACCGTGCGTGAGGCCGCAAAGTGATATGAGGTGTTACAGGCTAGATCGATGTGTCATCGAGTCGGGGTCCTGACAGCGTTGGCATCAGAGCCGGACTGCCTGTAGGTTCTCCAAGCCAAACTGGTCGATGTTGAGTCTAGAAATTCTTTAGTTATATGTAGGGGAATTGTTTGTGGGTGGAATGTAAGGCTCTTTTTACTCCTTTATCTTATGACATTCTGATCTAAGTTAGTCTATTCTTCCACCGGGGGTTAAGGAATTAGGATCTATTCTCTCTATCAGGATCACGTGTTACTAATCAGTAGTACCTTATAGTGTTGATGGATACAAGCCTAGTTCAGTTCTACTACCACATTATGTTGTTAGAATGAACTCAGAACTTTGATATGATGATGTTGAGTGTGTATGAAATCCTTTGTCAAATGTCTCAAAATCCTTCTTGAGCATTTACAGCTGTTATGCTGCCAAAATTTTGCTAGAAATTCTAATGCCTTTGCATTATGATTGTGTTTTCAGATGGCCACTCGTGACCTCAATCAAGTGGTTCGCCTGACTCGATGCCTAGATGTACCCGGCCATACCGCCATGTTGGTCAGGATAATGACTGAGGCTGGATACCGTTGGTATCCTGAGTACACGGTCGAAGAGCAATTCCGAGACTTTAATCAAAGCCAGTATCTCTGCACTGTCAGGATATTTCCATCCTATCCTGGGTCCACCGAGCCCCTTCACTGCTCCTATGGACTCGGGGTTACTATTGAGATGGCTGTGCAGGACGCCGCCTACTCTATGATGACCATTATGCGAGTCAGATCTGGCCTATTCCGGGACTCTGATTTCCGGTATATGCCAGGATCACTTCCGGGAGCACAAGGGTATCTCCAGGCTATCTATGCTGACCCCACTCAGGAGGATTCACGGACTCGCACTACTGCTGAGATGCTCGAGGATAAGGACCGTGAAAATCGGGCCTTGAGGTTAGAGCTCTTCAATACCCGTGCTGACCATTGGGCCACATTGACTCGGTTTGCACCGGCGGTGCAAGATGGATATTCGGATATGCGCGATCTCTATCCTGTGAGATCTGCTCTGCCTGACGTGATGGGTTGGCGTGATGTAGGAGGCATCACCCCACCTCGCGGTCCCCGCAGGCCACCGTCTGTTGGTCCAAGACCTCATCCTAGCCCCTATGGTCCACAAGCTCCGCGAGATCGTCTGTTTCCGGATGATCATGTTGAGCTTCCAGGCTATGGAGGTGACTTCTACGAGGACTACTACGGATCGGTCTGAGTTAGTGGTAGTATCACTAGTTCGTGTTAGCTGTGTCGTCTATCGTCCTGCGTGACTCGTGGGATATGACCTGGTTTGTATCGCCTTCCGGAGGTGTAGAAAAATAATGTATAGGAGCTTGGAATGCCTCCGATGAGATGTAATCCTCTTTTCACCGTAATAGTACCTTGTTTGGTCTTGTACTAAACCCTGTATGGTGTGTATGACGATGGAATAAAGAAGCAGTTTCTGTATCTACCATGTCATACGGATGATCATCTTGCATTCCGAGTTATTCCTTACATTCTGTATCCTATGTCGGAATTTTATCATTCTGACTAAATCATTGTCTTGTTTACCTAGGATGGTCAACACGCGCACTAACCCTGCTCCTCAAGAGCAGGCCGAAGGCAGTGAAGTCAGGAATGCAAATCTGCCTCATCCTCCTTCCCTAGCCGAGGTTATGATGGAAGCCGAAAGAAACAAGCGGGAGACCAACCGTTTGTTGGAGCGTATTGAACAGAACACATCACACCATCAGAGGACTAACGTGGTGTCACTCAGTGATTTCATCAAGTTACATCCACCCACGTTCCACCACTCCGTCGAGCCTCTCGACGCTGATGACTGGCTTCGCAGTATTTCTCACAAACTGTGTTCCGCGCTGGTAGCTGAGGCTGACAAGGTCACCTTTGCTGCATATCATCTTGAAGGCCCCGCCAGTCTATGGTGGGAGAATTATGGAGCTATGCGCCCAGCGGGCCATGTCACTACTTGGGCTGAATTCAGCGAGGCTTTCCGTGAACATCACATTCCGGAGGGTCTCATGGACCGTAAACGTGAGGAATTTTGCAGTTTCACTCAGGGCCGACTCTCTGTGGATGCTTACAGCAGGGAGTTCGGTAACCTCACACGATATGCCACTGAGGAAGTTTCTACTGATGCCAAGAAGCAAGCAAGGTTCCGTAAGGGACTTAGTCCTGAGCTTCGCCGCGACCTCCGTCTGCATGAGTGCACATCTTTTCAGAAACTTGTTAACAAGGCCATCAGTGCCGAGACTAGTCAGACTGATTATGACGCAACACGCAAGCATGGCCGTGACATGGGTTCCTCATCCGGTGCTGGTCCTCAGAAGCGCCGCGTGTGGGTGCCCAACACTGCCCTGCCACCTAGGTTCACACCGAGGCCATCCTTCCAGGCGCCTCGCCCCGTTCAACAGTCTGCACCAGCCAAGCCCTATGGGGGTCCAACCAACAATGCTCCTCCACGTACCAGTGCCGTGACTTGTTTCAAGTGTGGGGAATCTGGCCACTATATGCGTGAGTGTCCCCAGACCAACCCCAACCAATCTGCTAAAGCTGTTGGCCGTGGCAAGCCGACAGGAAAAGTGTTCCACGCCAAGCCGGCCACCGCTACACGTGGCCATGTCAACTGTATCTCTGCCGAAGAAGCTCAAGAGGATCCCAACGTCGTTCTCGGTACGCTCCTTGTTAATTGCCACCCGGCATCTGTTCTTTTCGATACAGGAGCCTCTCATTCATTTATATCCGAGAACTATGCTCGTTTGCATAACACCGCATTCTGTGACATGCCATCCACTATGGAAATTTCTACTCCCGGTTCTAGATGGCAGACCTCCAGGGTAAGTTATGGAAATGAAATCCAAGTCGACAGACTTGTTTTCCTTGCATCTTTGATAGCTCTCAAATTTTCAGATATTAATATCATTTTGGGTATGGACTGGATGTCAGCTCATCATGCCAAAATCGATTGCTTCTCTAGGACTGTTCAACTCACCCATCCTTCGGGGAAGATAGTCAATGTCTTGACCCGATTAGCCAAGCGACAATTATATTCTCTTAACGCCAGCCCTTTGCCAGACCTTGAGGACGTTCCGGTAGTCCGTGACTGTTGGAAATATGCCCTAGAGGCAATAATAAATAAGTTATTATTATATTTCTTTGTTCATGATAATAGTCTTTTATTCATGCTATAACTGTATTATCCGGAAATCGTAATACACGTGTGAATACATAGACCACAGTATGTCCCTAGTGAGCCTCTAGTTGACTAGCTCGTTGTGATCAACAGATAGTCATGGTTTCCTGGCTATGGACATTGGATGTCGTTGATAACGGGATCACATCATTAGGAGAATGATGTGATGGACAAGACCCAATCCTAAGCATAGCACAAAGATCGTGTAGTTCGTTTGCTAGAGCTTTGCCAATGTCAAGTATCTCTTCCTTTGACCATGAGATCGTGTAACTCCTGGATACCGTAGGAGTGCTTTGAGTGTATCAAACGTCACAACGTAACTGGGTGACTATAAAGGTGCACTACAGGTATCTCCGAAAGTATCTATTGTTTTATGCGGATCGAGACTGGGATTTGTCACTCCGTGTAAACGGAGAGGTATCTCTGGGCCCACTCGGTAGGACATCATCATATGCGCAATGTGACCAAGGAGTTGATCACGGGATGATGTGTTGCGAAACGAGTAAAGTGACTTGCCGGTAACGAGATTGAACAAGGTATCGGTATACCGACGATCGAATCTCGGGCAAGTAAAATACCGCTAGACAAAGGGAATTGTATACGGGATCGATTGAGTCCTTGACATCGTGGTTCATCCGATGAGATCATC